>NC_137615.1:7301452-7331452 GCF_963280865.1 Gymnoscopelus braueri
GAGATGTATGGAGGGGCTAGGCCATTGAGAGCTTTAAAAACAAAGAGCAGTGCTTTAAAATCAATTCTATATTTTACTGGTAACCAGTGCAGTTGAGCCAGCGCAGGGGTGATGTGTTCTCTTTTTTTCGTTCCAGTGATGAGTCTAGCAGCTGAGTTTTGAACCAGTTGTAGCCGGGAGATGGTGGACTGGGGTAACCCCAGATATAGGGAATTGCAATAGTCCAAACGAGAGGTGATGAAGGCATGGGTTATTGTGACTAGGTCGGTGTGTGTTAAAATGTGTTTTAGTTTGGCTATGGTTCTGAGCTGGTAAAAACTGCCCTTGACAACACTACTAACCTGTTTATTAAAATTAAGGGCTGGGTCAAAAGAAGACACCTAAGTTTTTTATAGGGCTGTTTGGATTTGCCTTAAGGGGGCCAAGTGTTTGAGAGAGACGAGCGGTTGAGGTTGGAGGGCCAAAAACGATTACCTCAGTCTTACTCTCATTAAGCTGGAGGTAATTAGCTGCCATCCAGCTTTTTATGTCCTCCAGGCAGTTAAAAAGATTGGTGAGTGAGCTGGTGTTTTCGGGTGTGGCTGGTACATAAAATTGTGTGTCGTCGGCATAACAATGATAATTAATATTGTGCTTATGGAAGATGGCGCCAATGGGGAGCATGTACAGAGAGAACAGAAGAGGTCCTAAAATTGATCCTTGAGGGATGCCACATGTAATGGGGGCTGAGGATGAGGGGCAGTTACCAATTTGTACATTAAAAGACCTGTCCTGTAAATAGGAGGCGAACCATTTTAAAACTGTACCCTTAAAACCAACCTCATCCTCCAAGCGTTTTAAAAGAGTAATGTGATCAATCGTATCAAAAGCTGCACTAAGGTCAAGGAGGATTAAAATGGCACAGGATCCGTTGTCAACTGTTAAAACAATGTCATTATAAACTTTTAGCAGTGCAGATTCTGTGCTATGTTGGTTTCTGAAACCAGATTGGAATTTGTCCAAGATAGAGAATGAGTTGAGGTATGATGAGACCTGTGCGAAAACGACTTTTTCTAAAATTTTGGAGAGAAATGGCAGCTTAGAGATGGGTCTGTAGTTATTGTTGTCATTGGGGTCAAGGCCTGTTTTTTTGAGTAATGGCTGAATGGTGGCATGCTTAAAACTGGAGGGGACGATTCCCGTTTCCAGACTGCTGTTGATGATGGCCATAATGAGGGGACAGATGGTGATGAAAACCTCCTTGAAGAGGCGAGAGGGAATACTGTCAGAGGGGCAGGAGGTGGGTTTTAAGTGGGAGACCACCTCAGACAGGAAGGAGGAGGACACAGGTAGGAAGTCCCGAAAATGGCTTGATGAGAGATGGATTACAGCGTGATATGATGCTGGAGGTAAGATGAGTGCTCTGATATTATTTATTTTGTCTGTAAAAAAGTTTCGAAACTTCTCACATGTATTGAAATCGGGAGCGGGAGTAATGGCAACGGAGGCAGCAGGGTTTAAAATGGTGTTTATGGTTTTGAAGAGTATTTGTGGTCGATTTGAGTAAGTGTTTATTAGGTCAGCATAATATTCAGACTTGGCTGTCTTTACTGAGGTTTGATAAGTCTTTAGGCATTTGTTGAGGATTTCATAGGAGATCTGCAGTTTGTCTTTCTTCCATTTTCTTTCAGCCTGCCTACAGGCCTGTCTTAAAGTGCGAGTGGACTCATTTAGCCACGGTGTACCAACCGCATCACGCTTGCGTCTGACAGATTTTAAAGGAGCTACAATGTCCAGTGTGTTTGAAGTGATAGAATGGAAAATTGAAACTAGGTTCTCTGTGTTAATAGGTGAAATAAGGGTCTCGGAGATAAGAGATGAGTGGGAGCGCATGAGTGAGTTGGAGAATTTTGTGGCTGTGGTTGGGTTGATGGAGCGGGCGAGATAGTGTGACGGAGATGGAGGAGAGGGAGGACATGGCAACATGGATTCAAACACAATCATACAGTGGTCAGAGACACCAATCTTAAAAATGTCAGTGTTGGAAATGTGCAGACCAGTTGATAAAACTAGGTCCAATGTGTGGCCCTTATCATGTGTGGGCCCAGACACAGATTGTACCAGATTAAAAGAGTCCATAATGTGAAAAAAGTCCTTTACCATAGGTTTTTCTGGGCAGAAGAAGAACAAAAGATCAGCGTGATCGATCATTTAAAAAATCCATTGGCCATGTTAAAGTGAACTGGTAAAAGGTCCTAGGAGAGACAGTGAATAAAAGCCATAGATTAAAATGATAAAAGGACTCCGTTTGTGGAGGAGCAGGAGCTGCTGGCGGAGATACACCATCCCAATTGAACTTGAATAGAGAGAGAGAGAGAGACGAGGGGGGGTAGAACGAGAGACAGAGAGGAGGGTGAAAGAGAGAGAGAGAGAGAGAACACTAGGCTTGTCATAATTATTACAAAATCACTTGATTGCAATTCTAAGTGTTTTCGTGTCATTGAAACAGTGTTTGTTGGTAGAGTTCAATCCAGGTGACACACCACTGACAAGGATGATGATGATAACTCCCACGCTTATAGCTACACTGCTGCTGTGATGCACACACACACACACACACACACACACTCTCACACACACGCACGCACGCACGCACGCACGCACGCACGCACGCACGCACGCACGCACGCACGCACGCACGCACACACACACACACACACACACACACATGAGACACATTTGTATTTAATCACACAGCCGTCTCGCTCGCAGAATATAACCGGTCGTCAAGTGACTCACACACTCACACTCACACAAACCAGTAGTGGAAAAAGTACTCAAGTTATTTACTTAAGTAAAAGTACCAATACTGCAGTATAGAAATGCTCCGTTAGTTACAAGTAAAAGTCCAGAATTAAAAATGTACTTGAGTAAAAGTACAAAAGTATTGGCATCAAATTGTACTTAAAGTACAAAAAGTAAAAGTACTAAAATGTTTGAAAATAGCAGATCTACAAGCTCACAACGCGTCGCATCGCGACGCGTTGTGAGCTTGTAGATCGGCTATTTTCAAATATCTTATGTATAAAATAGGCCTAAAGTGGTTAACGTATGTTTTATAATATAATACTTTACATCTGCAAAGTAACTAGTAACTGAAGTTTTCAAACTCTTGTAGTGGAGTAAAAGTACAACATTTGCCTCTGAGATGTAGTGGAGTAGAAGTAAAAGTACTGGAAATTGGGAAATACTCAAGTAAAGTACAAATAACTCAAAATTGTACTTAAGTACAGTACTTCAGTAAATGTACTTAGTTACTTTCCACCACTGACACACACGCGCACGTTTCCGTTTGGTGCTTTGTCTTCCATCCAGCAGCAGAAAGGCTGACATGTGGTGAAGGTGAAGTAGGCTCAAGGTGTGGACAGTAGATTACAGCTGTTTGAATAGACGGGGTTTGACGCCGTGCTTACGGCTTTAACCAGGGATCAATCCGGGATACGCATCGGTGTCACTTTAGATGTCTTTGGCTATTCAAAAATGCAGAAATAGCAGATCATAGCGCGGCACTGATTGCCGCGCTATGATCTGCTATTTTTGAGAAAATAAATCGTGAAAATGTGTGCACATTTTTCAAAGTGAACATTTGTAACTGTCAAATGTCTCAACAAGTGTCATGATTTTTCTGAAAAACAATTGTTGCTCTATCAGTGGTGCTCTTTTTCTGGTCAAGGACCACCCAAAATGATATGTTTTTGGCCGCCGACCACCATCAAAATATGTTGTTCCAGGGACCCTCAAGCAAAGATTTGAGTTAAAAAAAAAGTTGTTTTCCCAAAAATATACGTACCGGTAATCAAAGATTTGCACAAAATTGTTCAAGATTTTTCAAAAATAGCCAAAGTATAAAAATAAGGGTTATAGCAAAAAAATTATCTAAAATGACACAGATGCGTTACCGGATTGAACGGGTTATTTCAATTCAGTTCAAACTTTATTTCAGACACTCAGGGGGTCCATACAGCATAAAAAACAGCAAACAAATACAATAGACAAAACAAATAATCAATCATGCGCTTTTCCGCACAGAGGGTGAATTAGGGGCCGTCTCCACCAAGATGTTTTATGTTTGGAGTTTGTTTGAAGCATTGATTGTTGATTCTTTTCCACCTTTTCAGATGGGGGTCCAGGGGGCCAAATTCATATAATTCTGGGGGTCCTTGGCATGAAAAAGTTTGAGAACCACTTGGTTTGGAGTATGAATGAATGAATGAATGAATGATTGGACACTTTTGTGCCAGAAGTCTGGAAAATACTTTGGACATCGGGTGGAATACTTTGAAGCATGTACCGGCCTTTAAACACACACACACACACACACACACACACACACACACACACACACACACACACACACACACACACACACACACACACTAACCACTTTAGCCCTAGTTTATACACTATATTGAAAATAGCCGATCTACAACAGACAGAGTAATTCTACATTGCAGTATTGATACTTTTACTTAAAGGTAGGGTAAGTGATTTGCTTTGGTTAAAGGTTTAATGACATTCACTTTTACACCACATTCAAAGTCTTTGTCCTGGTCCTTCAAAAGTGTACAAAAAGTTTTAAGTGAAAATTCCATTCCAGTGATCCACTGTAGGTGTTTTTGTCTCACATTTCTAAAGCCTTTTCAACTGCAATGAAAAAAGAAATCTTTGCCTGCGGGTGTCGCTGGTGAGGGATTTTGCCTGTCAATCATCGCCTCTGCTCCGCCCCCCCCAAAGGAAAGGATAGGGGAGGGGAGGGGCGAGGAGGAGAGTGGGCGGGATTAATCGACAGTGACCTCACTGTCGAAGGGCCAAGCTCAGATTACTTTTCAGCCTAATTATTCAGAAAACCCCAGACCACAGAAAATCCACTGAATGTTCAAAGTTAAAAAAAAATTGGTGTAATTAAGGTCATAAAACCCCCCAAAAAACATAAAAAATAAAAAAAGTGAAAATGAATGTCATGATACCTTTAAAGTAAGTGTTAAATAGCTCTATATTGTGATAGTACTCATTGCAATAGAGTGTTTGTTCAGTAAAAGGAGTCTCCCATGTCTGTCCAGCTCTTTATTAAACAGAAAATGCATTTTCAGTACTCTCTCCTGATTGGCTTAAATTCTGTCACCTACCTGAAAATGTACTATATTCTGTTTACTAAAGAGCTGGAGAGACCCCTGTGACCCAACAAACGCTCTGTAGCAATGATTACTATCAGAATATAGTATTTTAACCTTTTTAACAAAAAGAAAAGAAAATACTTAAAAATATCACTTACCCTATCTTTAAGTAAATCTTTTGAGTACTTTTTCCACCACTGCACGCACACACAGACACACAGACACACAGACACACACACACACACACACACACACACACACACACACACACACACACACACACACACACACACACACACACACCAACCATTAGAACAATAATTTTGTTTTCCTTTATGCACCAGTCACACAGTGTGGCGTCTCATTCATGAACAACACAACACAACTGTGTGTGTGTGTGTGTGTGTGTGTGTGTGTGCGCGCGCGCGCGCAGCCTTTCAGAGCTGTGTCAGACGTGAGGAAGTGAAGGTGTCAGATGTATTCTGCAGTCAGTGGCACGTTCCTAATCTCTGCCCCACAGACACACAGCCCAGTGTGTACATTCAGACAGGGGTGTCTGTTAGAAGTGAGATGCTGTGTACATTCATACAGGGGTTTCTGTGTGAGTGACACCGTGTGTATATGTATGTACACGTTCATACAGAGTGTAGAGTGACGGAGGTCACAGCAGTGTGTGTGTGTGTGTGTGTAGAGTGTCTTATCTCCCCTGACAGCCAGTACACAACCAGTGGTGTGAAGTAACTAAGTACATTTACTCAAGAACTGTACTTAAGTACAATTTTGAGGTATTTTTTTTCTTTACCGGAGTATTTCCAATTTTCAGTTTTACTCCACTATAATTATTAGACAACTTTAGTTACTAGTTACTGTGTAGATTTGGATTATTAACACAAAACATGCATTAACCACTTCAGCCCTATATACATTTGGGCCGAGGAAAGCAGTACAAGGTAAATACCCAGCGCAACACCAAGCCTTTGGAGTTTTCCAAAAGCACGGTGCTCCCGTTATAAACAATTAAAAACATGTGCTCAGGAAAAAAAACATCTTGGTGGATACGGGGCCTTAATATACTTGTTGTGAGGGCCTTAATGTCCCCGCTACTACATATTGAGTACTTGGTACAGTAATACCAATACCTTTGTACTCATCTTCAAGTAAAATATTGAATACAGGACTTTACTTGTAGTATTTTGATGTTGTGTTGTGGTATTGCTATTTGCTATTGAGTATTTCTTCCAGCACTGCCTGCAGTAGTAGAGTTCCGGAGACTGGTATACAGTCTATGTGTGAAGGCTCATTGAAGCAGTTCTGTCAGCTCCTGGTGGCCCAGCACCTTTACTGAGACACCTTCTGTTGCTTCTTCCTTTAATTTGTCACCCAGTCTGTGTATAAATAGCACTGTCACCCGCAGTAAGAGGCTGCAGTGGGTGAACTGGTGGCAGTAGTGAAGTGAAGTGCAGTAAAAAAAAATACTGAAACTATAGCAGCAACAACCAGAGTTCACATTTTCACTTCACAGAAGAGAGAAGAGTTTGTCTCTTTTTTTTTTTTGACGTTTGACGTTGACTTTTTTGTGCAATATTTGAATCCCACAATTGAATTTTAAATATATGAAGTATGTAGCTTATTCCTTAGATATCTGAGCTTTTAATTTAAATGGACCTGCTTTTTGCTAGTGTAGGATGTATTTTGTAGGATGTACCTTTCGTCGTATTTTTAACTGACTCGATGATTTGTGTAAATGTCAAATAAAGTCTAGGCCTATTACATTTTGTGTCTTGGAATCTGCACAGTGCATATGTGTAAACTGTAATCCTGTTACAGTTTTTATAATTCGACATTTTGGTGGCAGAGCAGTAGAATGTATGTGTGTACTAAATCTGGCTGGTACCAGATCATTAGCCTGGGATCCAGCCTGCTTCACTACGTTCGGCGGATTTTTTTTTCTCACTTTGTTACTCAGTCTGGAAAGCCTTCTATCTCCAAGGGAGGCGGGACATGCCATACGGCCGAAAACGAGCCGTGGCTTCTGATTGGTCCGTGGTGCGGGGCGAGACAAAAACACCAGTGTGAACTTGTGATTCGTGATTCGTGATACGTTTGAACAACATCCAATCAGCAACAACGTTGCCTACGTAACATATTATGTAGTTCCTGTGTAGTTCTGCAAAACGAGTCAAATAGGAGCCTTTCCAGACTGAGAAACCAAGTGAGAAAAAAAAATCAGCCGATCATGGTCTCTCCTCTAGTGTTGTGGCTGTGGGTGTCACTCACTTTGGAGAAGTAGTTCGAAAGGTATCGAGGGCACTAAGGGCACCGTCTCTTTGACCATCTGAAATACCAATCCCAGTGATATTTGCTTAATAACCGTGTCTTCTACCCTGAGCCGTCCCATACTAGCAAAGTGTGTTGGAATTAGGTGGGTTGTGGGCTTAATAATAATAATAATAAACTTTATTTGTATAGCACCTTTCATGACATGAAATGCAGCTCAAAGTGCTTTACAGAGCAAGAATACAATTACAGTTAGAACCAATTTAACAATAAAGCAAACAAAAATAAAATAAAAATAAATAAAAGCAGTAAAATGCAGTAAAATGCAGTGGCCCTCGCCACTACACAACTACAACACAAATGGATATAACTTAAATGTAGTGGCCAGAGAAGTAGTGCAGAGAAGTAGTCATATCAGTTTGTTTTGCAGTGTCTAGAGACGTTAACCCATTCAATCCGGGAACGCATATATGTGTCATTTTAAGATTTCTTTGGCTATTCAAAAATAACAGATCTACAAGCTCATAGCGCGGCACCGAGCTTGTACGAGCTTGTAGATCTGCTATGTTTGAAAAATCTTGAAAATGTGTGCAAATCTTTGCATATATATATTTTTTAAGCGAACATTCGTAACTCTGCGTGTGTGTGTGCATGTGTGTGTGTGTGTGTGCAGTGTCTAGAGACGTTGAGCAGTCGTCAGGTAGAGATGCAGAAGTTCATCGCAGACGGCTGTCAGGAAGCCCTGCTGGAGGAGAAGAGACGCTTCTGTTTCCTGGTGGACAAACACTGTACCTTCAGCTTCCAAACCGCCGCCTTCCACGACAAGGTATACATACACACACACACACACACACACACACACACACACACACACACACACACACACACACTGTACCTTAAGCTTCCAGACCGCCGCCTTCCATGACAAGGTACGTATACACACCACACGGTGCATAAGCTACCGTGTTGCGCTCTGAAAATAGCAGATCTACAAGCTCACAACACGTCGCAGCGTCACACATTGTGAGCTTGTAGATCGGCTATTTTCAGCATGCAACCAAGTGTAAAACCTGCCATTACGACGCCATCAAGGCACCGCCAACATACATTTTAGTCGACTAAATCAACTGTAGATTTAGTCAACTAAAGACTAAAATCTTATGATATTTAGTCTACTAAAACTACGACTATAACTAAAACTTTTCAAATGACTAAAATATGAAATATAATATCTAATATAAAATATAATAATATGTAAAACTAAATTAAATTGTATTCAAAAGACTATGGCTAAACTAAATCAAACTTTGCTGTCAAAATGAACACTGGTCCCGAGTGCTTGCTAAGTGCGATCTGCATTATTAGCACACATATCCTAAACTTCTAAGTAAAAGTACTTCTCATGGTTGTGGTGGAAAGTAACTAAGTACATTTACTTAAGTACTGTACTTAAGTAAAATGTTGAGGTATTTGTACTTTACTTGAGTATTTCCAATTTCCAATACTTTTACTTCTACTCCACTACATTTCAGAGGCAAATATTGTACTTTTACTCCACTACATTTATTTGAAAACTTTAGTTACTAGTTACTTTTCAGATATAAATTATGATATAATGAAACATACCTTAATCAGTTTAACCCTATTTTATACCTAGACTATTTGAAAATAGCCGATCTACAAGCTCACAACGCGTCGCATCGCGACGCGTTGTGAGCTTGTAGATCTGCTATTTTCAAATATTTAGTACTTTTACTTTTGGTACTTTAAGTACATTTTGATGCCAATACTTTTGTACTTTTACTCAAGTAAATTTTTAATTCTGGACTTTTACTTGTAACAGAGTAGTTTTATATTGCAGTATTGGTACTTTTACTAAAGTAAAGAATTTGAGTACTTTTTCCACCACTGCACATGAGCCAGGAGGTTCAAAATGAGTTCAAAAGTTCAAGTATGTTGTGCTGGAAGCACCCTAACGCGTCTCTATCACAGAGAAATGCATGGCAGAAAGACAACTGGCAGCTCAAAATGAAAATGTGTGGACACGGTATAACGTTTAGTTTTTTGCTCCTGCAGGCCAGAGACATGCTGACCACCAAGCTGACCACCTGGCAGGACCAGTGCAGCAACGCCACCAACATGCCTGAAAACATCATGACCAAGATAGAGACCCTGCGTACCGCCGTGCCCGTTACGCCACTGCCTTCTCCGGCCACCACCCCCGCCACCACACGACACAGCGTGGTAAGACGGGGTTTGATCGATTGATTGAATATTTTATGAGACAGAAACGTGAAACGGCACGAGTACAGTCAAGCGCTTTGTCTAAAAGGATAACACCAAAAGAAGTCCTTGCGGTCTTGTTTCCATTGGGGTCCTAGGTATTCAATTCATCAACATATAAAAAATAGCACTGAACATTCAATATCATCACAAATATAAAACACTATATGTACAGAGTAGGGGGGAAAATAGAGGTGTGGGGGGGTTGCCTGTCTAAGGGAGAAGTGATAACTACCTCCCGCTTTGGCCTCCTGAAAGGTGAATGTTCAGGGCTGTTTTAAAGGAATCCAGTGAACCACTGGGATGGGGAATGGGGTTAGGGCATTCCACACTTGGGTGGCAGTGCTGTAGAAGGAGAATTTACCCAAAAAGGAAAATTGGCAAATATTTAAATTATTCCAAAAATTAAAATGGTTTGCTTTGGGAAATTGTCGACAGTTAAATACAAACATGTGGTTAACCACTTAAACCCCCAGCATCCGTATCCGTACAATAACAGAAAACAGAATGGACACTAGTATGGAGCCCTGAGGGACTCCTGTCGACCATAAGTTGGGTTTAAGTCAGTTAAGAGGAATGTGTACGAGTGTCCTAATAGATATAAAGTCAATAAGATCTGTCCACAAACTGTACGAAGTCTGTGTTTTTTTTACATTTTGAGAAAGTTGTGTTAATTAATGCACTATGCCAGTTGGTTCTCAAACATGTTCATGTGAAGGAGGACTCCCAAACAGTGTGTGTTGTAACCATCCCAACATCAGTGTTAATGTCCTCTGTGTCAGAACTATACGGGACGGGACTCCATGTCGGTGGCCCCTCCCCCAGCTCCAGCTATGAAGGCCCAGACCAGTCCTCTAGCCAACATGTTCACGGAACGAAACACAGGTACCACGACATCTACTGTCATTTCACATCTGTGTGTGTGTGTGTGTGTGTGTGTGTGTGTGTGTGTGTGTGTGTGTGTGTGTGTGTGTGTGTGTGTGTGTGTGTGTGTGTGTGTGTGTGTGTGTGTGTGTGTGTGTGTGTGTGTGTGTGTGTGTGTGTGTGTGTGTGTGTGTGTGTGCGCGCGTATGCACTCGTGCACGGTGGGTGTACTTGCAATACTAGTCTGATAGACCAATCCAGAGCATTGTATTAGAGAGTTGCGTCACCTCTGGAGCAGAAAACAGCGCCGGTCACGTGGTTCATGTAAACTGGCCTGATGAAGTGAACAGAGGTGACACAACTGTCCTTATATGGCTCTGGGCCAAACTGCAAGGTCAGCAACAGCACACAACTAGATATAACTCAGGCTTTTGGGATTAGGCTACAATTGGCAAAATGAATGGAAAAAATATGATTCCTTTGTAATACTTGTTATTGTTATTGTGTGTGTGTGTGCATGTGTGTGAGACTACCTTTGCATTGTGTACTGTGTACATTTCCCTATCAAAGCTTGCATTTGCATCAGCGAAATTGAATATGTTTTCTCGCACCTTAACTAACGCATACCATGTACACTGTACATTGTACAGTATATATCTGCTGCTATGCTCACGCACCTTATGTCTCACCTCAGCTCCCGCACCGGATAGATATACTACTGTATGTGTAAATATGTAGAAATTCCCCTTGCCCCGCTTCTTCAACTTCCCTTTCTCTTTAATGGAATTAACAATACGATGGAGCTTACACAAAAATGTATTTCACCCACAATAAAGATGATTCTGATTCTGAATGCCGTTTTAGAGCCCTTCCTTCCCTTCTGTGAGGTTTCTAATGTCTAAGTCAGGGGTCTTCAACGTTTTCAGACCAAGGACCCCCTAGCTGAGAGAGAGATGAAGCAGGGACCCCCTCTATATTGTATAAAAAAAATAAAAATCAGATTCAACTTTTTTTGTTTCTTTGGTCTGCTCTTTTTTCCCTCTCCACCAAACACCTCTTTGCCAAAAATAGCCGATCTACAAGCTCACAACACCTCGCAGCGCAAGGCGCTGTGAGCTTGTAGATCTGCTATCTGGCTAAAGTTCTCCTCAGGATAGGGATTCAAGTGGTTAAAGTAAAAAAAATTATCCTATCACACAAAGATTTGGCGGACCCCCTGTAGTAACTCTGAGGACCCCCTAGGGGTCCCGGACCCCCTGTTGAAGACCCCTGGTCTAAGTTATTCTGTGTTCACACTAGCAGCGACAAAAGCTAGCTAGCTAGTTGTTTTGTGTTGTGCTAACCTCCACCTGTGTTGTGCTAACCTCCACCTCCCCTCCCCCCGTCAGAACACGTGACCAGTGTGGAGGAGAGCGCCATCCCCAGGTCGGTGTCGGTATCGTCGGGCCTGAACAACATAGTGAAGAAGCCTCGCGTCCGCACCATCTTCCCGCACGCGGCCGGAGACAACAACACGCTGCTGAGCTTCGACGAGGGCGAGACCATCATCCTGCTCATCCCCGACGAGAGGGACGGGTGGATGTACGGAGCCCTGGAGAAGACCGGCAAGTGAGTGAACACACTAAATAACTCATTTAATTAAACAAAAGTTTAAGTTGGGTGGAAACCTTGTATGTTCAAAACCGTTACTTTTCAGGAAATGGAACGAATAATGTTCCAATGGATCCAATGTAGTTATTATTTAGTTACAAGCTCTTTTTTAAAGGAACACTTCATACACTTTTTACCTATCTTCGTATAATTGGTGCTCATTATAATATAAAATGTCTACTCACTCTGTGTCTCAGAGAAGGGCACACCACTTTCACTTTATTTTGTTTTATTTAAAATAATAGCTAATCTACAAGCTCACAACGTGTCGCAATGCAACTTGTGAGCTGGATGTAGTAGTAACTTGCTCAGCAAAGTTAGGCACAACCAATTAGTAGCTACGAGGCAGCGGTTAAACGCTTTTCCCACAGGCAGTTACACAACGATCACTTCAAGCCTTCAAATATATATTTTTTGTAGCTTTTTCTTTTCATATTTATACACCCAGTAATATTTTCCTGGTAAAGTACTGATGAATCATTCAAATGAAATCTCCTCCCAGAACCGTGTATTTAAATCCTCATTTGTTAACCCATTAAGACCTGAAGCCGATTCTACTAAATGTCTTCTAAATCCCAACAGTATTCTGAAAAAACGTATGTTTCTATATCAGTGGGTGCTCAAACTTTTTCATGTCAAGGACCCCCAAAATTATATGTATTTGCCCGCAGACCCCGATCCCAAAATATCTTGTTCCAGGGACCCCCCAGAAGCAAAGATTTGAGTCAAAAATGGTCGCTTTAAAAGTATATATATTCAAAGATTTGCACACATTTTCACGTTTAAAAAAAAATAGCAGATCTTATCTGCTATTTTTGAATAGCCAAATAAATCTAAAATGACACGGATGCGTTCTAGATCTTAATGGGTTAAATCCTCATTTGTAAAAAAGTCAGTCACCAGCTGAGGGGCCAGGGAGCACAGATTGGCTTGGCGTCGTCCTGCGCTGAGAGCAGGTGGCGGTATACTGTTGAACTTCTCCTCCTACTCTCCTGGCCGGCTCGCCAATCTCTCTCTCCATCCAACTTCGGACACCCTGTGGCTATACAACGCTTTGATCGGACTGCCAGCCAGCGGCTCCGACTCCGGCAGTAATTGGCGAGAACCAGAGCTCGGCTCGTCTTGTCTGACTCAGGCTGTAATTGGCCGAGTCCAGAGCTGGAGTTTGTCCGCGCAGTGTAGTGCGGTCAGTGGTGGACAAAGTACTCAAATGTTTTACTTAAGTAAAAGTATCAATACTGCAATACTGTAGAAAGTAGAAAGTACTCTGTTACAAGTAAAAGTCTGGAATTCAAAATGTACTTGAGTAAAAGTACAAAAGTATTGGTATCAAAATATACTTAAAGTACCAAAAGTAAAAGTACTAAAATGTTTGAAAATAGCAGATCTACAAGCTCACAAGCTCGCGACGCGTTGTGAGCAAAATATGGCTGAAGTGGTTAATGTATTTTTTATAATATAATAATTTATATCTGCAAAGTAATTAGTAACTAAAGCTTTCAAATAATTGTAGTGGAGTAAAAGTACAATATTTGCCTCTGAGATGTAGTGGAGTAGAAGTAAAAGTACAGATAATTGAAAATGCTCCAGTAAATCAAAAATACCTAAAGATTGTACTTAAATAAGTACAGTACTTGAGTAAATGTACTTAGTTACTTTACACCACTGAGTGCGGTCCAGTCCGCGCGGCCAGCATTTTGTGCAGGCTGGAGGAACCATCTGGGCCGTTCGGACAGCTCGGCTCGGCTCGGCTCTGGTTAGGCAAACGGCAGCTTCCGGAAGCTCTGGCCACATTGCTGCGCTTTTGGACAGCCTAATGCTGCGTTCACACTGCCATACAAAGATAACAGGCTACCATTCATTTTCAATGGAAGCCAGCCGACACCAATACTAAGATTATACATCTGACGTTTGTATAGCTGCAACAAAAGCTTCAACAGCCAGCCACAAAGCTCCTACTTTATAGGTGTTGCGGTTTATAGGTTTTCAAAACGTCTAGAGCACCGTTTCTACAGGGTCGCGAATAATTTTCGCAGATATACAAGCTTTTTTCACTAGTTTGAGTCACTACTTTTTTTTGTTGTTCATACTGTTTTTAAAAGCATGTTCTTTTGAATACTTTTTTTTTAATGAATGTAATTTAAATGTTGTCCAATCTGTATGGTAGAGTATGTTAATACAATATAACTTATACAAGTGGGTTTATTGTATTGTCTCCCTGCTCTTCTATTGAGACATTTAGATTGTGTCAAAGGTCATGTCTCACCATAGACACAGGATCTGACACAAATTTTTACCTGATTGTGAAGATTCCATTTATCCCCTGAGCAAGCAGCTCTATTAGCTCAATGGTAAAAATGTCAGCACTTGCGCAGGAAACCAGGTTCAAATCCAGGGGTGAATACATTTTTTTTAGAAGTCACAAATTTGTCTGAGCAACCTCCACTTGTACTTGAGTAACAGGAGTATGTGTACCTTGACTGCATGTGACCTCAGCAGAAAGCCCTTCCCTCTGTATAAACACAGGTTGTGAGTACATTCACACATTGTGATGGCGTAGTGTTTTCCACCAGGAGCTTTAAGATCCTTTCATTTATCACATGTAAACACAGGAAACACCCAGTATTGTCCAAAGATAAAGGGACAAATATTAACCTTTCTCCCTGTAGCTGTGTGTGATTTGATACAGAGTATAGTGCCCAATGACACCAAGACCTTGTTCTGAGCTCCTGATAGCAACCGACTGTTCTTTCAACCTCACTTGAACCTCCTGTGTCCTATTTTATGCTCTGTCATACGTCAGTGACACATGCTGAAAATAGCTGATCTACGAGCTCAGTTGTGTGCTTGTAGATCTGCTATTGTGGAAAGAAAGTTTGAACATATAATCAAGCTCAAGTGGTTAATGTGTGTTTTGTAATGATAATCTAAAAGTGACTAGTGTAGTGGAGTAAAATAAAGTACAATGTTTCCCGCCCTGAGTAGCGGAGTTAAAGTATAAATGATGGGAAAATAGCAGCGGTGTAAAGTAACTAAGTACATTTACTCAATTACTGTGCTTTACACTTTTGAGGATTTTTTACTTGACTGCATTATTTACAATACTTTTACTTCTACTCCACTACAGCTCAGAGGCAAATATTGTACTTTTTCTCCACTACAATTAATTTAAAACTTTAATTACAAGTTACTGTGTAGATTTGGATTATTATTACAAAACATGCATTAACCACTTCAGCCCTACATACATTTCAGCATTGTGAGCTTGTAGATCTGCTATTTTCAAATGATGTTTATACATTTTATACATTAGAAAACTTGTGAAATGGGACATTCTGCGTAATGAGTACTTTCTACTTTTGGTACTTTAAGTACATTTTGATACCGATTCTTTTTTTTACTTTTACTCAAGTAATTTTTTAATTCCAGACTTTTACTTGTAACAGAGTACTTCTACATTGCCGTATTGATACTTTTACTTAAAGCAAAAAAAATGCAGCACTTTTTCCACCAATGAAAAATAGACACGCACTATATGGTCCCTGCACCCAAAAACCAAATCCACCGTGGCATGGAGGATTAGCGTCTGCTTTCTCTCACTCACACGCCGGTAATGATGAAATGCTTTGAGAGAGAGACTGGTGCTGGCTCACATCAAGGCCTGCGCGGCCACATTCCTACGTGCTTTGAAATGCCATTCAAATCTGATTTCAAAGCATGCGTCTCAGCCCAGACGGTCGGGAGGAGCATCAAAGCCCCCGATTTATGCTTCGTCGCGCGTCGGTGTCGCTCGCCGGAAATAGACGATCTACAAGCTCGCAACGCGCCGCATCCAGCGATGTAAAGTAACTAAGAACATTTACTCAAACTAATGTACTTCAGTACACTTTTGAGGATTTTTTATTTTACTGGAGTATCTCCCATTCTCAATACGTTTACTTCTACTCCACTACATCTCAGAGGCAAATATTATACTTTTACTCCATTACAATTATTTGAAAACTTTAGTTACTACCGTAGTTACTTTGCAGGTATAAATGATTACATTACAAAATACACATTAACCTCTTTAACCCTATTATATACATAGGCTATTTGAAAATAGGCAATCTACAAGCTCACAACGCATCGCGACACATTGTGAGCTTGTAGATCTGCTATTTTCAGACATTTTAGTACTTTTACTTCTGGTTCTTTAAGTATTTTGATGCCAATACTTTTGTACTTTTACTCAAGTAACATTTTGAACTCAGGCCTTTTACTTAGTAACAGAGTACTTCTACATTGTGGTATTGATACTTTTACTTAAGTAAAAAAATGCAGTACTTTTTCCACCACTGGCCGCATCGCTTGTAGATCGGCTATTTTCAGCGAGCATAATGTCGTTTCCTATGACGTTGCATTGTTACCACAGCAACTGTCTCTCTGCCCGTCTGTCTGTCTGTCTGTCTGTCTGTCTGTCTGTCTGTCTGTCTGTCTGTCTGTCTGTCTGTCTGTCTATATCGTATACAGAAGCATAAACATGTGTTGCCTATTTAATTTGCGCTACTTTTTTTATGTGATTAAATGTGCGGGTTTCTCAGCTGTTTTCAATATGACTCGTTAATTAACCCACTTGTCGCATCTAAGCAGCAGGCATTTGTGTTGAAAACATTAAATAGGCCTGCTCTAATCTAAAATCACAAAGGATCTCCATCAACCCTCTCTGAAGTCAAGGATTCATGTTCTTGTAGAATGGCAACACTTAACACATTGGGTTCCAGCATTTTTTCATAACAACTTACGTTGGGTGCCAGCATTCTCCCCATTGACTGCGCTTTGCTGTTTAAAGCTCTAGACTCCACGAGGAGCAAATCCATGTAAAAAAAAACATCCATTCATGTTGCGCGATGACCCTGGCTACAGCCTGGAACGATAACATTTCACTCGCGAGTTACAATGGGGGGGGATCGCGCATCGCGCATGACCGGTTTTCCCCACCGGAAACAGATTCGGAGATGTAGGTGTTTTAAAGAAGGAAATAGACAGGAAGTGGATGGCAGCCATGTTTTTGTTTTTCCGGTGATCTATCTGGCCTATCCTTCTCAAGATCACAATGGGTACTCCCAGAGCTGCTCTAGCCCCGCCCGTGTGGAGAAAAACGAAAAAAACAAAAAGACATATTTCACGGTCTGGACCGTGTTCGGCACCGGACCGCTACTCTGCGCAAACACGGTTCAGACCGTGTTTGGCACCCGATGTGTTAAGAGGTTTGTGAAATGTAAAACACAGTATGACTAGATAATACTCCAATGGTCTAAACATCCCCTGAGAAGATGTGTATTATAGTGAACATTCCCTTTCAGTGTGCTAATTAGTCAATCATCATTTGATTAATTGAGTGAAGTCACTCCATGTGGAAGAAACTATCCACGGCACTGCAAGAAGAAGCTTGGTGCATGCAAATCACTCATTTTGAATAGAGCAGCTGTCTGTATTCACTGGCCAGGATTATTACTTTCCAATGAAGATCAAAGCTATTTTCCCCCCTTTTTAAAACGTTTTTCTTTCTTGTTTTTTAACAAAATGAGGGGGGGGGGGGCAGTGGTGGAAGAAGTACTCAGATATTTACTTAAGTAAAAGTAGCAATACCACAATATCAAAATACTCTGTTGCAAGTAAAAGGCCTGTGTTTACTTGAGTAAAAGTACAAAAGTATTGGCATCAAAATATGCTTAAAGTGCCAAAAGTAAAAGTACTAATGTTTGAAAATGGCAGATCTACAAGCTCACAACGTGTCACATCGCGACGCGTTGTGAGCTTGTAGATCTGCTATATTTTCAAATAGCCTATGTATAAAATAGGGCTGCAGTGGTTAATGTCTGTGTTATAATAATATAGTAATTTATATCTGTAAAGTAACTAGTAACTAAAGTTTTCAAATAATTGTAGTGGAGTAAAAGTACAATATTTGCCTCTGAGATGTAGTGGAGTAGAAGTAAAAAATACTGAAAACTGGAAACACTATAGTAAAGTGAAAAAGTTACGAAAATGTTTACTTAGGTACAGTACTTAAGTACATGTACTTAGTTACTTTCCACCACTTGGGGGGGGGGGAGTGGAAGGCAATTCAAAGACTGACTCAAGGTTATTCTGACGGGTGTCAAATATATGCAAAACGAGGATGGGAAGCAGACCGTTTGCAGTTCCTCCCCGCAGCGTCACTTTGATCGTTTTCAATTCCCCTTGCTCCGGGAGGTACGCAGGTATCCGGGCTGCTCTTCCTGCATTCCGTACCGATGTCATCACATTCCTGTTTTCTTCTTTTGGGCTTTTTTTGTAGGGGGGGGTTTCACCGTAGGCGGCATAAACAACTGGCCCCCAGGGCAGAGCAGAGAAAGAGCTGCTGTGGAGATGATATAGCTGATATAGCTCTGTGTCGGAAACTGCCTCCTAAATGACTTGTCTGTTGAGGCAGAGGAAGCCGTTGTCACCTCTCTGGGCTGCTCAGTGTCACTGTGACACTGAGATACAGGGGGACCTGCTGGAAGTCGTGGTGCATGAAAGCACAGTTTCAGTGTGGCGTCACCGTGTTTTGGTAGGCCATGCCCACAGAGCTGCCAGTGTCTATCTGAAATGTATTTCTATGGTATAAGGAAGGACGGTCTGACATGCATTTCTATGATAAAGGCTGTGGTAAAGACTCGCTGGAGCTCTCCTCCAAACTTTTCAGTATCACCCGTATTGACTCTTTAAGATGATCAGAGATTATCTGATATGAACAATAAAGCCATCACACGTTTAGCACTCACAATAGCACATGATACTGATCATCCCTTCATTGTCACCTCAAACTCATGTCATCTGGGCGAGGATACAGAACTTTAAAATGGGAAAAAAAGTTTGTTTTAGTATCCCTTTTTATCCCTTCAGCCATGTATTGTCTTGGTGTTATGTTGTTATGTTGTTCTGTGCTGTATTATGGTTAATGTGTTTTTCTGTTGGAACAGACTGTGAAGATGAATGTCCCTGAGGGGACAATAAAGACTATTATTATTATTATCTTCCTAGTGCCGAGCATTGCCCTTCAGTGCTCTTGGCGTCCAGCGCTTTCCTTTTTTTTTGTTGGCAGAGTGCCACGGAAGCTTCAAACAGAAAATAAATTCACCTTTTGGAGAGGAGTTTCTGCTCATCAATGTCACGTGTGATCTTGGTGTGACAAGTTGGTTATTTCCGACCTGACTTTGAATCGTTACAACATGCATGAGAAGTCCATGTTTACCGTAGTTTCAGCATGGATGTTTGTGTCGATAACGCAGATGACTCCACGAGCACAGAGACGGTCGATTGGTTTGAACATCGCCGGCGTACATAAACACTCTGGACATGTTTCCTCCGTTCAAAAACACATTCTGTGTGGACATGGCCTCCAAATTGAAACGTCCCATTTGAAAATATCTTATGCCAGGGACCCCTTTTAACCCATTGAGACCTGGAATGCAACTGTGTCACTTTAGATGTCTTTGGCTATTAAAAAATAGCAGATATGCAAGCTCATAGTGCGGCACCGAGTGCCGCGCTATGAGTGCCGCGCTATGAGTGCCGCGCTATGAGCTTGCAGAACTGCTATTTTTGAAAAATCGTGGAAAAAAAATTTGGGATTTTTTTCAAAAAACTGTTTTCAAAAGTTTTCCAAACTTTCGAGCTTGTGGATCTTCTGCTTTTGATACTTTTTTTTTTTTTTTTTTTTTTAATATGGAGATAAAAGGTTTCTGCCCGACAGCAAGATATGCTAGCTCAAAAAAGATTGAGAACTACAGTATTATTTAATCATGTCTCTGTGTCTCTCCCTCTCTCTCTCTCTCTCTCTCTCTCAGGAGGGGCTGGTTCCCTTCATCGTATTGCAGAGCCTTCTCAGAGCCACTAGTGAATAACAACAGGTAAGGGGACTCCACACACACACACACACACACACACACACACACACATGGTGTCACGTTGCAGGCAGGTTGTGTATTTTTAGCAGTGTGTTCCTCTAGTCAACCTGGTAGAGTGATAACGTTTGTTATCCTGCAGGAGGGAGTCCCCTCCCCTTCCGCCATCTTTGATTGGTCGAGTTTCATACGGCTTCCTTTCAATAATTTCCATGCGTTCCTTTATAATTCGTACTCATACTGTATGATGACATCATTATATTACTTGAAGGGCGTACTCTGAAAATAAAGGAATAAAGGAAGTTTTATTTCCAGATGGCCAGGCATCTATAAATTACACAAATCTTATGTGTGTGTGCAGTGGTGTAAAGTAACTAAGTACATTTACTTAAGTACTGTACTTAAGTACAATTTTGAGGTATTGTACTTTACTTGAGTATTTCCAATTTCCAATACTTTTACTTCTACTCCACTACATCTCAGAGGCAAATATTGTACTTTTACTCCACTACAATTATTTGAAAACTTTAGTTACTACCGGTAGTTACTTTTCAGATATATCCTATGATATAATGAAACACACATTAACCACTTTAGCCCTATTTTATACCTAGGCTATTTGAAAATAGCCGATCTACAAGCTCACAACGCGTCGCATCGCGACGCGTTGTGAGCTTGTAGATCGTCTATTTTCAAATATTTAGTAATTTTACTTTTGGTACTTTAAGTACATTTTGTACTTTTGTACTTTTACTCAAGTACATTTTTTATTCTGGACTTTTACTTGTAACAGAGTATTTTTATATTGCAGTATTGATACTTTTACTTAAGTAAAACATTTCAGTACTTTTTCCACCACTGATAAGGGGTCTGCCATGACAATAGTCACACCAGAGGCCGCACGTGGCGTGACTATCGTCATTGCCCAGGGGCCAATTGTCACAGGCCCAGGGGCCAAAGGCCCTTCCAGTCCTGCTCCAATCCTTGCTCCAATCTGCACCACACTAGCCACAAACACTGTTCAGGGGTCTGCCATGACTTAGTCACACCAAAAAACCTAACTTGCACACAGATGTGGCACTGCAGCAGTGTTACGGCAGACTTTAACACTTCAAATGGCCATAACTCACTGACCATTGCTCTGATCAGCGCAATATAGGACTAGATGTGAAGAACAGCGGCCTTCACATCTAGTGTGTAGGATCTACTTGAGCACCGAGGACCTGAGAGAGAGTAAAGGGACAATGGGGAAATTGGTTTGTTTGGCGGTTGTCTAAAAAAATATCTGTAAATCCACAAATCTCTTCATCAGACTAATGAAGGGCGAAAGCCCGAAATGTCTTTGCAACTGAAAAGTCTTTGCAACTGGAGCCCACAGTGTGCGAGCATTTTTTCGTTTTAAGTTTTGGATTTTTGTCGCTCAGCACTTCGGGTTTAGATGTGCATGTCCTTCCTTCTTTTTATCTGTCCCATTTATAGGGAGATCCCTGATGTGATCATAATACTGATGTCATAGACATGGCCTCCAAGTACTGTCTATAATAATGGGTACTGGGTACTAAGTACTCTGGCAACGTGTACAACACTCTTAGAACGGTCCTCCTGCTAAAGCGATGTTTTTCCATTGCGGTATAGTGTTTTCATGACTCTTATCACGCTCCCAACACGTTACAAAGGGCAGAGCATGTGTTTGTGTCCCACTCCAGTAAATCAGGTGAAGGTCATCTCTGCTGAAACGGTGTTGTTAATGTTGTTGATAACAAAACACTTGAGAGCGTGAGAACGTGGCGCCTCGCTCCTTCCTGAAGCATGATGGCGCCGTCTTTCATCTACAAGTTGATACTAAGTGAACACGATTTATTTTTCACAGAGATAGACTATATTAAGCCTACAAGTTAATACATGAGAAGGTTGTCACATGCAAAAACAAAAACAGATCTACAAGCTGACAGCACGTTGCGATGTAACGCATTGTTAGCTTGTAGAGCTGTTCTTTCTAAGCCTGCGTGTAACGAATTACTCTACCTGGTTATTACCTGGTAATTACCGTACTGTAAAAGGAAGGGTTACCAATTACTCTTGATACCAAGTAATAAGTAATGCACTTTTTTATTTATTTATTTATGGGGCCTTTCTCCCTCGAGCCTCGACTCCTGACGGATTAATTTATTAGAGCCATCCCACTGAGAGATGCCGCTAGCCTGCCGTGCTTTACGTGACACGCACACACGCACACACGCACGCACGCACGCGCGCACGCACGCACGCACGCACGCACACACTGTACTCAAAATGAAACTTTATAACCCGCAGAGAATTCTGTGTTGGCAACAGCACAGTGAAAGTCTGTGTGCTAGAATATATATTCCTAAAACACACACACACACACACACAGACACACACACACACACACACACACACACACACACACACACACACACACACACACACACACACACACACACACACACACACAAATGTTCCACCCAAAATAAAATAAAGCCTTGTCACTCCTTTGAGACTTAGCCCAGTGAGAATTATGCGAGTGTACAAATGCGCGCACACACACACACACACGCACGCACGCACGCACGCACGCACGCACGCACGCACGCACGCACGCACGCACACACACACACACACACACGCACGCACACAGGCCTTGAGACTTTAGTTTAATTATCACTGTTTGTGCGACAATCTTGTAAGACAAAGTAGGGCGTTAATTTTCCAAAACATGTAAAAACATAAAAAGACCAAATATGGAGATATGAGTTCTCTGCCCGACAGCAAAGTTAGATATCGTCTCTGTCGGGTGAAAACCTCATATGTCCAAAACTGTTACTTTTCAGGATTCAAATAAAAAAACATCAATAGTAGCAGATCTACAAGCTCGAAACGTGTCGTTTCGTGTCACGTTTCGAGCTTGTAGATCTGCTACTTTTGATGCTTTCGTGTGAAGCTGTAGTATGATCAAGTGGGGCATTAATGTACGAAAAAACACAAAAAGTTTAACCCATTAAGTCCGGGAACGCATCTGTGTCACTTTTTCATTTGAGCTAAAAAGCATTAGTTTACACTTTGGCTATTCAAAAATAGCAGATCTACAAGCTCGTAGCGCGGCACCGAGTGCCGCGCTACGAGCTTGTAGATCTGCTATTTTTGAAAAATCGTGAAAATGTGTGCAAATCTTTGAATATATATATTTTTAAAGCGAACCTTTTTAACTCAAATCTTTGCTTCTGGGACCCCCTGGAACAAAATATTTTGAGATGGGGGTCCGCGGCCAAATACATATAATATCGGGGGTCCTTGACGTGAAAAAGATTGAGCACCACTGATATAGAAACATACGTTTTTCAGAAAACCGTTAGGATTTAGAAGACATTTTGCAGAATCGGAACCTCAAGCCTCAATGGGTTAATATGGAGATAAGAGGTTTCTGTGCGATGGCAACGTTCTCTCTCTCTCTCTCTCTCTCCTCCTCTCCTCTCCCCCCCCCCCCCCCCCTCGTGTGTCACATGACCTCAGCATGTCGTCGACGCCGTACCGCAGCCGCAGCGTGGTCAACCTGCACCACCAGGACACGGAGACGGACGAGGCCACCATGGTGCTGCCCCCCGCCGACTACAGCGACTCCTCCCCGCGCCGCTCCAGCGCGCACGTCCTCGCCACTGCCAAGGCCACGCCCACCACGGCGGCCAAGCCCGCCTCCGCTGCCGCCGCCGCCGCCGCCGCCGCCGCCACCACGACCCCCGTTAGCACCGCCAGCCTCACCAACAACAACCATCATCATCATCATCATCATCATCCTCATCATCCTCACCTTCCTCAGCACTCCCCCACGCCCTCGGCTGCCTCGTCCACTTCATCGTCCGACCACAACGCCACCGTGAGTTAATGAGCTGTCTGTCTGTCTGTCTGTCTGTCTGTCTGTCTGTCTGTCTGTCTGTCTGTCTGTCTCACTGACAGTGGTGGAAAAAGTACTCAAATGTTTTTACTTAAAGTAATACTAGGTAACGTTTTCAACAAAACTAAAGTTAAATTGTATATCTTTTGTGAGTGGCAAAAGTTTCACAACACCCACTCCGTGAATTTCACCCCCGGAAGCCTTTTATTTATATATTTTCTATTGAACGTGTACGGGGGGGACTTTCCCGGGAAAATGACGTTCCTGGCCAACGTCATGACGTCGTGGCCGACGTCCTCAGGAACTACCGCAACGGTTTCCTGTTTGGCCAGGAACTACCGCGCTATTAACAAAAAAACCTCACGCTGATTTTAAGATAATGTAGGATTGGAAGATCGAAAAAGAACAGAAAAGGAAAGCACAGCTCATGGTAACTAATGCTCCACTGGCTAAGAGAAACGATCCGTAGATAGTATAAAACAATTAAAAGATCGCTTTTTGAAACGCTTCCGGCTTCCGGTGAAAACGAATGGAATTCTGGGTAATCGAGGACTAGGGAAATTGTATGCAGTGACGGTAGTGACCAGCAGAGGTTGCTAAAAATCGTTATTTGTGATTCTGCATTGTACAACTTTAAATAAAAGTATCAATACTCTGTTACAAGTAAAAGTCTGGAATTCAACATTTTGTTGAGTAAAAGTACAAAAGTATTGGTATTAAAATATAAGTTTTCAAATGTATAAAATGTTAAAATAAAAAGTATAAAATGTTGAAAATAGCAGATCTACAAGCTCAAAATGCATCGCGATGGGACGTGTGGTGAGCTTGTAGATCTGCTAATTTCAGAAGATTTTTTTATCTTGTAGATTGTCCATTTTCTCTCTCTCTCTCTCTCTCTCTCTCTCTCTCTCTCTCTCTCTCTCTCTCTCTCATGTATTATTCATGGTGCTGGCTACAAAGAGGAAAATGCAAAAAAAGTGGCAACTGTTGCTGTGTGGGGCAAGCTATTGCCAAAAATCTGTTACTACCGTAAATGTGTTTTTGCGGAGGAGCTTTTGCCAGTGTTTAAAGCATTGGTGAAAGCCATAATTACAGCAGTTTTTGTTTTTTATTCACTCATGTCATGAATAATGTTGATGAGTTCATATCTGAGTGGTGTTTCAATGAGGCTCTCTGTTCTGTTGTGGAGGGGCAGTTGGTTTTTAACTAAAACGTAACAAAAAAGAAGAAGAAATGCTTTCTATTACGAACTACTTTCACTTGTAGCTGAGTAGCTAATATTTGACCGGGAGTATCTATACTTTGACTCAAGTACTGGTGGTTGAGTACTTTTTCCACTCCCAGCGTCTCAGCTTCCAGGTGTCACCCGATACCAAACGCACTACTGTACTGTCACTGTGTGTGTGTGTGTGTGTGTGTGTGTGTGTGTGTGTGTGTGTGTGTGTGTGTGTGTGTGTGTGTGTGTGTGTGTGTGTGTGTGTGTGTGTGTGTGTGTGTGTGTGTGTGTGTGTGTGTGTGTGTGTGTGTGTGTGTGTGTGTGTGTGTTATTACTATACTAATGAGGACCAAATATCCCCACAAGTATAATATAATAATTATGACAAATACAATACAATACAAAAAAAAAAATTTATGGTAAAAATAAATAAATAGCAGATCTACAAGCTCATAGTGCGGCACCGAGTGCCGCACTATGAGCTTGTAGATCTGCTATTTTTTTTTCACAAGATTTGTTTTTGTTTTATGGTTAAAAAAAATATTTTTAGACACGTTTACAATTATAAAAGGCTTCAGGTTAGGTTTAGGATTAGACATTTAGGAATCAGAGATGTACACATAGTTGCGATAAATAGCTGATCCACAAGCTCACAACGCGTCGAAGCGTGCAATGCGTTGTGGGCTTGTAGATCTGCTATTTAACGGGTTTTAGGCTTACTGTTAAAAATGGCCAAATATATTTTTAAAAAATGGCATTCATAAAATGGCTGTACTAAAATGTTGTTGTCCTCACAAGTATAGTAATACAAATGTGTGTGTGTGTGTGTGTGTGTGTGTGTGCGCGTGGTGTCAGATGTGTGTCTAATGAACCGCCTTGGAAACCTGAGCGCACTCTGCGTACTCTAACCTAGTACATACAGCACTGGTTCTCAAAGTGCGGTCCCGGACCCCCCAGGGGGTCCTTGAGGTGGGTACCAGGGGGTCCCCAGCAAAAGGAGGAACAGTTTGACCACTCTAACCCTATGTTGTATACTTGGCTATTAGAAAATAGCCGATATACAAGAACTAAATTGGGGTCCCAGAGACAGAAATGCCAATAAATGGGGGTCTGTAACCTAATGCATGTCAAACTGGGGGTCCTTGAATTAAAATGGTTGAGAATCACTGCTAGAGCAGTACACATCTTCTCTTATGGGGGTCCTTGGCTTATATTTTCAAATGGGGGGTCCGCGGGCTAATAAGTGTGCATTTGGGGGTCCTTGACATGAAGAAGTTTGAGAAGCACTGTCATAGAGGACTGATTGCAAGTCCAGTGAAACCAGACTCCGCCATTGGACTACTATAATATATGCTAATTATATGTGTGTATGCTAATTGTATGCATGTATGCAAACATCATCTGCTGGCTCTCATGTCAACCCTTTCACTATATATAGGCACCTCCAGTGGTGGAGGAAGTACTCTGATTTATTACGTTTTTTATTTCCTTTCCTTAATTCAATGTACAATATACCACTATGCAGAAAAAAAAAAAAAAAGTGAAAGTCCCGTACTAGAAATATCCCTTAGCTCACAATGCGTCGCATCGCAACGCATTGTGAGCTTGTAGATCGGCTATTTTCAAATGGCCGAAATGTATATAAGTGGTTAATGTATGTTTTGTAATAATAATCAGAATTTACAAATTAACTAGTAACTAAAGTTTTCAAATAATTGTAGTGGAGTAAAAGTACAATATTTGTCTCTGAGATGTAAGGAGGAAAAGTAAAAGTACAGCAAATTGGAAATACTCCAGTAAAGTAGAAAATACCTCAAAATTGTACTGAAGTACAGTAGGCTACTGGAGTAAATGTACTTAGTTACTTTCCACCACTGGTTGCCAGTGGCTCTGAGACTGCATGAGGTTGCAGTCTCAGCAGCGCTCCATGAAGGCTGGTGCATTTTGCATGCTATATGCAAAGGCCTGCTGTATGCAGCCATGCTTTGTGGTTACACTGCAGCCCTTTGAAGCTTCTCGCCAATCCTGTCTCCATGCAAATACACTGCGGTCCGGTCACACCTGCACGCAACCTCTGTCCACCATCACTGGTGGATAAAGTATACTCAAGTATTCAAAAGTACGACGTATACATTTTCAGAAATGGTCAAAAATAGCAGATCAACGAGTGCACTACACGTTGTGCTGTGACACGTTTTCACAGATCAGAGAGTGTACGAATGGAACCAAATGGACCGTTACGGGTCTGTAACTCTTTGAGAGTGTATGCATGGAACCAAATGGATTTGGTTCCATTCATACACTCTCAGAGGTAAACTTAAAGGTATATTTCACCCCCAAAATTACTTTTTTTCTATCCATTAGTCACCCCATGGAGACTTGAATTCATGGTTATTTTTTTGCTTTTGTCGCATTCCTAAGCCAATAATTTGATGACTGGCAGCGGTTCCGGTAGGAGACACAAAGACTCTCCTTTGTGTCTCCTACCGGAACCGGAACCGGTCCGCTGGTCATCAAATCATTGGTTTAGGAATGCGACAAAAACTAAAAAGATACCCATGAATTCAAGTCTCTATGGGGTGACTAATGGATAGAAAGAAAGTACTTTTTTGTTGGATGAACTATTGAGAAAATGTGTAATATTGGTGAAAAGCAGAGAATTTGACAGTGTAAATTGGGGGTCTGAGGCTCGCCTTTCCCTTCAGATATTCTCCTTTTAGTTTACTAGGGGTGTGTCTGTCTGTCTGTCTGTCTGTCTGTCTGTCTGTCTGTCTGTCTGTCTGTCTGTCTGTCTGTCTGTCTGTCTGTGTCAGGCTATTCTCAACAAGCCCCTGGACCAGTCAGCTCCTCATGTCTTGTGCACACTGCCAGTTGGCCAAGGAAGTGCCCCCACAATTATTATTATCTTTCTGTGTACATCAGTGATTCGCAACCTTTCTAAATAAAAAGGAGCCCCAGTTTGATATGGATTAGTCCATGGACACCCATGTTCCTATCTCTGGGGCCACAATCTACACCAATGGCCACCAAAACTCGCACACGCGCACGCGCGCGCGCGCACACACACACACACACACACACACACACACACACACACACACACACACACACACACACACACACACACACACACACACACACACACACACACACACACACACACACACACACACAGAGCAGCTGTAGATGATGTTTGAGGTTGACTGGACAGACCAGTGTAACCTGACACTGCTGTCTTCTCATCCTGTGTCCTGCAACATTCATTATTGATGTGTGTGTGTGTGTGTGTGTGTGTGTGTGTGTGTGTCACACATCCGGGGCATACCTCTGCACCTCTGGCTCAGCCTCGGTGGAATTCCACTCTGGGCAACCTGATACCCCCCCCCCCCTCTCTCTCTGTCTCTCTCTCTATCCATCATGTCCATACCTTGTCTTTCTGTCTGTCTGTCTGTCTGTCTGTCTTTCTGTCAGTCTGTTCCTTTGCTGTTAATTTGCTTTACATTTTACGTCGGTCTCTCTCTGTCTGTCTGTCTGCCTGTCTCGCTGTCTCTTTCTCTCATTTTAATTCAATACAAAGGGGTTTTTATAGGCATGGGGAAACATATGTTTACGTTGCCAAAGCAAGTGTTCAAATTAAACAAACACAGTATAGTTAAGGATGTAGACCTACTACAATAGGATATGTTGAAACACAGCAGTGTAGCATTTCACCTGTCTCTCTGCTAGGGTAAACGGAACGCTCGCCCCAAAACACAGTCGCCCCCATTCTTTTCACGGACCGCTCGCCCCCTTGTATTCGTTTTACCAACATACCGACATAGTTTTACTGAGGTTATGTTTAGGAATAAGGTTTGGTTTAGACATAGTTTTACTGAGGTTTTGTTTAGGAATAAGGTTAGGTTTAGACATAGTTTTACTGAGGTTATGTTTAGGAATAAGGTTAGGTTTAGACATAGTTTTACTGAGGTTTTGTTTAGGAATAAGGTTAGGTTTAGACATAGTTTTACTGAGGTTACGGTTAGGAGTAAGGTTAGGTTTAGACATAGTTTTACTGAGGTTATGTTTAGGAATAAGGTTAGGTTTAGACATAGTTTTACTGAGGTTTTGTTTAGGAATAAGGTTAGGTTTAGACATAGTTTTACTGAGGTTACGGTTAGGAGTAAGGTTAGGTTTAGACATAGTTTTACTGAGGTTTTGTTTAGGAATAAGGTTAGGTTTAGACATAGTTTTACTGAGGTTACGGTTAGGAGTAAGGTTAGGTTTAGACATAGTTTTACTGAGGTTATGTTTAGGAATAAGGTTAGGTTTAGACATAGTTTTACTGAGGTTATGTTTAGGAATAAGGTTAGGTTTAGACATAGTTTTACTGAGGTTACGGTTAGGAGTAAGGTTAGGTTTAGACATAGTTTTACTGAGGTTTTGTTTAGGAATAAGGTTAGGTTTAGACATAGTTTTACTGAGGTTACGGTTAGGAATAAGGTTAGGTTTAGACATAGTTTTGCTGAGGTTTTGTTTAGGAATAAGGTTAGGTTTAGACATAGTTTTACTGAGGTTACGGTTAGGAATAAGGTTAGGTTTAGACATAGTTTTACTGAGGTTACGTTTAGGAATACCTGGTGGCGACCGCTCCGAGGTCAGGGTTAGGGTTTGGGCCGGATTTGACCCGGGGCGAGCGTGTTTTGGGGCGAGTGTTCTTATATTCTCTGCTACTGTAGGTAAATATGAGTCAGTCCA
>NC_137615.1:7336452-7623952 GCF_963280865.1 Gymnoscopelus braueri
CTGCAACACATTGTTGTCTTGTCTCTGTGTTTAGGGGAGGAAACCCCTTCTCCACCGTCCGACTACGACCGACGGTCACCAACGACCGCTCTGCCCCGGCCATCTGATGATGACATCATCATCAACATCATCATCATCACCGTCCTATCCCGTAACCACACCCCTAGCGTCCCTATTCTAAGCCTCGTCATAACAAGGTGAACATTTGGTGGAAATAGCGGATCTACAAGCTCACAACAACGCATCGCATCGCATTGTGGAGCTTGTAGATGTAGATTGGCCAAATACAGATCCCTGGGGGAACCCCGGTCAACAAAGTATAATAGGGTTTAAGCGGTTAATTATCCCCCCACCTTCCTGCCTCATCAAGTCAGTGGCTCCGCCCCTTTCACCTGCCCAGGCTCCGCCCCTTTCTCCTGCCCAGGCTCTGCCCTTTCACCTGCCCAGGCTCCGCCTCTTTGACTCGATGGACAAAAACTAAACTCAATCTTCAGTCAGGACTGAAGGAACACCAAGAGGCTGTTTTGAAATCCTTCTAAGTGCTGCAAACTGTCATTATGTCGTTAGTGGGATAGTTTTTATTTATGGAACAGATGCTCGTATATTAAAGATTATATATTTTCTCTTATCTTATTTTTCGTCCTTCTGCTGGCGGTCGGCGTCCGAATTCGACCGCAATCCTCGCCTCGGACAGGATTAAAGGATGAAAAAAAACAACTAACGACACCATCGGAGAAACGGAAATGTCCCGATTGTATTTTATGTTTGTCGCTGTTGAGATCACTGTTGAAAGACTCCTGTTGCCATAGGACAGTAGATGAATGTACGATGTCATCATCGCTGTCGGGTGGAAACCTCATATTATGTCCAAAACTGTTACTTTTTTAGGATTCAAATTCAAAACTTGCGGATCTGCTACTTTCGATGCTTTTGTGTGATGCTGTAAGTGTGATCGATTAGGGCACTAATTTACGAAGAAAAAAAAAGTTCAAATATGGGGTTCTGCCCGACAACACTGATATCCAAAGCACTCCTTTGCTAAAAAAAAAAACGCTGTCTATGTGTGGACACGCCCCCGTATAGTGTTGTTACTGGTGTAGTCTCTCTCAAAGCCAGACTGTTGACTCACACAACCTTCTAAATGCTTCCATCAGACAGTCTGGATCAGTGGTTTTCAACCCTTTTCATATCAAACTCCATTATTTATTCGGCATTTTGAGCCACGGAACCACCGTTTGATGAGATTTAGACTCTCAGACCCCAAAACTTAGAATATTATATCGTTGGATAATATTTTGTCCACAATTCCATGCTGTATTGATGTTGGTACCAATAGGAGAGATAACAGGCCAACGTTGATCAAAATAACAATTATTTAATTAAGTAACGCAGATTACGTAAGTAAGTAAGGGTCCATTTGGTTTCATTTTACGCTCTCAAGAGTTAAAGATCTAGAAGGGTCCATTTGGTTACCAACTCTCCGTCATTTAGCTGGGGACCACCTGGAACCCCCTCAAGGACCACTGGTGGTACCCGGACCACTGGTTGAGAACCACTCTGGACCAACGGAAGGAAAGCGCTGAAAAGCATCCGGGATTAAAGCGGGCGTCTCTCCCAGCGTCCTATCGTCCTCGTTTCCGTCTCATCTTTGCAGTCGTGTAAATTCTTCCTATACTGTAAATCAAATCGGTCAACGCATATCGATGTATAGCTTGCTGCTTATCAGAAATGGGAATTCAAATATTATGGTTTTTGACGATATTTCGAAATAAGCTTTCGTGAGCGGAAATGACGAACAGATTGACGGCTTCCGTTCTTGGCTTTCGGGGGAGGTGTAGTTCCAGACTCTATAGCATTCGGAGATTGTGGAATAGTTACGTCTGGCTACGCGAGACTACCACTGGTTTAATCTTATAAAGCTTGATTCATCAACCCTAGCAGAATGTTAACCCCCCCCCCCCCCCCTCAAATGTAATGTTTGACCTTGAAATAAAAATCAGGTGGTTGCTTTTCCAACATTTTATTTTTTATTTTATGTTTTTTTTGGAAATATGTCATATTATCAGTGATACAACAATAAACAGCAGTTAAAAGTAAAATAAAGTTATGTCATGAAAAGACAAATTGTCACGTTTATAAGTTGAATTAAATCAGGCAGAAGCTGATTAGCGGGTGAGTCACTGTTGGTGTCATTTTCTCAAGGTCATAAAAGCTTATCGTGAATATCGACACGTGTTCCATGAACACACATCGTCTCTGTCGGGTGGAAACCTCATTTTGTCCAATACTGTTGTTTTTCAGGATTCAATTTCAAAAGCATCAAAAGTAGCAGATCTACAAGCTCAAAACACATCACTTCGTGCCGCGTTTCGAGCTTGTAGATCTGCTACTTTTGATGCTTTTGTGTGACGCTGTGGTGTGATCAAGTAGGGCGTTAATTTACGAAAAAAAACACAAAAGGTTAAAATATGGAGATAAGAGGATTCTGTCTGACTGCAACAAATATAAAACAAAATGAGCCAGTTTTCCAGTAGATCCAATCAATGTACACAAGCTCTTTGTTAATACTTTCCGTTGTTCAAATATTCATAAAACCCACAGACACACTAAAACATTTTCACTTTCTAATTGTTTCAAAAAATGCCATAAATAGCCGATCTACAAGTTCCCAACTTGTAAGCTTGTAGGTCAGCTGTTTTGATCCTTTTGCAGGGCATGAATTTACGGGGGGGGGGGGGGGCATTACAAATTCTGAATATGGAGATATGAGGTTTCTGTCCGACAACAGCCATTACTGCTACTGTACATGTTAAAAAGATTCAAACATGTACATTTCAATACCAGTTGGTGTGGGAACTATGTATTGTATGTAACTGACAATATTTACTTGATTGACTATGCCTTCCTGTTCACCAAATAAATAAGAATGTTCTGTCTCTAAAGGTATTTTGGATGGTTTGTATCAATAATATATGATTGAATTGAGGGACGAAAACTGGAGGGAGAAAAAAAAAGAAAAACATTAAAGACTGTGTAAAAAAAAAATCTGTTTTTCTTTTTTTAGGTACAATTAGACCACTTTTAGCCCAAGCAGTTTAAAACCTAGATCTGCTATTTTTGAAAAATCTTGAAAACATGTTTTTTTTTTTTTTAGGATTTAGAAAAAAAATTTAAGAATCGCCTCAGGTCTTAAAGGGTTAATTCTTCCAGGGTTAGGGTTCGGGTTATGCTGAATCACCCTCAACTGAGCGCACCTGCGATGACCGGCTAGGTGGGGCACCTAAACACTCGGCCACTCTGTCTCCTTGGTAAACGGACGGGTGCTCAGGCGGTAAGCGAAACACTCCACTATTTCCCCTTCAATGTGATTGCTGGTGTGAAATATGTCACCAAAAGACTATTTATTTTACTTGACTTTATAGGCATATGCCCATATATGGGTTTGTACCCTTCCTGTCTGAGTCTTGGCCTTGATCAGTACACCACAACACCAAACTACACAATTTCAATTGATTCATGCTATGAAACATAATATGATTTCACAAAAGATATTATGGTAGCTTGATCAGAGACTAATTGTGTTGTTTATTAAAGTGGAATTGTGAGAATTAGATAGTCTTCGATTAGTATAAATATGATTTTAGAATCATAAAAAGTCACAATGTGATTGTTGCTGTATTCATTTTGTCTAATTACCCATTAAAACCAAAAAAGTTTTTTCTCTTTTTTTTTCAGGTCTTTATGGGATAACTGACTGCTTTCTACGTTTTAATGAGCTGGGACCATGCAGCGTATAAGTTTATAAGCCTTCTGTCTAGTCAGGCTTCAGTCTCAAATGTTCAAATACAAACCTTAGCTGGTTGCAGCTAATCATGGATTGCGTGCTTGTTCACTATAGAATTTATATCATGAATAAAATGGCCGCTCAAGTTTATTTTTCTTCTCCTCTGATGTGGTCATGCCTTCACTCAGAGAGTCATGGATCTTCTTCCATGAATCCAGCTCTGAACGCCACAGCGAAGCTCTGGCTCGGATGAACTGTGAGACTTCACTCTGGCTGCCTTTAGCCAGATCCATGCTGCCTGTGACGATGGAATACACATCCACACCAATAAAAAGGGCATTTAAACCAATTAAACCAGCCCGAGCTGTTTTGGAGAGGGCTAATGTCCCTTTGACTGTTGCGGGAATGTCCGACGCCACCCTGGAGTCCTTGCTGGCTCCTTTGCCTTGCCTGAGCAACGCCTCGCCACTTTTGGTGAACATCAACTGTTCACTTGTCAGCACTTTCAGACCAGCAATGTCATCTACAATAGATGTAATGCCTGTTGCAACACAACATATATTATTAATAGTCCCCCCTGCTCCCAGGACACCCTTCACTATGTCCAGTTCCAGTGCTTTATTGGACACCTCTTCTAGACACACCTGGAGGGCCTCCACGTCTTCCTTGAATTTGTGAAATAAGTTTTCGGCTTTCTTTTTTTGTGTTGCATTTACCCCGAGCTCTGTGACCGTTGTGACTGCACAGTTGACCGCGCTGGTGACTCCCAACCCCGCCCCAGTCACGGTTAGAACTAGGGACGCTCCAGCTGTGAAAGGGGTCAAGGCCAGACCAACGATGCCAAGCACACCTGAAACGACCCCCACTGAGCTCCCTGTTACACTAGAGATCTGAGCACCCTTCTTCATCCTATCTAGCTGGACAGCGGTTTCCTCCAGTTCAGTTAGACACTGCAGCATTCTGGTTTCACGCTCGCTGAACTCCTCGATGAAGACAGAGGAGGAATCACCCTGGAACAAGAACCCAACTCTAAAGTTCTGGTCCTCCCTGACAGATAATGGAGAACAAACATTTAAAAGAAAATCAATTAGACTGAACTTAATATGCTAATGTTATATGCATATTTTATCCTGTAAGAATACATGAACAAGGACCAGTAGACATGTCTGACTGTACCTCGTGCTGTTTACATTTATGTCTAATAAAGTATTCAATCAATCAATCAAAGCCATTCTCAACTGCTGGGCACCTCTAAAGGCAGCTTTCCACCGCACTGATTTTGGGCCGACTCTGCGCCGGGAAGCGTTGGACATCGTTGTTGCTTCGGTTAGGGGTCCGTCAGGGGGTCCGTCGAGGCCTTATCGGCTGACTCAGGGGAACCGGACATGTTCAGTTCTTGGGCCGACCGTCGGATAGTGGAGACTGGGGGGGTGTAGGCTCTGTAGAGCACACCGATTGGCTGTTTAGCTTGTTTCTCAACGCTCAATTCCTATACCAATCGATCAACTCCAGAGCAAAGCAGTAGAAAATCTCTGTGTTTATGTTTTTGTCGGAGCTGACAGTGTTGCCAGATTCTGTGAGAGAAACAAGCGACGAGGTCTATGAAAACAAGCCCAAAAGAAGCGACCAGTTTCACCACTTGAGCCCTATTAAATCAGCTATTTTCAAAAATAATCTTGAAAGCAAGCCCCAATAAGCAACTACTTCAGAAACAAGCAACTTTACAGTAAAACAAGCCCAAAGTCGTTTATAATAATCAGACCTGGCAACACTGGCAAAATCTTGCAGGCCAGTTCTGCCAGCTCAAAGGCATTAGCACAACAATGTGTGCATCGGCCGACTGCTTTTGCTGAACTAAATGGCAACTTTTGCCAACAGACTTACCAGTCTGTTGTAATCTGTTGTAGTTTTGAGAGTCACCTTATGTGGCACCGCGGATATGTGCTGCTTCTTCTTTTTCAATTTAGAGTAGCCAATTTTTTCTAACCCCTTTTTATCCCCAATTTGGTAGTTATGCCAATTCATTCCTCCCCACACACGTTTCTGTGTTGTCACTGCTGTCCAGTGGTGGAAAGTAACTAAGTACATTTACTCAAGTACTGTACTTAAGTACAATTTTGAGGTATTTGTAATTTACTTGAGTATTTCCAATTTCCAATACTTTTACTTGTACTCCACTACATCTCAGAGGCAAATATTGTACTTTTACTCCACTACAATTATTTGAAAACTTTAGTTACTAGTTACTTTTCAGATATAAACTATGATATAATGAAACATACATTAACCACTTTAGCCCTATTTTATACCTAGGCTATTTGAAAATAGCAGATCTACAAGCTCACAACGCGTCGCATCGCGACGCGTTGTGAGCTTGTAGATCGGCTATTTTCAAATATTTAGTACTTTTACTTTTGGTACTTTAAGTACATTTTGATGCCGATACTTTTGTACTTTTACTCAAGTACATTTTTTATTTTTGGATTTTTACTTGTAACAGAGTATTTTTATATTGCAGTATTGGTACTTTTACTTAAGTAAAGAATTTGAGTACTTTTTCCACCACTGCTGCTGTCGTATCCTACTGACTCACCTGCCACCAGTGAGGAACCCCGACCGGGAGGACGTGAAACCTTTGTCCTACTCCTCCCGCCCAACACTCCCTGCGTGCTGACAGGTGCCTGCCCAGCCCGTAGGGGTATGTACAGTGACATATATCACCCTCCCCGCACGGCGTCCCTCCCGCGAGCGGCGATGGGGCGTATGGGAGGGTAATTCTCCTGGACGCTAGTGGACGCTGAAGTCTTGTTGTGATGCCAATTCCCAATTCCCCCATGTAGCCCCTCCCTGACCACTGCTGATTGGTCTTGGGTATTAGATGACTCACAGTCATCTAATACCACAGTCATAACACAGTCATTGGTGTCTCCCCCAATTACCCCATGTGGTCAAAGGGAATTACATTATGTATTCCCTGTGAGTGGTAGGCCTACAGACAGACAGAATAGAAGATCTTTAAGTTCATAATGTGTCGCAGTGTGACACGTTATGAGCTTTCAGATCACTTGTTTAGTGTAGATGGAAAAAGGAAATGACCAAGTAGACTCCTTGGGGACCCTGTCAAGTATATAGCGTTGAAGTGGTTAGCCACTAAAACCATATATATTTTGTTGACTGGAGTCCCCAGGACTCTATACTCCTGTTTTCGCTGTACACGAAATGTATTAAAATAGGCCCTCACAACGCACCACAACACAAGGCATTGTTCCCCTGCCACTGCATTTGAACCCTAGTGGCCCTTTAGTGGGCGAACATTCTGCATAAACACACACACACACACACACACACACACACACACACACACACACACACACACACACACACACACACACACACACACACACACACACACACACACACACACACACACACACACACACACACAGCCTTGAGTGCAATGTAAACATGGTGATCTTTGGCCTTTGATGGTCACAGCAGGGGGCTCAGCTGCTCTTTGGAAACTCTTTGCCTTGCATTCTACTTTTTATTAGTTTGGTTAGTGTTGTTTTTCTTAACTACTGCTGCTAGCTTTCCAGTCTCCAGTTCCATGATAGGCAGTCTTTAGATCCAGAGTCAAAGTTAACAAGTTAAACTCCTAGAACATTATTACATTGTAAATGACATCTAAAGACCTGAAGAACTAGGCACCACACTGCAGTAATAAAGGGGTTTTAAACTCAACTCTCCATTCTGCCCGACAATGGAGGCTTCCATGTTGGGCGAGGGAGGAGCTGTTATATCAGCTATAACTTTAAATGTTTTAAAAAGGCAACGTAATTATGAACCGATAATTGCATGTAAGTGAGACATGGTACATTATTATTTTAAAATAAACAAAGATGGTAACTAAAATATTGAAAATAGTCGTTAAAAGCTGAACATGTTAATTAAATGTAATGTTTTCAGTTGTCATAATAATATAAAATTGTATTAAGGTAATAGAGTGCCCAAGATGCAACCAGATTTTACATGTCCAGATCCACTTCAGACATGTCCCTTCCTGGCTCAGCCCCAAAAAACAAATGTGCTCAGTGACCTGGTGGTAATCTGGTACCTTACTGTATATCTGTTATGTATGTGTCCTGCTTTTTCATAAACAAATCTAATTAAAAAAATTGTACTGGTTTGAATTTGAATTTCCCTGTATACAGTATGTCTTTTTATGTTTTGATGTTGTCGTTGACGTCAAAAAGATAAACATTAAAGATAACATTAAAGTGTTGAATTCATTAATTGACAATCCACAACTCCTGTTACTGTAGCACGGATCACTTTACTGAATGAAATGAGGAAAACTTACAGAAATAGAAACATAGCACTACAATGTATAAAATGAAATGTCATTGGACATCCCTAAGAAGGAATCACACTAAAAAGGTAATACAAATAAAGACATAAAATTTGGACATAATGTTTTTTTTTTTTACTATTTACTTGCTAAGAAAATATTCGCACATCCATTTTGTTCAGATGTCAGAGGACAGTGACAAATTAAGCAATCATGAACAAACATTCATGAACAAAAATCCTGCATGCTCAGCAGCATCAGTTTGATTCAAATTGACATAATGTCAATTTGAATAACACTTTGAAAAAAAGAGCAGCGTGCAGGATTTTTGTTCATGAATGTTTGTTCATGATTGCTTCACAATTTACAATTTGTATAATAAGAAGCACAGGGTGAAATGCCATTAAAACGACAGTATTTACAATATACTATATACGTGTCATGTTGTCAACAGTAGAGGTGAAGTCTTCATAGCTACTGAACACTCTGTTGTTCAGACCTGCTGAGGATGACATCATTTTGACAGGGCAAAATGTTTTCTTCTTATATTTTCTATGTCCCTGAGCTGGTTGGCCACATAATTTACAGAGAGGCAGACTGTGACGCTGTGACACTTTGCCTCCTACTCCTGTTAACTGTTCCCTGTTCTTGCGCTTTTGGCAAGTAGACTTCGCCCAGGATGGATGACTGTCCGCACCAGTTTGAGCACCGGGTGTTATGGGCATAGTTGGAGGGGCTGGTGTAGGTGGGCCAGCAATGCCTGGGGTTACCTGACTGGCAGGCATTATGGGTTGTGTGGAGGGGTCAGCAATGCCAGGGGTTGCCTGACTGGCAGGTATTGTGGGCCGCGTGGAAGGGCCAACGACAGGCTGTGGCAGTAGCTGATGAGGCCAGGAGAGTGTGGAGGGGCCAGCAGGGGCTGGCATTATGAGCCGTGTGGCGGAGTCAGCAGTGGCAGGGGCTGGCATTATGAGCCGTGTGGAGGGGCCAGCAGTGGCAGGGGCTGGCATTATGAGCCGTGTGGAGCGGCCAGCAATACCAAGATTCACTGTAGATACTGAGAGGGTGGGCACAGGTCTGGTGATGGTAGAGGTGGCATGGGTCTTTCTCATTTTTAGTAGTGGTTGAGACCAGGAGAGTGTGGCGGGATCAGCAGTGGTAGGCATTATGAACAGTGTGTAGGGGCCAGCAGTGTGAGGGGCAGGTATTACGAGTCCTGTGGAGGGGCCAGCAGTGGGAGGGGCAGACATTATGCCGAGTTGTGTGGAGGGATCAGTAGGGGGGTTTGCCTGATGGGCAGGCATCATGAGCCGTGGGGAGGGGCCGGCAATACCAGGGTTCACTGTAGATACTGAGAGGGAGGGCACATGTCTGGTGATGGTAGAGGTGGCAGGGTTTTTTCTCATAGGCAGTAGTGGTTGAGACCAGGAGAGTGTGGCGGGATCAGCAGTGACAGGGTTTGTCTGACTGGTAGGCATTATGTGCTGTGTGGAAGGGCCAGCAATGCCAGAAATCACTGTAGATGCTGAGATGGAGGGCACAGGTCTGGTGATGGTAGAGGTGGCAGGGTTTTTTGTCATAGGCAGTGGTGGTTGAGACAAGGACTCCCAAGAAAGAGGCATGAATAGGTTTTTTTTTTCCTTTAACACCTTTGTCCCTGCTGTGCTGGGTGTGGGCACATATTCCATCAGGGGGTAGTCTGGTGGGGGGAGGACAGCTGGCTGGTGTGGTGCTGGAGGTAGGTCTGAAGATGAGATGGAGGTGAGCTTTGTTATGATGGTGGCTGGTTGTTTGGTGGCGTGCAGGTTGAGGAGCCTCTCTTGACGACGGATGAAGTCCTGCACAGTCTTGATATTAATTTTTGGCAAAGGAATGCCTGCTGTGCACAGGACTGGATCATCCACCAAAATCCGATGCTGGATTCGCTCATATGCCTTCAAGATGGTGCTCTTCTCAGGACTGCTGCGAGAGGCGGGAGGTGCACGCATCCACAACAGTTTAACCAGCGTGTACATCAGCCTGTTGTTCTGAGCAGTGATATCTTGTTGTGCTGGTGCGTAGCGCTTAGCCATCTTTAACCGCTGTATCACAGCAGCATCAACAAGATCATCCCTCTTTGTCCGGCAGTATAGTGTGTTGCCCCAGTGTGTTCTGTAGAGCTGGTTGAACCCCTGTGGCTGCTTGTCATGCTCCTCCACTGCATTCCAGGCTTCAAGGATGTTGTTCCTCTGCTCTGTGGTGAGTGACAGCTTGTCCTCTGTAAGGCCAATCTGTACAAGCACAGAGCAGAACTTTTCCAGCTGCTGAAACCCAGGGAGAGGATTTGTACTGCAGGTGTCCTCCTGTTAAAAAATGTCATACATAGGAATGCAGTAAGTTGAAAAGTGTTCATTGTCCAGTAACCAGTGCATTATTATGTCATTATAGCAGAAACATAGTTACTCACAATGGCTGGAGGGTGTGCAGAGGAGGTTTCCTCGTCGGTGAGCAAAATGTGGGTCAGGGTGGCATCCAGACCATCATCATCTGCTTCCACGTCGCTCTGGTATGCCTCATCTTCCTCTGGATCAGGCTGCCCAAGCTGAACCACATCCTCATCTGGTCCAGGTCCATCATCAACGATGCCCTCAAGAGAGAAGGCTTCACCTGTGCTCTGGGAGAATAGGTACTCCAACCCAAGCAGTTCATTGGAAGGGACATCAGCAGGGGCCCTGAAATTCTCCTCCACAGTCTCTCCTAACAACTCCTTACAGCGCCTGTTGAGACGGTCAACTAGTGGCGCTGAGTAGGACCTGTGGTGCCGTCCTTTGCCACCAAACACAGCATCTGAGCTCCTGTCCGAGTTCCAACGAGCAATGCCACTTATCAGGTAAACCTGATAAGGCCGTGGTGCACAGTGGGGACCTGAGTAGCATAAAGTAAAAGTTTGTGTCTCTGAGGGGTAATTAGGCTCAGTAAACGGCAGTAGAAATGGTATTCATACAATATATATCGTTGCTGTCAGGTAGAAAACTTTAAAGTCCAAAACCCATTCCTTTTTTATTATTTTTTAAAACGAGGTAAAATATTGAAAATAGCAGATCTACAAGCTCACAACACGTCACGATGCAATGCAGTCAGCTTGCAGATTGGCTAATTTCACCATTTAACTTAATTTTTGTTTAATAATAAAAAAGAAACGGTTTTGGATATGAGGTTTCTGCCCGACAGCAACGAATACTGTAGGGTACACACATAAACACAATTACACAGTTCACAAGTACACAGATGCTACATAACTGCAGCTTTGAACAAGTGTAAACACTACGCTTGTGTACCTGGAATCATGCGTGGCAGAGCTTTATGGAAGCCTTCCAGGCTGTTGGTTCCACGCAGACACTTGTAGTAGGGCAGAGCCACCTTGTTGATGGTGGTTGCACGTGCAATCCTATACATAGGCATGTCTGGTGGATCCTGGATGCACTCCAGGTGTCGCTGCTGCGCTGCCCACATCTTATCGATGGCCTCTGTAAATACACATAGATACATACGGTGTGTTATGTTCACTTTGAGAGCTACATTATCCGTATGGATGTTGCGATAATTCTTCAGTATGAGGTCTTTTATACCAGGTGTTTTGAAGAGCCTCACTCCACTCTCATCCAGCCCAGCAGGACCTTTCAGCTCCTCAATGGCTAGCTGCACAAGTCGGTAGGTTTCCTGAGCCCCAAGTGTGACCCTCCGCACGTGGTGTTTTAGCTGGTCCCTGGAAATGAAGCTGCGGACAACATCTTCATTTGAGACAGACCTGAATGCTGCCGGGTCCTTGGCTTTGACAGCCTTAATAAGCAGGTCCAGATCTTTGCGGTTGTAGGCCAGCACTGCCCCAGCCAAAGCAGACGTGAATGCAGCATACTTGGAGTGTGACTCTGTGCGTATGGCTGCATCAAACCGGTGGATCCAATGAAAAATGTCCAGGCGAACAACCATCCCATTGTCCACCCAAGGCTGGAACGTAGTCTCCAGCGCTGTTGGGCCCTGCGCACTGCAACACCCACGGTCCACATACAATATTTTGGGGACAGGTTGACTGGCCAGCCGGAACCTTTCCATGACTCCACGGCACATTGGCAACAGCTTCTCAGTGGACTCCTCACAGGTCAGCACAAAGGAAACTATTTGGCAATGTTCGTTTCCGATGCTGGTGAACCACTCAGCTGAGCCATGACCTTCCCCAGACATCTTGTACACCACCTATGAATATGTCACAATGTGCATAATGTGATAAGTTCTGTCAGATTCTATTGATAAGTGACTTTTCAAAGCTTCACTGCATACTGCAATATGTTTTGCAACAATCATACAGTATGGCATTATGTTTTGATTTACATACTTTCTTGGTGGAGTCCATTTTCAGCACAGTGCCAAACGTGGATAGGATCTGACTCCGGTAATCCTGTACATTGCTGGCCTCTGCCAGCAGGAAGGCGTGGCGCAAGAGCCGTGCAGAGGGAATCGGTCTCAGAGGAGGTGGAGACAGAAATGTTGGTCTTATAGTAGACATTATCATTCCGGGTTCCACTAACTTGGCAAGGAGTGTGGTGTACATGTCCTTACGTTGAAGGTAGTCCTCCACTTGACATTCCTGTACCTGCCGCCACACCTTCACCATAGTGTTGCCCTCAGTCCGGTCCCTCATTAGACGCACAATGTTCTTATCCACACCGCGCCTGTAAATACACAAGAACATTGGAGATTTATAAGAGAGACTACTTTCAGGTTTGTTAGATGCACACAGTATGTTCATTATGCTCACCTGCTGGTCAGGATGGCAGGGAACGCGGCTCGATGAGCCTCGCTAAGCTGCGATAAAATGGCAGAATCCCACGCCAGCCACCGACCCGGTGCACCGGGTTCTTTCCCGCTCCTGCCTGCCGTTCTACAGGACCCGCAGACCAGAACCTCAGTGAGCACTGTGTACCAGCCGGACAGATCACAGACGTGACGTACCTACAGTACATATTGGGTAAAACATTTAATAAAAGGCCATAAGCAGCAATATGACTTTGTGCTTTTTGTTTCTTACATGTTTACAGTAATAAATATTCAGCTCTAATGCAAAAATGGAACACAGGTTAAGTGAGTTATACCCGGTTGTGGTAGCCAGACATGCTTAGTGTCCTATCCTTCTGTTCTCTACCCGCACAATCATTGCCTCGAGGACACTTCAGGGAGCACTTCCACACGCCAACAGGGCGCCACACAAAGACACGGCTGTAAAAAAAGGGCTCTGGATTTGTCTGACCTTTCGTGAAAATACCAGGACAATCTGGTGGATAAAACCACATGCGGTCTGACTTCATCACACGTCGCATCTTCATAATCTTATTTTTCCCTGGATACATTTGAACAGGAGAGAACAGCCCTCTTTCTGTATCCTTTTTCAGCCAGGGTATGTCAGCAGATGGGATGCCAGTGGATGTTTCCCAACCACTCATCCAACCAACTAGGTGGACCTGCAACACACGTAACAAAACATTAGTTACAACGTTGTATACAAAGTAATGTTAAAACAAAAAGCCTTTAAAGAAAACAGTAAAACAAATTGTTCTCATTTACATAGCTTATTAATGTGAATATCACTTACAGAGGACTCAGTCGCCTCAGGTGAACCCATCTGATCATCCTGACCCTGGACAGCTGCCTCAGGCTCGGTCTCGTCTGTGGGTGGGGAAATCTGACTCAGCAAACCCACAGACTGACTGCTAGTCGGGGACTCTTGTGGCTCGATCAACTCTAAGAATAAAAGAAAAAATAAGTTGGTTTTGTATTATAAAGTGTTTATTTGTTAGACATGTTTTCATGTCTATTAACTCTGTATCTCACTTACGCTCAGAGGCCTCCACTGCAGCAAGCATAACAGCGTCATCCCCCTCACTTAGCCATGAAGAGTCACACTGGGTGGTGCTTGCCTTCAGTTCCTGGATAACAAATCTAATGTAACTATCTACATTTTATGACATATCAGTTTTACTTAAAAAACACATTTAGCCAAAGTGTATTAAATGTCAGTACCTATTCACTATGTCATGATGCTATTCCTGTTTCATAACAAATAAATGATTTGAACTCATTTATTGAAATCAACACTTACTCGCTCCTTGTCAATTATAAATTTTCTGAACCGCTTCATATGACCAGTGTTGATGTCGCTCTCTTTTGTATCCAGCCATTTCTTCACAGAAGTGTAGGCGCTCTGTATCTTTTTCCTCCGATCAAGAGTGAACTCCTCCGGCCGGTCCTTCTGGGTCTGATGCTGGCTGTAGAGTTCCCACATGACCTGAAAGGTGTGATCCTTAAATCCCCTCAGGCCGTAGAAACGCCTGTGGACATTGGCCTCAAGTTGAAGGGAGACTTGTGGGAAACTCTCAGCATACTCTGCAAGGAGGTCTTTTACCCACCGGTTTCCCACCTCTACCCTTTGAGGGTTTGACAGTTCAGCCCTGTGCTTGTTAACCAGTCTAGAAGAATCATATGCAACAGCATAGTACAGTCACCATTAATATCACTGCAATTGTAATAATGAATAAATAAACTTTGTAAAGAAAACCTTAACACTGATAATAGCCATATGTTTTAGCAAACAGATACTCAGATAATCTATTATAAGTAAGTACACTCTAATGAAATACAGAGCATGCAATGGTATTAAATACAATATGCTTACTGAACAATGTATCCCACATCGTTTTCCACAAGCCAGTGGAATGACCCATTAATGTACTGGCCAAATGTCATCACCACCTTCCCCAAGCACTGCAGACGTGATGGCATAGAGATACCATCTGCTTTAAGCTGCATCTCAGCATGGGCCAGGGCAGTAGCCACATTGCTATGCTTCTGTGAAGGTTTTGGGAAGACCCTTTTCTTGTCCTTGTACCGTTTGGACTCTGGGGTCTCGGTCAGGAGGGCTTGGTGCCTATTTGCAGGTTCGTTTGGGTTGAATAGGCGGATTACTGGGTCCGCCATATTCAGTTAGCACTGAAATACAATTAGATACATTAATGTCACAACACCAACACCAACACCAACAACAACAGTTATTATATTTATTAGTAATGTAAAAATGAACATTAGTGTAAAACAGATCATTGATACCCTTATAGTACAAGTGTCAGAGCAGGCTGACAACTGCTTCACCTTAAGCTTAGGCCTGTGGCAAAACTTAAAAAATTGACATGCCTTATTTGCACTCAAAAACTGTTTAAATATTTTGGCACAACAATTGCCATCAGAAAACTTGGAAATATGGAACTTTAGTTATGGAGAAGAGAAAATGGACTCTTACTGAAATGTAGTACATTATCATGTCTCCTGCCTCAGATAAAACATTTAGATAACAAATACCCCAAATCACACATAACAGTCCTGACACCCTGTTCCAATAGTCTATCCATCCCTGACTGTGGTGTTATGAAAGTTATTATGATAGCTTTATGGAAATGTAACATTTGGGGCTTTTTGGGCTATTTTTGTACACAACACTATGAAAGCTATGAAAAAGTTGAAATCTGCAACACAATTTTATACAATGTAGTTGGGGGTGCCTGCTGCTTCATCTCTCTCTCAGCTAAGGGGTCCTATTAGCCTGAAAAACGTTGAAGACCACTGTAATAGAAACAAGTGTCTCTCTTAGGGTGACCACCTTCAAACAGGCCCATTGAGGGACAGATTAACCCATTTCGCGGGACATCGCGGGACACATGCACGCGCGCGTTTTATTATTAAAATTATTATTATTATTATTTAAAAAAAAACTTTTTTTTTTTTTTTTTCCATATCTTTGATTTTCGGAACATTGCTCTGCTTGTGCGGGACGCGGGACAGAGGGTCCAATTTCGGGACTGTCCCGCAAATTTCGGGACGGGGGGTCATATCGCCCACGCAAGGGTAAATAATGTATCCTTGCGTTAACGTGTGCGTCCACGAACATTTGTACATTGATTCATAGTGCTCCGTCGCGCTATGAAAATAGCAGATCTACAGGCTCACAAGGTGTCACATCGTGATGCCTTGTGAGCTTATAGATCTGCTATTTTCATTGCAACACAGCGCACAGCCAGCATGCGTGAACGTGCACATATAAAATAACAATTGTGGTTAATAAAACAGGCTAAGCATATCTATCTGAACAAGTTACCAAGCCTACATCTGAATTTGATAAGCAACTTAGATCAAGGTTAAGTCTAGTGGTTAACATAGTGTCGTTAATGTGACTAGCTATGTAACACAATAGGCCGACTTACATACTTTCTTAATTGTTTATATTATGTTTTGACACTTACCTCTCCAGTAGGCTATAGTTGGATAAAGCCACGGTGTGTTGGGGGATGGGTTAGGCCAGAGGTGTTGCTAGCCGCACTGTAGAATTGTCTGGTGGAAACTAGCTATCGTGATTCTACCTGCATTTGTCTCACCACTCTTATGAAAAAAATCCCCAAACTGATCCGATCATCACAGCAACAACAGGTCGCGTTCAGATCTACACCCAGGGGTCGAAAGTTTACACGGAGTTCAGCGAGAGGCTCCCCCTAGTGCTCAAACTTTATAACCATTTAACTTTTAAATCATCAGTGGTTCTCAAACTTTATTTCAAGGACCACACTCAACCCTGGCAGTAACGCTGACTTGTAAGGGTCATCTAGAACCCCCTAAATGAACCCTGAGAGTCCTTGGACCCCACTTTGAAAACCACTGATCTATATGAGCTTGTTCACATGAACTCTTGAAAGCATGCTACTATTTAAATAGTATAATTGCATGAGAATGGAGTTTTCCCCCCAAATGCCATTTGTTCACATCCATCAGTTCTATCTTGTAATTTGGATATTTCTGAATCGGATTAAATGTTTATATTACTATATAGGCCTTTATTATGCATTGACATTTTTGGACATTGTACTATAGGCACCTGTTCTTACATGAAAATAAGCTGGTACTTTCTGTCTGTTTTTCAGAAACAAATATACCTCCATTGTTGCAATGATATAACACAACTCACTGTTATCATATTTATTACATCTTTTTTTGACAATACATATGTATAACTTATAATGATAATAACAACAACATGATGTGCAGAGTCAAAGCATGTAGGTTATACCACACTAGTAGCACTGTTTCCTAAACAATGTATGTACAATTATTATGAAATATATGAGACCATTAGGGTTTTATTTAAGATGGCTATCAACATACTATTGCTAGTTTGACCTTTTTTTTATTGATTGAATACTTTATTTAGAAAATACATGGAAACAGTACATGGAAGTACAATTCACAATACACGGTCCTCTAAACTGGATCGCTCATAAAAGCACAATGGCTTATTTAAAATGAGATCCCCATGCACTCAAATCATGATGACATTTAAGAAAACAGACAAATATACACTACTATGCAGAACGTCATACAATCAGCTTACAGGTTACTGGTATGAACAAGAAATATGTACAATAAACAGTTCGGGGGGTTAAGACTTTGACAGGGGCCAGTTTGGAATAGCAGCCTCCTGAAGGTGTCTTTTTAGGGCAGTTTTTAAAGTGAGTAGGGTTTTACACTCCTTTACTCCTTTTGGTGATCAGTGGAGCTGCCTCTGGTGTTGTGATTGTAGACTTCATTTACATTTTTGAAGTATTTAGACAGGTACATGGGTATCCCAATGTTGTGGTGTATCTTGTAGACCAGGCCCACTGCAAGTTGGCGTACTCTGTCCTCAACCCTAAGCCATCCAACCCTGGCAAAATGAGCAGGGGTTATATGGGTTGTATGTTTGAGGCCAAGAAGTAGCCTTACCAGTTTGTTTTGGGATGTCTGGAGCCTTATTTTTAAAGCCTTAGTGGTGTTACCATGAGGAGCACGTATAGTCAAAATGACCTTGGATGAGGGCCCCTGTAAGAATCCTCAAGGTATTCATACTGACTAGAGAGGAAACTTTGAAACTCAAAATGAAATGTCTATTATTAGTGTAGGACTTTACTTTAGCAGCCACACGGTGCAAAGAAGCAGGCCTCTATAGAATCAAAATGACTAAAAACACTCATGGCGACTGAGAACTTTAATCCATGTATATGTTTATGTATGTATATGAATGTGTAAGGGGATTGTTCCTGTAATTACACCAACATCATACAGCCATGGAACCAACCATGTGGAGAGGCAGGGCCGCAGAGTGTACAGGGTGTATACAGCGTCCTGCTCCAGAAAATCCCCTAGGTGCCCGAGGAGAGTGTAGGGAAGGAGTATAGGCCCCTGGGAGATGGTCTCTGGAGCATAGAGAGGAACAAGTCCAACTTGACAAAAATGTTGGGGCTGCAGTGTGATCGGGATGTACAGTACAGCTCCACAGGACAAGCAAACTAACCAGGCACAGTGCAGCAGTCCCTGAATGCAAAAACAATATGTACATATAAAATATTAGATTTTCATTAACATTCAGTCCATTTTGAACATCACACATGAAATCTGAATTATTTATTATTCTAGGTACACCGTCTTGCACACAGAAGTGCATTTGATTTGGTGAGGTTGTTGTACTGCAATACGCAGACAAACGTGACTTTTTGCTCGTAAGATCATGAAGAAATCCATGAGAATGGATTTTTATTGTGCAAATTTTACTCTGGAACCAAATGGACCAGTAAGGGTCAGAAATGAAATACAAGATGTGATACGATACAATAATACGAGACAACACAAAATATAATAATCCTTCCTTCCTGTACGTACCTGCTACTGGTGTCTGCATGCTGGTATCCATGCTGTCTGGTTGTCAGGACCCCCCTCTCTCACACACACACACACACACACACACACACACACACACACACACAGTGTTATTATCATAATTAAAAAATGTTTAGATCTACAAGCTCACACTTATATGTCTCATACATTTAATGCCCTATAGTGCAGGGGTCCTCAACGTTTTCCAGGCCAAGGACCCCTTAGCTGAGAGAGATGAAGCAGATACCCCCAGTATATTGTATACAATTGTGTCGCAGATTAAACTTTTTCATAGATTTCATAGATAGCTTCATAGACTTGACAGCAATATCATCAGCGTTGGATTCATGTTAATGTGAATTTTCAGACAGTTAACCACTTAAACCATCAATACTTAGAAAACGTGTAGTTGATCTGCTCTTTTCCCCTCTACACCAAACCTCTTTGCCAAAAATAGCCGATCTACAAGCTCACAACATGAGCTTGTAGATCGGCTATTTTTGGCTAATGTTCCCCTCAGAAAAGGAATTCTAGGATTCCAGTGGTTAATGTAAAAAAAAAAAACACTAACATTGGCGGCCCCCCTGTAGTAACTCTGAGGACCCCCTGTTGAAGACCCCTGCCCTAGAGTAATACATTACAGGGGATGACTAACAACAACAACAACAACAACAACAGCAACAACATCGTTTTTACATCAAATGTAACCATACAAATCTTAATCTTAATGAAATATAAAATCTAGTCTTTCTCAGGATCTAATGAGCATAGTGATCAGTGAATATGTTATTAATGCCCCACTCAGCCTGTAGTAAACCTCAGCTCCGTTCCGGTAGCAAATATAACACATCCGGTTTCTGAGCTAGCAAATATAAGGTTTCCGGTTGCCTTCAAAGTAAGAGCATCGCATTTAATGTTTTATGAAAGACATACATGCATTTCGAAAAAGACATTTATACAGTGGTGGAAAGTAACTAAGTACATGTAATCAATTACTGTACTATGCATTTTGAAAAATACACGTATACAGTGGTGGAAAGTAACTAAGTACTACTCCACTACATTTCAGAGGCAGATATTATACTAGTTACTTGTTACTTTGTATATTTTTGATTATAATTACAAGACCACTTCAGCCCTATTTAAACTTTGGAAATTTGAAAATAGCCGATCTACAAGCAAAAGATTTTTATATTTATACAAGACCACTTCAACCCTATTTAAACTTTGGCAATTTGAAAATAGCCGATCTACAAGCAAATATTTGTATATTTAATTACATTTTGATACCAGTACTTTTACTTAATTACATTTAGAATTCAGGACTTTTACTTTTGCAGAGTATTTCTACATTGCAGTATTGATACTTTTACTTAAGTAAAACATTTTAGTACTTTTTCCACCACTGCATTGATGGATGTATTTATAAGAATTAGCCTACGCCCTAACAGGTCGTTATTGAAATTGGCCTTTGATCCACATTCAATGGGCACTTAGCACATTTTCCATACACCCATGTTTAACCACTGTGATTAGACTGTAAACAGGTTTCAGATTTAAATTGGAATGCCAAAGATGGCAATCCCCTTTCTATAAATAATAATAGTAGCTTGTACAGGTGTAACATGTGGGGGGTTTATAAACATATTTAACAATACAATACAGTGTGTGTGTGTGTGTGTGTGTGTGTGTGTGTGTGTGTGTGTGTGTGTGTGTGTGTGTGTGTGTGTGTGTGTGTGTGTGTGTGTGTGTGTTTGTCATGGCATGGTGTTTTTTCCCCTCAATTTCTTTAGAGCACAAAGCCCAAATACCATTGAATATAATATATATGTATATATATACATATACATATACATATACGTATATGTATATGTATATGTATATGTATATGTGTGTGTGTGTGTGTGTGTGTGTGTGTGTGTGTGTGTGTGTGTGTGTGTGTGTGTGTGTGTGTGTGTGTGTGTGTGTGTGTGTGTGTGTGTGTCAATGCAACAACTACAGTTGTTAAAAAACAGTTTTGTCTGAATCCAGCCACTGTAGTCCACACACTAAACCTATATTTTCTACAGAGGTTGTGAATATTTGATTGTTAGGTTAGTGCATCAATGATCTTGTTGTACAGTATGTTAAAATGTTTTGTTGAAATGTATATACAAAAAATCTGTTATTTCTAATTATGCTGCCGGTATCGTGTCTGTGATTATAATGAGCAGGGGATTTGAGCAGGTCACAGCTGATTAGAAGGTTGTAAAGTAAGGGGGTTTTTTTAGGCAAACTTTGCAGCATCGGGTAAAGAGTAAATAATATATATATATGTGTGTGTGTGAGCATGATCGACAAGACAATTCATATGACACTGCGGTTGATGATATATTTGACTTGACTGCTGATGTTTGTGAAGGTACATCTCCCTTCAAAGACTATTTTGAACAACTAAGGGCTACAGCCAATAATACAATTAAAACCAGCAATGACACAGGTGAAAATCAATACCATGGAGAAACTATTTTAAACAAACTGTTCTCAAACTTCCTCCCAACTATTCCAATATGGTCAGATCTACTCTCAGGTGATTTGCAGCGATTCTCTGGAGCCTATGCTGCACAAATAAACCATGGTAAGAAAAGCACAGCTATTAGTGAGGCCATGTTCAAAAACACAAAAGTGTTGCTTTTACGAAATGAGAAACACAGAATTGACGAATGTATACAGCGCATACGCTCACTATACAAGCAGTCAGCCATAGATTTCATTGCCAAAGTAGGCTACAGGATATCACAGGCATCACAGCGTCCACACCCACCACCTGTAGAAGAGTGGAACAAAAAGAGAACTCTGCCGCCACAGCTGAGACGCTCTTATCAAAATAAGCCACAAGCAAATTCAAAGATTTTCTTACAAAATGACAGCTCAGCAAGTGTGCCAGACAAAACAAAGGCACAAAACAGAGGCACAAATGAGGAAATATGCAATAGTATATGCAGGTTTGCAAATAATGAGAGTAATTGTTGGCTAAATGCAACCCTACAATCGATACTGCATCTGCAAGTAGTACAAGATAAATTGAAACAGTTGACACCTACTTATATGGTTGCGATGTCATCAATGCCAGGGAATTTAGCAGCTCTCATCCAAGCGTTTTTTCAAAATCCAGGGCACACATTTGATGCTAAAACAATCCATGGTGTCACTCAAGAATTAGTCAAGAGCATCCCAGCGTTGTCCTTGTCAATGCACAATGACCCACTAGATTTGATACACAAATTATTAATCTGGTTGCATGATTGTAGTGTCCAAACAACTGCTATGGCAAAACATACAGACATCTGTAAAAAATGTGCATCGAAAGTTGAAAGCATTTCATGCGCGCCTACTGTTTTTGCATTACCGCTGACACAGAAATGTGAGTCCCTCAATTCTCTTTTCGAACACACAATCATGGAAGGTGAAGGTCAACAGAGATGTACAGCATGTGGTTCAGAAATGAAGAGACAAATATGTTGGATTGATGCTCCTGATGTCATTACTCTTTCTGTGTCCCGTGTTGATAATGGTGGGACGGTGCTCCACACGCCTGTAGTCCCATCTGATATAATCGAAATTCCCATTCGTGACAGCAGTAAAATTAAGTATAAGTTGGGCTCAATCATTTGTCATGTAGGCTCAGTGGCCAAAGCCGGACACTTCTGGGCACATTTGCTTTATGACAATGTTGTAATTAGAGCAGATGATACAAATATAAACATCCTTCAACCAGCAAATGCATTGCAATTGGCAAAACCACATGGGTACATTTATTTCTATGTGAAATGTAATGATGCATCACTTAATGCTGTTATCACAATAGAGGACAATTTGGAAGATATTGGCCATGGTGTGGATGTGTTTTTTTGCAATGAAAGACCAAATCACAATATGTGTGAAGCCATACCATTACCAATACTAACATTTCTAAAACAGACATCTGCTTTCCAAAAATGTCACACACGGCTTGCAGCAGCAGCAGCAGCAGCGCAGTCCCCAGCATTGTTTAAAAGAGCGCTTGAGAAACTTGCCAACACTCAGGTGGTGTCATTAGTGTCTCGGCAATTTTCTATGACAGACGTGTACCACATATTAAACAGCTTTGTGAATGACACACTTGGGGCTCCTTTCCTTGGAAATGACCTGCTTTGCCTTAAAAGTCTTGGTCGCTATATTTGTACTCAATGTGGTGACCAGGCCGTACCATCTAGAAAGAACATATCAGAACTCATAGTGCAGCCACTTGAAGTGTCACAAAAAGGCATCTTGGACACAGTTGCCAAAATATGTTCTGCTCAACTTGACCAATGTGAAACATGTAAGCAGGACTTAAGCTTATCAACCTATCAAGTAATTCACAGCCCACAGACTTTACTTCTCCTGCTAAGATCTGGTGCAGAAATTCCCAAAACGTTCACTCTCTCCTGTCTGTACCACCAAAATGATTATGCTGTGTCCAGCATTTGTGCATTTTTTGACAAGTCACCATATGTGTCATTGTACACGTGTAAAGACCAGCAATGGCATATCATGACAAAAGCATCCAATGACACAGCAGGCTATACCTTTGAGCTGATGCTAAAAATACTGACCACAGCTAGTTGCTTTGTCGTGTCATACAAGAAAACTAATAGTGTGAAACTAATCAACTTTCAGCAGGTCGAACAAAAACATAAATGCACAGACAGATGCAAACAACACAAGCAGACAAGGGCTAGAAAAGGGAGATCCATTCCAACGGCAGCTGTGGAGAATAACGAGTGGCTGAGTGATAAGATGATCGATGAGTACCATAAGCTCTTGCTTTCGAGTGTTGAAAGAAAAAAAAATGCATTTATTTGTCCCAGCACTTTTGTAAGCCAACAGTTACAGAGTTTTTGGTGTGATGACATCAGTGTCCTCCCAGATGTACCACGAGCATCACGCAATTGGTGGAACTACGAGTTGGTGATATTGCCCGTCAACGCAAATAAGTCCCATTGGGGAGCCATCGCGGTAGATTTCACCAAAAAGACAGTGAATGGTGATGTTATAGTATTAGATGTTGTGATAATGGATTCACTACGTGTGCATGAGCAAGACCTGGTTAAGGCATTTTTTCCACTGCAAAGGTACTTAGCATTACAGTACTTTGCATTGTATGGTAGAGGTATGGGTATTACATTTAGATATGAGTGTTATCACAGTTGTCCCAATTTCATAGAACAAACTGACGGCAGCAGCTGTGGTATTTTCACTTGTTTGTTTTCCAAAGCTGTTCTGTTTGATGTGAGCCTCAACACTTTCAAAAGCCACCGTGAAAAGCGAGATTGTGTTATGCATGAGTTGTCAGGCAAAAATATATTTATCTGAGTACAAAGTTAAAGCATGTACTGTGATTTACTGTATCTTGGACAAACTACCTAAAAGGCTCTGTTGTGTCTGTTGTAGGAGAACGTCACAAATGGAGGATGCGAGGGACCAGAACTGACATGTTCCCAAGACACCAGGAGGGAACGTCATTTTGGTCTTCCTTTTTTTCCTTTAGGTTTTGATTTAATCAAATGTTTTCTTCTTTTTTTCTTTTGTCTTTGTGCTTACTGTGATCATCTAAAAAGAGCACAGGACTATGCAATGTTTGGACTGAGCTGGTTCTGCTTTATATACGTACATCTATCTATTGATCAATTTGTGTGTGTGTGTGTGTGTGTACAATGTTTGCACTTTAAGTTTGCTGTGTTGCACTTTTGAGTGATGTTTGCACTTCAGTATATTGCATGTTATACTTTTTTATACATTTGAGTGATGTTTGCACGTTGGTACATTGCATGTTGTACCTGTTTATTATACATTTGAGTGATCTTTGCACTTAGGTACGTTGCACGCAGTACCATTTTATACTTTTGAGTGTGGTTTGCACTTCCTAGAACTTCCACATTTTTACAGTTTTGCATGATGATTGTGTTTGAATAATGTTTGCTGTTATTAACACACACACATATAGTAAATTGATCAAATCTGTGACTACTAAACTACTAAAGTAGCCTCTCAGTCCACCTTAAGACAATTGGCAATGTTTAAAAACAAATATTGGAAAATGTATTTATATATATTCTGTTTTTGATAAATTGTACACTGTTTTATTAGTAAAGAGTAATTAAAAGGTCTTTTTTTAAACTTTCAAAGCCTGTCTGTATTCTTTTATGGTGTGGGGTTGTGTGGCCACTTTTCTGACCCTTGACCTCACTGGACGGCCCGCCACTTTTTTTTACACCTTAGTGCCGCTTAGCGGAGAGTGTGGCTGTGTAGAGGGGGTCTCCCCGAACGCGTGCGTACCTCAGAAGTTCCGGCACTAAGCACCGTCTCCTGTCCAGTGTCCAATTTGTATAGGCTATGCACTGAAAAGGGCCCTTTTCTGACCCTTGACCTCACTGGACGGCCCGCCACTTTTTTTTACACCTTAGTGCCGCTTAGCGGAGAGTGTGGCTGTGTAGAGGGGGTCTCCCCGAACGCGTGCGTACCTCAGAAGTTCCGGCACTAAGCACCGTCTCCTGTCCAGTGTCCAATTTGTATAGGCTATGCACTGAAAAGGGCCCTTTTCTGACCCTTGACCTCACTGGACGGCCCGCCACTTTTTTTTACACCTTAGTGCCGCTTAGCGGAGAGTGTGGCTGTGTAGAGGGGGTCTCCCCGAACGCGTGCGTACCTCAGAAGTTCCGGCACTAAGCACCGTCTCCTGTCCAGTGTCCAATTTGTATAGGCTATGCACTGAAAAGGGCCCTTTTCTGACCCTTGACCTCACTGGACGGCCCGCCACTTTTTTTTACACCTTAGTGCCGCTTAGCGGAGAGTGTGGCTGTGTAGAGGGGGTCTCCCCGAACGCGTGCGTACCTCAGAAGTTCCGGCACTAAGCACCGTCTCCTGTCCAGTGTCCAATTTGTATAGGCTATGCACTGAAAAGGGCCCTTTTCTGACCCTTGACCTCACTGGACGGCCCGCCACTTTTTTTTACACCTTAGTGCCGCTTAGCGGAGAGTGTGGCTGTGTAGAGGGGGTCTCCCCGAACGCGTGCGTACCTCAGAAGTTCCGGCACTAAGCACCGTCTCCTGTCCAGTGTCCAATTTGTATAGGCTATGCACTGAAAAGGGCCCTTTTCTGACCCTTGACCTCACTGGACGGCCCGCCACTTTTTTTTACACCTTAGTGCCGCTTAGCGGAGAGTGTGGCTGTGTAGAGGGGGTCTCCCCGAACGCGTGCGTACCTCAGAAGTTCCGGCACTAAGCACCGTCTCCTGTCCAGTGTCCAATTTGTATAGGCTATGCACTGAAAAGGGCCCTTTTCTGACCCTTGACCTCACTGGACGGCCCGCCACTTTTTTTTACACCTTAGTGCCGCTTAGCGGAGAGTGTGGCTGTGTAGAGGGGGTCTCCCCGAACGCGTGCGTACCTCAGAAGTTCCGGCACTAAGCACCGTCTCCTGTCCAGTGTCCAATTTGTATAGGCTATGCACTGAAAAGGGCCCTTTTCTGACCCTTGACCTCACTGGACGGCCCGCCACTTTTTTTTACACCTTAGTGCCGCTTAGCGGAGAGTGTGGCTGTGTAGAGGGGGTCTCCCCGAACGCGTGCGTACCTCAGAAGTTCCGGCACTAAGCACCGTCTCCTGTCCAGTGTCCAATTTGTATAGGCTATGCACTGAAAAGGGCCCTTTTCTGACCCTTGACCTCACTGGACGGCCCGCCACTTTTTTTTACACCTTAGTGCCGCTTAGCGGAGAGTGTGGCTGTGTAGAGGGGGTCTCCCCGAACGCGTGCGTACCTCAGAAGTTCCGGCACTAAGCACCGTCTCCTGTCCAGTGTCCAATTTGTATAGGCTATGCACTGAAAAGGGCCCTTTTCTGACCCTTGACCTCACTGGACGGCCCGCCACTTTTTTTTACACCTTAGTGCCGCTTAGCGGAGAGTGTGGCTGTGTAGAGGGGGTCTCCCCGAACGCGTGCGTACCTCAGAAGTTCCGGCACTAAGCACCGTCTCCTGTCCAGTGTCCAATTTGTATAGGCTATGCACTGAAAAGGGCCCTTTTCTGACCCTTGACCTCACTGGACGGCCCGCCACTTTTTTTTACACCTTAGTGCCGCTTAGCGGAGAGTGTGGCTGTGTAGAGGGGGTCTCCCCGAACGCGTGCGTACCTCAGAAGTTCCGGCACTAAGCACCGTCTCCTGTCCAGTGTCCAATTTGTATAGGCTATGCACTGAAAAGGGCCCTTTTCTGACCCTTGACCTCACTGGACGGCCCGCCACTTTTTTTTACACCTTAGTGCCGCTTAGCGGAGAGTGTGGCTGTGTAGAGGGGGTCTCCCCGAACGCGTGCGTACCTCAGAAGTTCCGGCACTAAGCACCGTCTCCTGTCCAGTGTCCAATTTGTATAGGCTATGCACTGAAAAGGGCCCTTTTCTGACCCTTGACCTCACTGGACGGCCCGCCACTTTTTTTTACACCTTAGTGCCGCTTAGCGGAGAGTGTGGCTGTGTAGAGGGGGTCTCCCCGAACGCGTGCGTACCTCAGAAGTTCCGGCACTAAGCACCGTCTCCTGTCCAGTGTCCAATTTGTATAGGCTATGCACTCCTTTGAACAGCATCTATCAATTTAGATAAATAATTAATGTTTTAAATCCGTTTTTGTTACACAGAAACATAATATGTGATATATAGCTTCGTTTAAATGCTTAATTTATAGTTTTAATGTGCAAATGAACCGTTTTTCAATGGTTTTCAATGGTTTCTTTTTACTCTAGAGGGTACTCTTATTCTGAAGAGATCGTCCACCGGAAGTCTTATATTTGCTCCGTTATATTTGCTGACTGAACACTGCTGTAAACCTCTATGGTGATGCTAACACGCTAGCTCTAGCATCGTTAGCATGGTTCTTCCTTGAACGGCTACATAATACATAAGTTAAATATATTTAGAATAATATGAAATATAACGTCGGGTCTAATTGGAGCATAACAGTGATCAGTGATTATGTTATTCATGCCCCACTCAGCCTGAAAACCCCTGTTATTATGACGTTAGCATAGTCATTAGCATGGTAGGTCCTGCTACATAAACTAAGCTAAATCTATTTCAAATAATATAACAATTAAATAATATGATATGACGAGTCTTTGTTTGGTCTAATACTGTTCAGTGATTATGCCATATTAATCATTAGGCACTTTACCTGTATGCTCTGCTGCAATGTCCTCAGGCAGTGAGAGTAGTCCAGATATAAAAAATCCTGGCCAAATGTAATTAAAACATATAAAACATAAAATCGACATGTTATTTGGGCCTCAGCACCAATAGACCATCATTATTGGGTTGCTGAGCCCTATAATTAATTACATTGCGACAAAGTGACATGTCCACTCCATGTAAACAAAGATGCCTCCGGTCTCCCCGTCTCGCCCCCCCCTGCAGCAGGGAGGGAGGGAGGGAGGGAGGGAGGGGGGGGTGGGGATAGTCTGAAAGTTGTAGGCACCGCTCCCCAATAAGGTGTAAAGTCCCCACCCCCCTCCCAGGCAGATTGGGGAGAACAATTGTAGGGCGAAAACGATCCAAGCAATCCCGACCGAGCCCCGTCGGGGAGCGAGCCAACCGCGGGAGCCCGCCTACAACCCCGTTGTAGGCCATTGCCCTCCTGTAGGACTGTCTTCTGCGAGCACGGGCCAATTGTGTTTGCATAGATGCCGGACAAAGCCGGATGCACCACGGTGAAATCGAACCCACACTCCGTGGTGGTGGGCAGGGACTTTACCACTGTGCCACCCGAGCACCGGATGTGCTGCTTATTTTAATCAACTATTAATTAAAATATAGATAGATAGATTTCTTCATTGAGACATTTACATTTACTGTCTGCAAAAAAAACAACAACACACAAATAAGTGCCACAGCCCACTTCCAATGCACTGGAAACACTCAGACAGCAGCCAAAATCTAGATGGACAAATTTCATCAGAACAAACCCTGACATTAGGGTGTCATTGATGATGACCAGATTATCTGTATGACAACAATCATGGATTGTTGATCATATTTCTACAACAGTACTTACCTCATAGCAGTGAGACATTCCATACGATGTAGCATATCATGTAGGCCTATGTCACCTTCAGACAAATCTGCAGGCAGTTGTACCACAGTTTTGGTATTCTTCATCTTCTCAAATTCGCTGACAGAGCTATAGTATGAATGAGAAGCCTTGCTCAATTCCTGAATATTGTGTACTGGCACAATGAATAATTCTTTGCAATGAATAACAAAGAAAAAAAATATTGACAGCAAATGCATTTTGATCATGCTGAGTGCTTAATTTACCTTTCCTCCATCATGTCACAGATCTTCTTGGTGTTGCTTATGTATTTGTCCAGATACGCTGAATGCACTTCTACGTTATGAAGGCTGGGAGAAAAGAAGGTACGTGCTTCTCTCTTAAATTGCAGGAGGAGTGGACAGACCTGGATTGCAGCAGTGATGACATCCTGAACATTCTTCAAGCTCGTCCCCTCTGGCAGCTGCAAAACCTGGTTGTTCTCCTCAAACACATGCAGAGAGGTGACCGCCAGTCTTTCCACGGCATCTACAAACTTGTTCAGCTTCTCCAAGCCTTCTATAATGCCCTTAAATACTTCAACCAGCTCCTGCTCAAGCTCCTCACGTCTTCCATCTAGGTTCTTCTGCATGTTCTTCATGAATTTTCCAAAGCCCTTCATTTTATTCATGATTCTATCAGTGAGACAGAATTCACTCACTGTAGCAATGAGACGGAGGGTGTCGGAGGTATACTGGCACAAAGTCTCCTGCAGTCTTTTTCTGTAACATCAAATGACAATGGCATTTCTTCATGAAATCATTTGAAAGGAGAAAGGAAGTCTGAAAATCCGTCCGTCCTCCACTCTGGTCCCAAACAACACATCACTGATCTACTGGCTGGATTGCATGTCAGTTTATGTGCACCTTCATTAACCCTATGGCGTTCAATAAGTTCCTCTACTGATTTGGGTGAAAACATCATCTTTCCCCTAGTGGAACCAAACATTAGGCACTAGCACATAACAGAATTAAAAACACATACCGTTGCAGGGATTGTTTGCACTTTCCATCCACACGTTGTATCCTACTGTCATATGTATCCATTTTATCAGCTGTGGATTAAAGAAAAGAAAAATATGAGAACTAGAAAAAGTGCTCCTTGGAGCACTTTGTTCAAAATGAGCCACTCCTGCAAACTTTGTCAATCTTAGCTTAATCTTAGCCAATAAAGATGGAATTATGAAAAATCTGACAGATCCGCCTTGATCACATCACAAAATCTGTCAAAGTAATATAAAAAAAATTGCTTTGCAAAAATCGGTGTCCAGATGGCGCTATAACAGGACAATGTGAAAAGGATGGCATTTCTTCCTCGGCCTAGTGTAGTCCGGTGGATTGGTACGAAATGTTAGGTGAATTGTTCACTTTTTCATAAAAGCGTGAAACTTGGTAGACTTGTACAGTTTGGGGCCCTGAACATTTACAGATATGGAGCCATTGCAAAAACGCCCCCTGGTGGCCATGGTGGCCATTTTACTTTACGCCATTACCAAATAATGTGTGTTGCGTCATAACTCCCGAACCAAACATGATAATACAGAATAGGTGATGTCTACACCTATGTTTTGATGGTCAATGATTACAATAATATCATGTACAACATCATAAACTGTTCAGGTGAATAGTTAATGGTCAATTCAGTGATGTTGTGAGGTAGTCCGGTGGTTTTGTCATTTTTTTCATAAAAGTATGAAACTTGGTACACTTGTACAGTTTGGGGCCCTGAATTTTGGATATGGAGCCCTCGCAAAAAACTCCCCAATGGCCTTGGCAGCCATTTTACTTTCCACCATAACCAAATTATGTATTTCTTTATGCATATCTCCTAAACAAAACATGATAATACAGAATAGGTGATGTCTACATCTATGTTTTGATGGTTAAGGATTACAGTGATACCATTTAAAACAGAGCTGTGGGTTAGGACCCCAAATGGAGTCACGGGAAGGTGGCAGTGGCTACATTAACTTAAAAGGGTTTACATGTGAATCCTTCCAATTAAGTCTGTTTTTGTTTTGTTTTTGAAAAGCATACAATTATTATAATGGTTCTGGCAACAGATATAGTCTATATACTATAGGCTATAATCATATGAGATAAAACAACATAAAATCAGTATATAGAATCATTTATCAACACCAAAATTACTATGGAATAACACAGAATTGAATACATTGTGATTGTACAATTATCTAGCCAGTCACACAAGCAATGCAACTAAATAGATCTCCGCTTGTAAAGGGTATTTGAGCAACCGAGTTAGCGGACACAACTCAGACCCGTGTCTTTGATGGTTTTATTATACTGACACACAATACAAACACACTCTAACACTTTTAGGCCAGTATGGCCAGTAAGCCAGTAGTCAAGTAAAGAGTCAGGTTATAAACCTAAAAAAGTAAACACAAACAACAACAACGTAACAGCAAATTACTGACATGAAATATGCACAAAACTATAAACCATATCAGAAATATATTATCATCGTGTAAACACGCTCTCAATTCTTACCGTCAGTCTCTCGGCGCTCGCAATGGAAAATTACGAACGCAGCAATAACACCCTGGTAACTAGTAACACTGCTGCATGCGTAGAACACTTCGTCCTGATAGTGAGCATCCACTCCATTTATATCGGTTTGGTCTACCCATGTGGGTGTAACCTTCTGTTGATTAATCATGTGACTGATTAATCATGTGACTGTGACTTGATTAATCATGTGATTAATCATGCGACCACTGTCGCCCAGCTCCTCATCTGACCTAATCAATCAACATGCCCTCAATCAACATGCCCTCATGTGACACTTACTGTAGGTGACATGTGTAAAGTCCACTGCTGTGCTGTGGCTTTTAGAATTTGTATATATTTGTACCTTCGGATTATAACTTCAGTTTATAACTCCAAATAAGCAGTATTAACCTTCATAATAAGCATGTATCAACTCCTAGAATAATAACTGGGCCTATCACTCACGGTATAAGATCCTAAACTAGAAAAAGTGCTCCTCGGAGCACAGGTCTCCGCCAGGTTACAGTAGGTTATTGTGGCCTCCTGGTGGCGCTATAATAGGCCAATGTGAAAAGGGGACCATTTCTTCTTGGGCCTTTCACGACAATCGGACCTTGCATTCATGATTTGAGGCATTTTGTTCCAAAAATGTGTTTTGCTAAATTATACCTGCTGGTGGCGCTATAACAGGCCAATGTGAAAAGGGTGGCATTTCTTCCTCGGCCTAGTGGGTATGTGCGTGTGAAATTGCACGGAAAGCGCAAGCTGCGTTCATGATTTGAGGCATGTTGTTCAAAACGGACCAATTCTGCAAATTTTGGAAGCCAACCTTAGCCAATGAGGATGGAATATGGAAAATCGGACAGATCCGTGTTGATCACATGACTATAGAGATACTGTGTACCGATTTGCATGACGTTTGGATAAAATCTGTAGGAGTAAATGGGTTTCGCACAAATCGGCCTCCTGGTGGCGCTATAACAGGCCCATGTGAAAAATGTGGGTCAGAGGTTCTGAATTGGCATCCAGGGAGTGTGTGTGCACAGTTTCGCAGCGACCGGGCCAACGGTGCCTGAGATTAGCTGCTCACAGACAGATGGACGGACGGACACACGGACACACGGACACACACGCGGACGGACAGGGGGTAAAACATACTCTCTCGCCATGCCTTTCGGCCTGGCGGAGACAATAAGCAGGAAATAAACACATAATAATGATCACAATAATAACCGCAAACTTCAGGCGCTGGAAGGCCCTGGGTTATACTACAGTGATCTATAAGTTCATAATGCATCTTGATGTGACCGTGAGCTTGCAGATTGGCTTTTTTTTACTACAATGACAATTTCTTTGATGCTATAAGAAAGGATGTTTGTATGTTTTGGAATGTTCCAGGAACATAGCACGCAGTTGAACACAGGGCCCTTGGAGAAAGAGTACCCAACAACCTTTTAAAAAGTTAACTCTATGTGCGTTAACAGAATAGAAAGCCGTGGAACTTACTTATTACTTTACTTTACTTTTATTTTAATTTTTTTGCTCTTTTGCTGATTATATCTATGGATGAATGGCAACTGGAGCAGTTGAATGCAATATTTTTTCTCAAGATCAATAAAGTATCTATTTATCATCTATAACTACTGTAAATATATAACATGCACAACTGAAGTCCAACTTGTTTTCTTTTTTTTGTGATAACAAATTGTAGGTTTATTTTCTAGGCGCGCTGTTTCTGGTGGAGAATACATCCCCATGTCAACCACTACAGGAGAAGTTCACCCAAAAAAAATCTTATTTTCTATGAATTACACACCCCATGAAGCTTTGAATTCATGGAGGTTGTTTTGTTTTTGTCGCATTCCTGAGCTAATAATTTGATGACCGGCAGTGGTTCCGGTAGGAGACACAAAGAGTCTGCTTTGTGCTTTCTGTCTCCTACCAGAACCGCTGCCTAGCGGTCCGCTGGTCATCATCAATCGATAGAAAAAAAGTTATTTTGGGGGTGAACTATCCCTTTAAACATTATGGTGTGAACCTATACCAGTCCTTATCTGAAGTTTTATTTTCCTTTCTTCACCTGTTGTCGACCCCTTTTTTGCTTTCACCTCTTTCCGTGCCTGATTCTTAATAGAAATGTTTACCATTAACTAAATCATTTCGGGGGGAAAAGTAAAGCCCCTTATACTTTTTATTTGCCTACATATATATTTTTGTGTTATCTGGCTGTTTATTTTTCTCATCCACTGTGCTCTTCAACATCTACTTTTTTCCTCAAAAGTCAAGCGTTGCTGGAGTATTTCCAATTTGCAATACTTTTACTTCTACTCCACTGCATGTCAGAGACAAATATTGTACTTTTACTCTACTGTAATTATTTGAAAACTTTAGTTTCTAGCCTGTAGTTACTTTGTAGATTTTGATAATTATTTCAAAACCACGTCAGACCTACAGTATATACTTTGGCAATTTGAAAATGCTACATGCTCACAACGCGTCGCTTTGCAACGTGTTGTGAGCATGTAGATCTGCTATTTTCAGAGGATTTTTATACATTTCATACATTTGAAAACTTGTGAAATGGGATAATGAGTACTTTTACTTTTAGTACTTTAAGTCAATATGATGCCAATACTTTTATACTTTTACTCAAGTAGATTTTGAATACCGAACATGTATGTTGTAGAATATTTCTACAATAGGGTATTGATACTTTTACTTAAGTAAAACATGTGAGTCACCGCTCTTCTAGGTGCTTAACATGTTGAACCACAGACTTTTCATGCTAAATCTTAAACTGAAGAGAACGGTCTTTGAAAACACATGCATTTCCTTTTATCTGAGAACTATAACATGTCGTAGTGTGAGCTTTTCAATATTTCATCAGGACAATTGTCTCCCAAAACATACCCTACCTTTTAATGAAAAGTAATGGACTACAACAATACTGGCTTTCCAAAGTAGGCCTACTTGCTGTTGCAGTTAAGTATAACAGACCTTTATGGCCTGTACATCTTTGGTGAAATGATGAACATTGACTATGAATTGAATACCAAGGACCTCAATGGAAACAAGACCGTAAGGACTTTTTTGAACGAACCTTTTAGACAAAGTATTTTAAATGTAACTGTGCTGTTTTACATTTTTTGCCTGATAAAATATTCAATCAATCAAAACACATTGAGCCACATGATATACACTTCGGTTAGCAGCATCATTTTAACTAGAATATTGTTTTTGAACACATACTCATCTGCCTTCTCCTAATCTCTCAAGAACAGATTCAGAGCTGCGCTAAAAAAAAACAGCAGAGGGCGCTGTTTTTCCTTTTTTTTTTACAATGGGTTCCCAGATTGGCCTTCTAATAAGTGGTGAAAAACGTATTTAAAAAAAAAACAATTTACTTAACTAAAAGTATCATTACTGCAATGTAGAAACACTCTGTTACAAGTAAAAGTCAAAGTACAGTAAAAGTATAAAAGTATTGGAATCAAAATATACTTAAAGTACCAAAAGTAAAAGTACTCATTATGCCAAATGTCGTTATCATAAGTGTAAAATGTATTTAATAAATATTTTGAAGATGTATGTTTTGTAATAATAATGTAGTAACTAACTAAAGTTATCAAATAATTGTAGTAGAGTAAAAAGTACAATATTTGCTGTAGATGTAGTGTAGTGGGGTAGAAGTAAAAGTAAAAATTGGGAATAAAGTAAAAGTACCTAAAAAGTGTACCTAAGTACAGTACTTGAGTACATGTACTTAGTTACTTTACACCACTGCCTCCAATGTATGTGTTATGCAATTCTGAGAATTAGAAATAATGTAAAACTCACTGTAATTCTATGTAAAACATAAATATGCAGATGAATCTGAGCAATAACATTTCAGGATGGGTGTGGGGCAAACAAGTCATTTATTTATTTACAAGTTTATTTTAAAAGGGACACAGAAGATGAATCAACCTGACTGTAAATGTGTCAGTATTAGTCAACTGGTAATCACATATTCCCATCATTCCCATGCTTTTTCTGTTACTTGATACATCATCAAATGTCAACATTTTAACAACAATAATATTGTGTCCTAATACACAGAGATGATGCTAAACCGCTGGCCCTGTGTATGTGGAAACATGCTTTTCCCTTAATATATCCATCATGATTATATATTTTTATTACATTAACAACCCATGTCCCATGGAGAAAAAAACATCTCATTTTCTTTTTCATATCATTCCTGTAAAACAATAGAAAGAACCCATTTAGACCTGAGGCCTCCAGCTAAGGTAGTTAATATAGCGTCACAATCATTTGAACCACTTTAACCATTATTTTATACATTGGCTTGTAGATCTGCTAATTTTAAAAAATCTTGAAAAGTTTTGCAAATCTTTGAATATATATATATAAAAAAATTAAGCACAACAAATACATATCCTTTTGGGGGTCCTTGACAAGAAAAGGTTGTGAGCACCACTGATATAGGAACATACATTTTTTGTTAATGGGATAACTGACTGCTTTCTACTTTTTAACGAGCTGGGACCATGCAGCTACAGTAGTATATAAGCCCTCTGTCTAGTCAGGCTTCAGTCTCAAATCTTCAAACACAAACCTTAGCTGGTTGCAGCTAATCATGGATTGTGTGCTTGTTCACTATATCCACCGAATCAAAGGATTATATCTGTTCTATAAGAATTTCTATGATGGATAAAATGGCCGCTCAAGTATATTTTTCTTCTCCTCTGATGTGGTCATGCCTTCACTCAGAGATTCATGGATCTTCTTCCATGAATCCAGCTCTGAACGCCACAGTGAAGCTCTGGCTCGGATGAAATATGAGACTACACTCTGGCTGCCTTTAGCCAGATCCATGCTGCCTGTGACAATGGACTTCATATCCCAAAGAAAGCAAAAGGCATTTAAACCAATGAAAATACCCCGCCATGTTTTGGAGAGAGCTAATGTCCCTTTGACTGTTGCCTGGCCTAATTCTGGAATGTCTGAGGCCACCCTGGAGGCCCTGGTGTCCCCACGGGAGGCCCTGATGACTCCTTTGCCTTCCCTTAGCAACGGCATACCTTTTTTGGTGAACATCAACTGATCACCTTTCAGCACCTTCAGACCCTTACTATCCCTTACAACAGATTTAATGCAGAATCCAGCAGAAAGTGCATTATTAATAATCATCCCTATATCCAAGACCATCTTTGCTATGTCCAGTTCCAGTGCTTTATTGGACACCTCTTCTAGACACACCTGGAGGGCCTCCACATCTTCCTTGAATTTGTGAAATAAGTTTTCAGCTTTCTTTTTTTGTGTTTCATTTACCCCGAGCTCTGTGCCTGTTGTGACTATCCCGTTGACTGCACTGGTGACTCCCAACCCCGCCCCAGTCAGGGTTAGAACTAGGGACGCTCCAGCTGTGAAAGGGATCAAGGCCATACCAACAATGCTAAGCACACCTGAAACGACCCCCACTGAGCTCCCTGTTACATTAGAGATCTGAGCACCCTTCTTCATCCTATCTAGCTGGACAGCAGTTTCCTCCAGTTCAGTTAGACACTGCAGCATTCTGGTTTCACGCTCACTGAACTTCTTGATGAAGACAGAGGAGGAATCACCTTGGAACAAGAACCCAACTCTAAAGTTCTGGTCCTGCCTGACAGAGAATGGAGAACAAAGAAAATGTATTGGAATGAACTTGATATGCTAATGTTATGTGCACATTTTATCCTGTAAGAATACATTTACCAATAGACATGACAAAAAGATGGACATTTCCATCTTTTCTGCGTATCTACTTGGTACTGTAACTGTTTGCTGTTTAACCACTTAAACCCCAGCATCGGTATTGTGGGGAAAGCTTTAGCTGAAAGATCGACAAGCTCTCACAATGCCAATAACAATAACTGTTGTGAACAATAACAGAAAACAGAAAATACACTAGTATTGAGCCCTGAGGGACTCCAGTTACCCATATGGGGTTTAAGTGGTTAATCTCTATCATAGCATTAGCCTGGCTCCACCCCCTGAATCGTTTGCCTCGCATTCAGGGTCTGGTGACGCTATCGAAGGCGGGTGTTTCTCGGTTGAAAATCTGTACGACGAATCGGAATCGGGATAATCCAGTATGAACCAATCGCCAAAGAGTCTTTGAAAAAAAGAATGTGGCCACGCCCCCATCTCAGAAATCGTGTCAGGCTATCATAGCATTCCACTGTGTCTGAAAATGTTCTTTAAAAAGGGATGAACCTTGTTTTCTTTATTTGGTATGGGGAGTATAGTGTATTATATAGTATTAGACTACTAGACTATCTCCTATTTATCACATATACCCAGCCTTTATTTTCTCTGGTTGAGGGGAAAGATAAAGGAGCCAAGAGAAATACAATTTGAGTCAAAACAAGCCTGAAAATCCCTCTTTCAGGAGGCCAAAAGGGAGGTAAACACACTTCTCTCATAGAAAGGTGATGGCATTCGCCTACAGTCCCCCCCCATTTTGTTTTTCCTACTCAGTACATATAGTGTTTTATATTTGTTGATGATATTGTGGTTTTGTTATTTTTTTATGGTATGTTGATTAATTTAATACATAGGACCACAATGGAAATGAGTCCCCGGGACTTGTTTGTGTTTTCCCTTCAGCTCAAATGTCTGACTGTACCTCGTACTGTTTACATTTCTGTCTAATAAAGTATTCAATCAATCAATCAAAGCCATTCTCAACTGTTGGGCTACAGCCCACTGGTGGGCATTAGAGCACCTCTAAGTGGCACCACGGATGTGCTGCTTCTATTAATCAACTATTAATTAAATAGATATAGATACATAGATTTCTTCATTGAGACATTTACATTTACTGTCTGCAAAAAAATTAACACAAATAAGTGCCACGTCCCACTTCCCAATGCACTGGAAACACTCAACAGCCAAAATCTAGATGGACAAATCTCTGTGCAACATCCTGACATTAGGGCAATAGGGTGTCATTGATGATGACCAGATTATCTGTATGACAACAGTTATGGATTGTTGATCATATTTCTACAACAGTACTTACCTGATATCAGTGAGACATTCGATACGATGTAGCATATCCTGTATGTCACCTTCAGACAAATCTGCAGGCAGTTGTAGGCCTACCACAGTTTTGGTTTTCTTCATCTTCTCAAATTCTCTGACAGAGCTACAGTATGAATGAGAAGCCTTGCTCAATTCCTGAATATTTTGTACTGGCTCAATGAATAATTATTTGCAATGCATAATGAAGAAGGGAAAAAAAAGGTCAGCAAATGCATTTTGATCAAGATGAGCGCTTAATTTACCTTTCCTCCATCATGTTACAGATCGTCTGGGTGATGTTTATGTAGTTGTCCAGATATGCTGAATGCACTTCTACGTTATGAAGGCTGGGAGAAAAGAAGGTACCTGCTTCTCTCTTAACCTGCAGGAGGAGTGGACAGGCCTGGATTGCAGCAGTGATGACATCCTGAACATTCTTCAAGCTCGTCCCCTCTGGCAGCTGCAAAACCTGGTTGTTCTCCACAAACACATGCAGAGAGGTGACCGCCAGTCTTTCCACGGCATCGACAAACTTGTTCAGCTTCTCCAAGCCTCCTATAATGTCCTTGAAGACGTCAACCAGCTCCTGCTCTAGCTTCTCACTTCTTCTAGAGTCTTCTAGTGTCTTCTGCCAGGTCAGCTTGTTCTTCAAGAATTTTCCAAATCCCTTGATTTTATTATTGGACTCTTTGACAGAGCCAAAGCTCAGATCAATTCTATCTGCCCTCTCTTTGGTGTCCTTTAGCTTAGTTATGTTTGCTGTCATCTCACGCTCCCATTTAGAATGTGAGAGACAAAATTCACTCACTGTAGCAATGAGATCGAGGGTGTCGGAGGTATACTGGCACAAAGTCTCCTGCAGTTTCTTTCTGTAACATCAAATGACAATGACATTTCTTCATGAAATCATTTGAAAGAAGAAAGGAAGTCTGAAAATGCCATTTAAACAATGTTTAAACGCACTTTAGAATGCTATGTCACATAGGTTTGTTGACAAACAAACACTACAGAGCTCTCAGTTAACTTTTTAGCTCAACTCTAGTGGTTAGGTTCTACAGAGGGCTGTGTTGGACAAGCTGTTTGTCCGTCCGTCCGTCCGTCCGTCCGTCCGTCCGTCCGTCCGTCCGTCCGTCCGTCCGTCCGTCCGTCCGTCCGTCCGTCCGTCCGTCAACACATCTCTACACTACTGGCTGGATTGCCATGTCATTTTGAGTGAACCTTCCTTAACCCTCTGGCGTTCAATAAGTTCCTCTACTGATTTGGGTGAAAACATCACCTTTCCCCTAGTGGAACCAAAGATTATAGGCACTAGCAGATGACAGAATAAAAACACATACCGTTGCAGGGATTGTTTGCATTTTCCATCCACATGTATATATTCAGTATATCCATTTAGCCATTTCCACATATCCATTTTATCAGCTGCGGATTAAAGCAAATAAAAATATGAAAACTAGAAAAAGTGCATCAGGTAGCTTATTGTGGGCCAGCAATGTTTGGAATTCAGTCATTATAGAGGTGAGTGAAATCTGTAGAAGTTGAGGGATTAATGTTTGTGAAGTTATTGCACAGACACAATATGTTGTTTTGGGATGTGCGTACAAAGTTTCACGTTAATCGGACGCTGCGTTCATGATTTCAGGCATTTTGTTCAAGACGAGCCACTCCTAAAAACTTTAGATGCCAATCTTAGCCAATAAAGATGTACTTATGAAACATCTGACAGATCCGTCTTGATCACATGACTATAGAGATAATGTGTACCGATTTGCGTGATGTTTGGACAAAATCTGAGTAATATAAAAAAAATTGTTTTGCAGAAATCGGCCTCCTGGTGGTGCTATAAAAGACAGATGTTAAAAATACCGGCCAGAGATTTTTCCTTGGCCTCTAGGGAGTGTGCATGCAAAGTTTCACGCTGATCGGTCCGGTTATAGGTAAAAACGTGTATCGGCCTGTTACATACACCACCATGAGGCTGATTTGAAAAATATAGAATGGCATAGTGGGAATGTGCGTGCAAAGTTTCACGGCAATGGAACATGATTCATGATTTGAGGCATTTTGCTTATTCATTTAAAAAAAAAATTTTAAATCTTGTTTGAAATTACCAAACCTGCCTACCGATGATGTCACTGGTAGCCAGGTTTTGGAACTGTCCACAGCCCTCCTCTGAGACACAGAGTAAGTAGACAGAAATAGTGCCATCTTTTAAAGAGCATTACCGAGGACCAATTAAATGAAGATAGGTTGAAAATGGGCGAAGTGGTCCTTTAAGCCGTATATGTATAAGCAACACATCTGTTTAAGTTATTGTAACCTGTTGCAATTTAACATTTAGGCATTTAGCAGATAAATCAGTCAAGGTTTTATGCATTGTCCCTGACAAATAAACTAATAAATGAAATAATTATTATTTTTAAAGACTGACCAGATTTATTGTAGGGTTCCACTGTTCTCAAAAGACACTGTTGTTCTGGGGATATGTTGGAGAAAGAAACAAGCTCAATATGTGTTGAGTGACATGGATTCACCTGTATCAGAGAAGGAGAGAGAGACTGGAATTGTAAGTCATATGATGTATATTAATATAAAGGATTTCAGAGCATGAAGTAAACACAAGCAAAGAAACTCACGTCATTGTCCCTCTCACAATTGCCATTTTCTTTTTTTTTTGGAGGAAAGGTTTGGGCCTCTAGGTAAGAAAGAACAGTGAACACACGGGTGCAGAGAGATGAAAAATATTGACACATGAATCAGAAATGAACAAAGGTTCAATAATTACAAATGTAAATGTGCAGCATAATCAACAGAAGAAGTAATGTCATTTAAAATGTTGGATTTTGTTCCAGGCTACCTTCACCTTTTATCGGAATGGTTCTACGGCGGATCAACAGCACCAGGACAATAATGAACACCATAAGAAGTCCAGTGACACCAGTAATTGCTGCAACTAAAAAAGTAGGTAGGCAAAAGTACACACATGTAAACCCACAATGTTTGTATATCCACACAAACAAAATGAAATCTGAAACACTGTTTTGGTCACAAAGCTTCTTCTTCATAACTTAAAATAAACCTTGAGCATTTAGCATACCTAATTTTGGCCCAGAGAGGGCCATGGTGGTGGTATTTGTGTTTTTGTTGGTTCTTCTTGGTTGACAACTGGAACAGTTGTACTGACAGGTCTAGAGTGTAAGCTTAATGGATTTGCAGTTTGTAGATTTATGGTTTGGTGCACAGAACTGCCATTAAGCAACAACCGCAGGCTCACACACTGTGTCCGAGGTTTGGCGCCATCTGCCAATTTGTATTGGGGGTGCTGGGGGGAGCTTGACTATTAATGAAGGTACGGAGCAGCACCTGGGCATTAGAGCAACAGCGAGAGGGAGGAGAGCGAGAGAGAGAGGGGGAGGAGAGCGAGAAAGAGCGAGCAAGAAAAAGAGCAAGAGAGAGCACACACATATTTTACAGGCCGTATACACATGCTGGGAAATACAAAAGAACGACAGTATCAGACTTGCTCAACAGAGCCCAACCTCTTTAACCCTCTGTGCCAGAGTAGCCTATATAATAAACTACAAATCCCTGTGTGTTTTGATGTGCCGTGACAGACCTGTCACTCTTGGTTCAATAAACCCTAAAGTCCAGTTTATAGACGACATACACAGAAATTACCTTTTACATGCGCAAGGCATCTTTATTGACAAACAAGGGAGATTCCCTCTATACTATGTGAATAAAAGAACAGCAAATTAATGATATTAAAACAATACGACCTGATATATCACGAAGGCAATTCGCTCCACATCTAAGTCTGCATGCAAACAAGCGTTCGGTTGAGCGCCTGGAGAATTCTGAAGTTCTTATCTATTACATTCAGTATATCAACGCTGTGGCTATCAAGGCCTGTCTTCTGACTGCACTCTATAAAGTAAAGGTTGACGGCCCAAGGTTCCACAATGGACCATCAAGCCCTCCTTGGGTACGAATTTAGTACCCACAACAACACAAGATTAAACACTTAAACAGTACTTTATAGAAATTATCCACTTGCATAACATATTTCATGTTTAAAAAAATCAGGTCCCATTATTCTCTTTTTGAGTCATGTGAGCCGAGGAAAACCCTTTTCTTTGAAGGGGAAACTCTGAACTAGGCTGGGGCAGTCCCAAACCTACCATCTGGACATGAGCTCTTATTGGGGACAATTACATCATTTGATTCCATATTGCATTGCTAAACTTAGGGTCCCTCAGTGGGGCATTCCCACTGAGTTTTCCTTTACAAGCAACTATTCTAACATGTGTAATATATATATATTTTAAAAAAAAAACATTTATCTATTTCTCTGTGTGCATTTTTGGTTTCTTCTCCAATTCCTCTGGTTGAGGTGGTCACTTTTCCGAGCCCGGAGGAGGAGGTTCCGACAGAGCCCAAGACTAGGCCCCCCCCCCAACCCATCCAGTGCCATTAACGAATGTACTTGGCACTGAATGAGCTAAGAGGCGGAGGTCCCACTCCCGAGCCCCCCGGGTCCGTACCCTCCTGGGGCCTGAGACCGGAGCCCCCCATATTATACACAGGGGCCCCAACCCCCAAGCGCCAGTCAGATCCGTACCCTCCTTGAGGTCAAAGGTCGGGCGTAGATATCGTGCAGGGGTGTTCTTCGTCAAGTTCAGCATTGGGGCCCAGGTGGCAATATAATGTTTCTGTGGTGTGTATTGGGATAGCCCATATTTAATGTGCCTAAAGCTGCCAGGGAGATCGCTACGATCAGATTACATCCCCCAACATTACTATCAAAATCAAAATCAAACTTATTATGTATTCTGGGGTCGTTCAGTGGCCTTGGGCAGCATAGATGTCGGGCCGTGTAAAAATCTCTCTGTTTGGTCTCTCAATACTACATCTGTCTCTAAAGAATCACTCTGATTAAACCCCATGAAACAATGGTATGTTCCTGTCTGGCTGAGAGTGATATGGGTACTAGTCAAATTTATTGTGTAGTCACCCTCCTTGATATAAAAAAAAAAAATTGTGTAGTAAATATTGTCTAGTGGCAAGTCTTTCACTTAGGTCTTTGGCCCGTATTATGCTTTGGACTTTAATTATACTATCTGGACTATCGACTGTATTTGTACTATTATACTATCTAATTTGTGGCGTGCTTGTGTATGAGAGTGTGTGCGTGTCACTGTCTCTCCTTCCTTACACTTAAGTGTCTCTGTATTGGTCACTCTGCCATAAGTCTAAGCATATCCATTTAACAAAAATTAACGGCAACATTACAACACTTCGACATGAAAGTTTCTACAAGTCACTTAACATTATACTATGTATCTCAATATCAATCTGCTATTATATTATTTCCCTCCTTGACCTGACACCCGGCAGGGCACACAGCATAGGAATGTGCAGAGGCCAGGGTGCCACCCTCCTTTACCCTTTTTGACATACACAACAACACATACCATACACAAAATGTAATTGGAAACACAACAAAACAACTTTCCTGTGCTTTATGCACAGGTCAATTGACATTATCCTCGGGCTGTACAAAATTGTACACTTCTCTTCTGCAACCCATGACCTGTTTCAGAGAAATGGAAGGTTAATGACAGCAAAATTACATAACCTTAATCACACCTTGGTCAATCAGTGGTCACATGGTAATTGAAATAAACGTTAGGTCAATGATGAGCAAGGTAATTGGATACATCTAGCACCAAAATCGATGATGTAAAGTATGCATTCTTTTGACACTAGTGTAGGTTTCAGTCAGCCCACCGCAACTGGCAATAAACTGTAAAGCAAATGTCAGCAATGTATGAAATCACTTGACATCCACTCTGCACCCAAAACCCGGCATGTTCTCATAATGTACACCAAACGCACTGACCATTACCTTAAGGGGGAGATATTTTGAGCAGCACACACAAACACCTCACTTCGCTGTATGTGAATCAAATCAAGCCAGAGCACAAAAGGAGCCAACACGCGCACAGCCCCGAAGTGTGCACCCTTCTGAGGCCATGGACCGTGCAGCTACCCCCGTGGTCATAAATGTTCTGCTAGGCATCACCCAACGTGCTCGTGAGTCTCTTGACAACACCACTTAACTCAACTGCAACAGAAATCAACTACCTTTCAATTCACGTAACAAATTTAGATACACTTATAAGATATTTTGGTATCTTGTAAGGGCCTAAATGTCCCCAGTAGGTATGATATCTAGTGTTTCTGCTATAAACTTATCTTGCTATGGTTCACCCTGTCCACCCTGCCACAGTGTGATCAATTTATCGCTCCAAAAAAATCTATCACTTCTAATGTTGGAATGCAAACCTCTTCGCTTAAATAATGTTATTATTCACGTAACATAAAAACATAAAACACTTAACTCTATTTAAGCCCTATTTTAGCTATCACTAGGCAATAATTCTCATTTCAATCACTTATACTTAATTATTATCACAACTCTGAGGTTCCCTTGTGCACTTCAGTCTCGTTCATCTGTGCCTGTCTTGTTGACACAGCCACTGAATTGGGTGAAACAGCTGAACTGTAAACATCTTGATAAGAAAGGACATCTACTGCACAGTGTCGATATGGAAAAAATTAGAGCCGCTCGCCACTAAAATCATCTTAATGTCCTCCCTTAATTTTTCACTTAAGTCTTGTCTTTGGTTTTGAACAAATATAATATGTTCACACTTATAACTTAATTAGTCGTTACATGTGCCTTCATAGTTTCAGCTTTAGAAAAACTGAAAAACAACAGGCCTTGCATACTTAGATTACTTTGAGAAAAATATAGTTTGAATGTGGCATTCTATTTAGCAATAATTCCAAGAGTTTGTCACTTGTCAATTAAGTCCATTGGACCTCCCTCAACAGGGTTGTTTTTCTCACTTATTACATTATTAAAGTTCACTCTGTAATTGTTTTAGTCATATTGTTGTGTAAGTTCATAACAGAACGAATTATGTTTTAGATAACGATACGACCAAGCACTAATAGCTCTGGTGTGTGTGTCTCCCTCGCTATTGTATCTATAAACGTAAATCGTGTTGTGTCCTCTCCAGATCGATAGAAATGTATGTATTTGCACATGTCGAGGCTACAACAACAGAGAGTGGGCAAGAGGTCAACCCCGGCTGCGTATATTCCATTGGCTGAAGAGACGAGAGGTCATGTGTCCGTGACCATAGCATAGTAGTGACCTAGTGTAAAGTCTCTGAAACATTCAAAGTCTGAGTAACCCAAGCTTCCCCAAGGCTTGGTGTCTGTTCCCCGTAGGTGTCATCAGAAGTGAGTCTCAACCACGTCACAGCTTGTATCTATTGCTGGCCCTCTACGTCATGTCCAGAACGATGGTTTATGTTGTGGTGTTTCACTTGTAGCGCACACAGTACAGTTCCATGTCCCATCAGGTCACAGCTGGAAGTGAACCTCTGCCACTCATGCTGTAAGTTAGCGTCGAATGTGGAATCAATACATCTCTAACTTCTGTGAAGGTCCATTTTGGGAATATGTCACTTAGTGTATGGATTACCTACAGGCACTGTGTCTGTGGCACTTGAATGTATTTTGATACTGCAGTCTGTGTGGCAAATCTCGCTATAGAGACACACGGCCGGAAGCGGAAGGCCTACAAATCCACGCCCACTTTTGACACTCGGGGTCCGTTTCAACGATGAACTGCAGCTCTCAATGCAATCTCTATGAGAGGCATTGTAAAATACCGTCATTTCACTGGTTAACTACTGAGGCTGTAGCGATTTTTTTTGTGTTCTAATAATCTGTCCCATTTGTTTAATTTGTCCTTTTTAATGTCCCATATCTTTCATCTCGATATACTACCCACAATATACTATAATATACTCCATCAGTATGTCAAAACCGCTAGCATCGGAGATCTATATCGCATGGTATATACGTCACGGACGCATCCCTTGAGGTTTTCAATACCCAGAAAACTGGCGAAAGTGGCCGTTTTCAATAGGTTTTGGTCATTATCTCTGGAACAGAAGGTCCAATCTGCTCAGTTCAAAGCTTGTTGGATGCGTGACTTTGAGGACATTAAGCACGCAATGACACATTTTCGGGTTATTTTTATTTTTTTAGGGGAGGCGAGATCTTAGTTGGGCAGGCGACCGCCTCTCCTGCCTCTACAGTGCATACGCCACTGGTCGGCGCTCGGCACTCGTAAAGACAGTGATGTCACTGAAATGCCCGTCTGCTGTCTACCCTCTGCTGTGTTAGCATTATGGGTAACTCGTTAAAGTGGCAAATTAAATGTGAAACACATCAACTATTAAGAAAACAAGAAGATATGTTGACAAAGACACTCCATACATTTGGAAACATATTTTTATTTAAATCAATATCGTCTTCAGTTAATGCAGGATAATTTTAAAAGTAGGCTAACTTTCATATCCTCTCATAGGGAATGCATTGGCAGCTGCAGTTCATCGTTCTAACGGACCTCGAGTAGCGGCGCTGTCTCAAAAGTGGGCGTGAAATTTGTAGTCCCCGTGTGTCTCTATGGTGCATGTGATGTCAGTAAGGCCTCTGTTCTGCTCTTGGCCTTCATGTGCGCGTGCAAGCCATGTTTGGTCTATAACAACTAATGTTTTATGATCACTGCACTCCAAAATGTCACTCTCCACTACAGTATATGTTATGCAGCTTGGCCGTGCTAATGAAACAAGGAATTAAGAGTTCACACTACAAGCGTTTGGGCTTTCTGCCCACTTACATTCTTAAACGTATTATTGTTATTATTATTATTATTATGATTATTATTATTAAAGTTATAATTAGTTATGTCACTCACTCATACACTGACTTTTTGTACCACTTAATTGATTTGAGTGAAAATATAATTACACAATTTAGTTGCCCCATACCTAAACATACAGATTAATTTGAATATTATTGTATGCAAGCTACTGTTTTCTCTATATTTCTGCAGAATTATCTGAAGAAACTAATTTATTTGAACGTCATATTTCTACTCTCTTCTGACCTCGCTTTTTTATTTTATTTTTTAAAACTGACTCCAATCATCTAATCTAAGGGTGGCCTTCCCTAGTTATCAGTGTCCTTAATTTCTGGGATTACTAAATAGTTATCGCACATTTCAGACTGTTCATAACTGCAACAACAATAGCAGATCTACAAGCTTGTAGAAGTATTAAGGATATAAGCGGGCTTGGTCACAGTACAATATGTCTGCATTTATTTTATTATTCTACAGAGAATTTAGTTGATCTACACACTTATGTTGGGTCACTAATTTCAACCAGATTTACTTCCACTGTCCATGACTACATTTTAGCTGGGAGCATTCTCATGAAAAAAAAAAAAAAAAAAAAAATTGTTTTCCTTTTCCACTGACAGTGTTGTGGGAATCTTATCAGTGTGTGTGTGCCACTGCTACAGGCATCTGGTAATGGGTGAAGGTCACAGCGCCTTCCTTCCCCCCCATTCTTTCAACTGTCTATTTTAATAGATTGAAGGAAGACTATTTCTCTCTCTCTATGTGAAGCTGGTGGCCACTGTTTATTTATTAATCTTATTTTAAATACGTTAATTAATGACGTTAGATCACTGCAGTATGTAAATTCTCAGGGGTATAGGCTTCAATATAACTCAAATTTTTTAATCCAGCAAAAAAGAACAGTAGTAGGTGTCTTGGATGCACCTTACGTGAATGTGGGGTATATCTGAGTTTCTTTCTCTTTCTCCTCCCCCTGGAAAATATTCCCCTAGTGTCTCAGTCCTCAGGCCTTCACGCCGCTCACTCAGAAGTAAATCACTGTGCCCCACTGAGTCAGACTCAAAATGGTACGCAGCCATGCACTTGTGAATGCACCACAGTAACCAGAATCAGTAGTACTCTACAAGGCCACCCCAACCCAATTACATATATGGACCCAGGAACGGCAACGATCGAGGGGCACATATGAAATATGTTGAACCACGGCCCTAATGTATAAAATGGGTGCGCCTGTCATTCATACGCTCACAATTTCCAAAGCATTCACCTCCAACACTTACCCCAAAGTGGGACACACATACAGCTGCAGCAGTCACACGGTCAGTCACCACTTGTCAGGCGTTCAGTGTAAAAACCAGTTGGGGATGTGTCCGGTGGCGTAACGAACATATACAGAACGGACCAGCAGTCTGTGTGCAGCACACCTCCTGCTTACAGTAGATACAAACATGTACACTTAACAATGACACAATATCCCAACTTTGTTACATACAAGACAAAACAAACAAACAAACGGTCGCAGTGTATATTTTTTTTAAGACTCCACTTTAAGTCTAAACCTTCACTCGGTCGCAGTGTACATTTTTTTCAAGACTCCACGTTAAGTCTAAACCTTCACTCGGTCGCAGTGTACATTTTTTTCAAGACTCCACTTTAAGTCTAAACCTTCACTCGGTCGCAGTGTACATTTTTTTCAGACTCCACTTTAAGTCTAAACCTTCACTCGGTCGCAGTGTATATTTTTTTTTAAGACTCCACTTTAAGTCTAAACCTTCACTCGGTCGCAGTGTACATTTTTTTCAAGACTCCACTTTAAGTCTAAACCTTCACTCGGTCGCAGTGTACATTTTTTTCAAGACTCCACGTTAAGTCTAAACCTTCACTCGGTCGCAGTGTACATTTTTTTCAAGACTCCACGTTAAGTCTAAACCTTGTTCGTTACATACAAGACAAAACAAACAAACAAACAAATACAAACAACGACATATGACGAGACAACTTAGGCTGCACGCTATCTTCTCTTATGGACCCGGCGTGGTTAGCTGAATAGAGAGCCGTGCAAACTCAACCAGTGTAGTGTGTCAGTAAACTATAGGGTCATAGAATACAGAGAGACAGTGTAGTGTCTCAGTAAACTATAGGATCATAGAATACAGAGAAACAGTGTAGTGTCTCAGTAAACTATAAGATCATAGAATACAGAGAGACAGTGTAGTGTCTCAGTAAACTATAGGATCATAGAATACAGAGAAACAGTGTGGTGTCTCAGTAAACTATAGGATCATAGAATACAGAGAAACAGTGTAACGAGAATCAACTCGGTCCACCCAGCCACGCTGACGGGGCAAACTGGGGTATGGGGAGTACAGAGCCTAAGTATTAAACACAAAGGTCATTCAATCTGCTGTTCAGTGGTGACTTCACATGTATGCAATCATATTTACACATTGTCTTTAATAATTGACCTAAATTTGGTATAATACAATTCACATATAGCACCGTGTGTACCCTTCCTGGGGCCCCAAGGAATTGTAGCACATAGTGTATGGGCGAATTGTTATTTGGATCTTATGGATCCAGCGGTCGTCTGGACTGGACAGGGTCACGGTCGGGGTCACCAGCTGATGTGCCGTGACAGACCTGTCACTCTTGGTTCAATAAACCCTAAAGTCCAGTTTATAGACGACATACACAGAAATTACCTTTTACATGCGCAAGGCATCTTTATTGACAAACAAGGGAGATTCCCTCTATACTATGTGAATAAAAGAAAAGCAAATTAATGATATTAAAACAATACGACCTGATATATCACGAAGGCAATTCGCTCCACATCTAAGTCTGCATGCAAACAAGCGTTCGGTTGAGCGCCTGGAGAATTCTGAAGTTCTTATCTATTACATTCAGTATATCAACGCTGTGGCTATCAAGGCCTGTCTTCTGACTGCACTCTATAAAGTAAAGGTTGATGGCCCAAGGTTCCACAATGGACCATCAGTTTAAGTGTGCTAGTGCAGCCATTCCCAATGGTGGGTGGCAGACAAACATTATCAGAAACAATGACAGAGCATACAAAGCTGTTTGAAAAGCAGAATGAGGCCACCTTTTGTTTATTCTATATACAGTATAATGATATATGTTGTTATTTCGGTATGTGTGCCCCCCTGACCATCATGTCACACAGCTAGAGCTAGGGGGTTCAGTGGCAGTGCCCACCCAAACTGTGCCTATGGTAATAAAAGAGTCACTCACCAGTTGACTGCTCTCCCTCAGTGTGGCCTCTCAATGCAATGCCCTGACAGGCTGTGTAGCGCAAAGTCTCTGTAATGTTTGTATTGTGATCATCACCACAGCCTTCATGTACTGCCCATTTTCCTTGTGTGTCTATTGAAGTGCCCTTCGGCCCCTTCATGTGGTTGTTGGCGAACATCCAGGGTATCCACGCTGGCAGCCACCGTGTTGTTATTAATATCTGTCGCTGATGGGTAGCAGCACCACCACCGAGTCTGAGACTCCATTACAGGATTGGAATTCCTGTTGGTCAAGTTACTCAAAAGCAGTAATACATTACCTATTACTAGTCACTTGTTTAAAAAGTAATAAACTTCTGTTGTTTATTAGGGCAGTTAAGCTCCAAACAAAGTGCTAGGCCAATAAGGCCATATGAGGCCAACATGTGCCAGTGCATTTCAATGCAATCCAAAAATATGCACATTAGCAGAATAAGTTTGTCACAGACTGAAATAAATGACACAATAATATAAAACTTTTCCTCTGAAAAACTAACATTTCTAAATGACTGGCCATTGAAAGCGTCAGTCAGGAGGACTCAGGACACAAAACATGTAGCTTCAAACTGAAAATATAATAAAGAAATCAAAAGTGTGTGCATACAGCAACCAGTTAAACAACAAAACCTGGCCCATAATAGACATCCACAGAGCATGACTAACTAAGCCTACAGAACGTGTATACTTTTCATAACATGCTTCATTTCTTTGTAAACAAAAATAATTCTAATAAAATACAAAAAACAAAAAGGCTCCCATGGCAACACATATCAGCTCTCCAGTACCCACTTGATGACCAGCGGACTGGTAGGCAGAGGTTCCGGTAGGAGACACAAAGGAGACTCTTTGTGTCTCCTACCGGTACCACTGCCGGTCATCAAAATATTGGCTTAGAAATGCGACAAAAACAAAACAATATCCATGAATTCAAGTCTCCATGGGGTGACTAATCATAGAAAAAAAGTGAGCTATTCCTTTAACACAGTGACCTACCATGCTGCCTGTCTTTTTCCTGATTTAACCAACAACAAACAACAATACAAACAAAATATATATCAAGATATGTAGTTGAATTTATTTTGATTTTTATATAAAGGTATATGGTTGTTTGTTATGCTGTTGCTTGTCTGGATTATTTATGGAGCAGTTTTGAGCACAATGGAAACAAGCCTCTGACTTTTTTTGTGATGAAACCATTTGGCTTCTGGTGTATAACAAGTTCAATGACTTACTGTGTAAAGGCTCAAATCCAACAAACAACTGATTTACATTTTGACTTTGACATCAACACAAATCTTTATTATGGGGCCTTATGAGTATGTGTACTTTACCTTTAAAAAAAAAAGATTATTTTTATCTGATGACTTTCACTCCATTACATTTCAAAGACAAATATTGTGCTTTTGACTCCACTACATTTATAGGAAGGGGAAAACAATACATTATGAATTACCAACTCCACTTAAGCCCTATTTCAAATATAATGAACATAGTAGAACTAATATAGTGAAAATAACTTCTCTACAAGCTCACAACACGTCACATTTAGACGTGCTGTGAGCTTGTAGATAAGCTATTTTCACATTTGTTTTTTTCTGTAATTTTTGCCCTGAGTGGTTTGAAATGAGATTCTAATCATATTTCTGAACATACACTGAAGCTTGATTCATACTTTGTCATACATCGGTGTCACTTGTCGAAAATAGCAGATCTACAAGCATCAGTATTGACGCGTAAATACTTTTCTTTGGGAAGAAAGTCCCAGGTTCGATCCCAGTGTGAGTTACACACATTTAGATATTATGTTTGATTGATTTTCTTTTTTATTCAATATCTCCATGTCAACATCTGTAGGTAATGTAAACACCTCGTGCATTTTCACTGACAGCTGTTCTGTGTCAATACTGAGGAAAGGGTTTGACTACTTGACTCATGTTTACCTCCACAATTCTACTGTCAAATTCTGATTTTTGTTTCAGTTCATTTGGACACTGAATTGTTCACAGTTTTGTCTGTGAGGATTTGTAACACCCTTTCAAGATTTGGGAGGTCAAACAAATAGCCGACCTGGCTACAAGCTTATGCGAAGCATTGTGAGCTTTTTTGAGTGTGCGACACCGTCATTCGACGGAGCATAAATTAGGCTTTGTCTTGGTTCAGTTAAGATCGTTGACTTTTGCTGTCAGATCCGTAAGGACATCAAAGTCCAATAACCAACTGTACTTTAAGGATGGTCCATTCCAGACTGAACCGGCCGGTCAAGCAAAACAACAGTAATGTCACTCTCAGACTGAGTGCAGAGTACAGTCAGCCACTGACAAAGTTTTCTTTAACTAAGAACATTTACTTGAGTAAATGAACTTAGTTACTTTCTGCTACTGCTCCTAATGAATTAGTTGTTAGTTACAGTATGTAATTCTGAGGTGAATTAACGCAAGGAAATAATGTAAAATTCACTGTAATTCTATGTAAAACATTAATATGCAGATGAATCTGAGCAATAACATTTCAGGATGGGTGTGGGGCAAACAATTCATTTATTTACAAATTTATTTTTAACAGGGACACAGTACGTGAATCAATATCACTGTAAATGTGCCAGTATTAGTCAACTGGTAATCACATATTCCCATCATTCCCATGCTTTTTCTGTTACTTGATACATCATCAAATCATTTTAACAACAACTAGAAAAAGTGCTCCTCGGAGCACAAGTCTCCGCCAGGTCAGGTAGATTATTGTGGCCTCCTGGTGGCGCTATAATAGGCCAATGTGAAAAGGGTGCCATTTCTTCTTAGGCCTTGCACGAGAATCGGACATTGCATTCATGATTTGAGGCATTTTGTTCCAAAAATGTGGTTTGCTAAATTAGATCTGCTGGTGGCGCTATAACAGGCCAATGTGAAAAGGGTGGCATTTCTTCCTCGGCCTAGTGGGAATGTGCGTGCAAAATTTCACGGAAATCGCACACTGCGTTCATGATTTGAGGAATTTTGTTCAAAAGGGACCTATCCTGCAAACGTTGGAAGCCAATGTTAGCCAAGTAGGATGGAATATGAAATATCGGACACATCCATCTTGATCACATGACTAAAGAGATACTGTGGACCGATTTGCGTGATTTTTGGACAGAATCTGAAGGAGTAAGAGCAAAAAATGTGTTTTACAAAACTCAGCCTCCTGGTGGCGTTCTAAAAGGCATATGTCAAAAATGCAGGGCAAAGGTTTTTCCTTGGCCTCTAGGGAGTGTGCGTGCAAAGTTTCACGCAGATCGGTGCAGTTATAGCTAAAAACGTGAATTGCCTGTTATAGCGCCACCATGAGGCTGATGTGAACGTTTCTTCCTTGGCCAAGTGGGAATCTCTGGAACATTTCACGGAAATCGCATGCTGCGTTCATGATTTGAGGCATTTTGTTCAAAATGAATCAATCCTGCAAACTTTGGAAGCCAATTTTAGCCAATCAGGATGGAATATGGAAAATCAGACAGATCCGTGTTGATCACATGGCTATAGAGATACTGTGTACCGATGTTCGTGTTTTTTGGACAAACTCTGTAGGAGTAATAGCAAAACATGTGTTTTGCTAAAGTCGGCCTCATGGTGGCGCTATGACGGGCTGATCTGAAAAATGTGGGGCAGAGGTTCTGCTGTGGTATCCAGGGAGTGTGTGTGCGCAGTTTCACAGCGACAGGGCCAACGGTGGCGGAGATTAGCTGGTCGCAGACAGAAGGACGGACACACACACACACACACACGGACGGACGGACGGACGGACGGACGGACAGGGGGCAAAACATACTCTCTCGCCATGCCTTTCGGCCTGGCGGAGACAATAACTACCAGCATACAGTTTAGTAGATGTCTATTAGACCTAATAAACAAAGTCTGTGTGTATGTGTGTCCCAGGCATAATTTGGACGCTGTCCAACTGATTAACCTCAATCTTGCCGTGTGTCCTAAATGACCCGGGGGTGTGCAGTGCCAAGTGACAATTCAGTGTCTGAGAACAAAAATAAATTAACTTTTGCAAAACACATTTTTGGATATTACTCCTACAGAGTTTGTCCGAACAACATGCGAATCGGTACACAGTGTCTCTACAGTCATGTGATCAACAAGGATCTGTCCGATTTTCCATAATCCATCCTGATTGGCTAAGATTGTCTTTCAAAGTTTGCAGGATTGGTTCGTTTTGAACAAAATGCCTCAAATCATGAACGCAGCATGTGATTTCCGTGAAATTTTCCACGTAGACGCCCACTTGGCCCAGGAAGAAATGCCACTTGAAAACTTTCACATCAGCCTCATGGTGGCGCTATAACAGGCCGATTCACGTTTTTACCTATAACTGCACCGATCTTCGTGAAACTTTGCAAGCACACTCCCTAAAGGCCAAGGAAAACCCATTGCCCTGCATTTTTCACATCTGCCTTTTAGAGCGCCACCAGGAGGCTGACTTTTGTAAAACAAATGTTTTCCTCTTACTCCTTCAGATTCTGTCCAAAAAAACACGCAAATCAGTACAAAGTATCTCTATAGTCATGTGATCAAGATGGATGTGTCCGATATTTCATATTCCATCCTACTTGCCTAACATTGGCTTCCAAAGTTTGCAGCATAGGTCAGTTTTGAACAAAATTCCTCAAATCATGAACGCAGTGTGCAATTTCCGTGAACTTTTGTACGCACATTCCCACTATGCCGAGGTAGAAATGCCCCCCTTTTCACATTGGCCTGTTATAGCTTCACCAGGAGGCCTTAATAACCTAACTGACCTGGCGGAGACTTGTGCTCCGAGGAGCACTTTTTCTAGTTTCATTTATTATTATTTTTATTTTCTATTTAATAATTATTTTCTATGAAGTGCATTGAGTTGCACTATTGCTGTATGAAATGTGCTAAATAAATAAAGCAATATTTGTTTTGATATGACCAAAACAAAACAAATATGTTAGACTTCTGTGGACCATATTTGTTATATTTTGCAAGTGCATGTCGCTCTCTAAAAACATATATAAAAAAATGCAATCATGTATACTGTATTTACTAGTCAACCAAATCTACCCAACTTTTGTATCATTTTAATCAAATGAATTGTTGGCTAAAAACAACAAAAAATAAAGACAGAGGGGATTATTTATTCTAACATATTTTCATGGTTTTAGTGGTATAGGCTGACTAAAATGAGCAACATTTCTAATGGCAAATGTGACAGGACTGCCACTGGTCAAAACTGCAGCACCCTAATAAATGAGGGTAAATTGAGGAGCTGATACTAAATTACCCCACAATGAATCAAAAGTAATATCTTAATCAATCTAAAACCAGTATAACCAGTAATACAATAAACAAATAAAACAAAAAGTCAGTGTGGATGTCAGTGATCAAGATTTTTCTTACCTTAAGTAATGTTGTCAGTTGGTTACTTGGTTCTGTGAAGGTACACTCAAGTGTGGTGTATTTAAGTACCACTGATAAACGAAACAAAAACTAGTAGCCTACTGGAAGATAATTATTGCTGGAGATAATTAACCAACCTAAAATGCCCCCGTTTTCCTTTAAATCATGTGACTTCTAAAACATGTTTACTTTGTGTGTGTATGCGCACATGCATGCATGCGTGCGTGCGTGCATGTGTGTGTGTGTGGCAAATCCCCCTGGTATTAGCAAATACCTTGGGCCATCACAAGTTCATACTGAGCACCCCCAACTCGGGGCCGTTTGGTCTCAGGGGCCCCAAAACCCCCTTTTTGGTACATGTTTCTGGCGAAATAATGTTAATGGCAATATTAATTTACGAAAATTACGTAAATTGTCTTACACATATAAAATTTGGCATGGAGTATTCTGACACATAGGGGTAAGTAGCGAAATAGGATTCTGGTGCTTGCTACCATTGTATTTTTATATATAACCTACAACATCCCCAGAAACACAAACATTAATACTGTCCGCTTGACAAATAACAACAAAGATGATTATTTCCCAGTACTTTATGGTGAATATCACTGATAATGATAATGAATTTATTTAAATAGCGCTTTTCCAAAAAAGGTTACAAAGTGCTTTACATATAAAAGAGCAGCATAATAACCACACAGGTTAAAACAACATACATAAAAGCAACACATAGAATCAATAGGTCACATGATTACAACAATTAATAATGAAGAAAGAGCAATTAAAAACTGATAATATGAAACCCGAAAGCACAAGGCAAAACAGCTAAGAAAAGGCCTTAACATAAAGTTTTTAGAAGTGATTTAAAAGAAGACACGGATCTTGCTAGCCTCAGCTCTAAGGGCAGGGCATTCCAAAGCGTGGGCGCCCGGAATGCGAAAGCCCGATCGCCCCGGGTGACGAAATTAGACGTAAGGAGAGCCTTACCCGAGGATCTAAGGCCGCGCCCAGGTTCATAGGGGGGCAGCAAGTCTTTGATGTAGCTGGGGGCCAGTCCCTGCCGGGCTTTAAAAGTTATCAGTAAAATCTTAAAATCTATTCTGAATCTAACAGGTAACCAGTGAAGTGCAGCTAGGATGGGTGTAATGTGATCACGTTTCTTAGTGTTTGTTAGTAGTCTTGCAGCTGAATTCTTTACCAGATGCCAACCCAGTTTTCAAGGCGGTCTATTAAAATTAGGTGGTTTGTATCAAAGGCGGAGCTAAGGTCAAGGAGCATTAAAATAGAACAGTCACCAGAATCTGCATTAAATAATAAGTTATTTGTCACTTTTAAAAGGGCAGTCTCTGTGCTCTGACCTGCCCGGAAGCCTGACTGCAACTCCTCAAAAACATTTAAAATTCATAAAGGAAATTGAACAGACACTATCTTTTCTAAAATGTTCGATAAAACGGAGAGTTTGGAAATAGGTCTAAAATTACTTAGAACCAAGGGGTCCAATGATGGCTTTTTCAGCAGTGGTTGGACCAGAGCGCTTTTGAGGCTGGAGGGAAAGGAACCAGAGGACAAGGAACGGTTCAAAATGGCCAAAATGTTTGGACCAATAGTGTGAAGGACCTCCTTCATGAATCTGGTGGGGATAACGTCTAACGGGCAGGAGGAGGTTTTCATATAGGAAATCGTGTCCTCCAGGGTTGCCAGTGAGATAGGATTAAAATGAGATGATAAAACTGGATAATCTGAGCGCTCTCTGGATAGTAGGCATGCAAACAGCCCCGAGGTGAAAAAGGTGACAACATGTTGTTTTCTTTCGTGTCAGGTGTCACACAATTGCCCTATTTGGGTTCAAAAAGGTGACTGTAGCTGAAAAGTGACACCTTTGCATGTCTGGGATACAGCGGAGAGCTGCAGCCTGATCCCCTCTATCTTGTCCACAAAGTGGAGAAGGAACTTTTCACACATCTCTGAGGTGGCCTCAATAGGTACACTGGGAGATGGGTTGATGGCAGCCTCGATAGCCTGAAACAGCACTCTGGGGTTGTGGGGTTGAGTAGCAATAAGATTAGAAAAATAAGAATTTCTGGCATACTTTACAGCTGTCTGGTAGGCAGACATCAGATTTCTTAAAAACAGGTGAGAGGAGGTGAGCTTATCTGCATTGCTTCTTAATTTCCCTAGTATGGTCATTGAGCAGGGCGTTTGGTTTTGTATATTTAATTTTAAAAGGGTGCTCTGGAATCAAGGATTTCAGAGCAGGTTTTATTAAAAACACCAACTAGTTCGTCGACTGATTGCTGAGTGCCAGCCGGAATGTTGGAGGGGACAGCTAAAAGTCTCCTGAAGTTTCTTTCTGTAACATCAAATGACAATGGCCAGGTTTCCCAAACGAAAATGAGCTCATGCGCAGCCTAGAAGCTGCGTAAGAGCCTCCACGCACATGCGCAGTAGCAACCCCGCCACGATCTATCTTCATTAGTGGCAGCTGTGTGTGCTCTACGAGGCATCTAAACTGGCTTCAGGAGGCACCATCGTCGTAGGTTCTCATTACGTCTGTGCTAAAACTACATTCGCGAGACAGCATAGACGTAAAGACCTCCTGGACGAAGTCTACGTAAAGCCGACGTAAACTACGTAGTGCTGTCTGCCGCTACACTGCAGTTTAAACACCCTTTGCGAAAGTGAAATGGATCATAAAAATACCAGAGCCAACTGTCAGATGTCCTGAAGCAGTCCACTCCAAATACAACTTTTGAATAATATATTTATGAATGAAATTACAGTGGTGAGTTGACATCTGCAAGGTAAATAAAACACTAAAGTGTCCCCATTATGCAAGTAAATTAAATATACTTAAAATACCAAAAGTAAAGGTATGCAGAATGTCCCATTTCCCAAATTTAATATGTATTAAAATCTTTTGAAAATAGCAGATCTACAAGCTTGTGAAGCGTTGTGAGCTTGTAGATCTGCTAGTTTCAAAAGATTTTTTAACCATTCATAAAAATGGCGAGCGCAACAGCTGTCACTTTGTGAGAGGAACTGGGGACTTTCATCATAACGTTTAACTATAAAACTTCGAAATTTAGGAAACATGTTTAGCTCAGCATCATTTATATACCTTTAGTTAACTTGCCATATGCTTAATATTTTTATCAGACGATCGGATCATCCGTGAGAGTACAATTTGTAAACTTCGGGTTCATGCATAAAGGACTAAGCAGCGTAGCCCTGGTTCAGAGCGTTAGTGTGTTCCCTCTAACGCCCTGGAAGACCCCGCGCTCTGCGCTTGTACAAGGAATTCCGCTGCCCTGCGAGTGCTCAAGAGTAGTAAAAATAAACAAAACCATTTCGCTACTCACCAAAGCAAAGGCTGTTTTGTGTTGTTGAAAGTCTATTCTCGGAGGTGGGAAGCCTCTCAGCACCCCAACTACTCTGTAAAATACACTTTTTGGGCAGCAAATAAAATATGTCAGCGAGACGGAAATTATTTTTATTTACTCCACAGTGCCCTCTACAGATCTGTAGGATTGAACTTACCATTAACCAAAATGAAGAAAGGGCGTGCAAAAGACCTGGCTATCGAGCTCAGGCTTATTATCATGACTGGTAACGTGTCGTGCTGGCGAGTGGGAGTTTCGGGTTCAATCCCAGCTCACTGCTTCCCTATATATGCATGGATCCGGTGTTTATAAATTCTAGCAAATTCCGATCATCTCATAAGAGGTGACAGAGCCAACTGTCAGATGTCCTGAAGCAGTCCACTCTACATACAACGTTTGAATATATTTATGCATTAAATTACATCTACAAGCTTAAGAGGCGTTGTGAGCTTGCAATCTGCTATTTAAAAAAATATATTTATACATATTAAACTTGGGAAATGGGACATTCTGCGTCCTTTTTTAAAAATATATATTTAGGGGCTTTTTTGCCTTTATTTGGACAGGACAATAGACTGACAGGAAAAGGGGAGAGAGACACAGTAAAGGTCGTCGGTACTAGAGTCGAACCCGCGACAGCTATCTTGATGGATTCCCAAATTGTGGCCTAGACCGCTAGGCTAGTGGACGACCCATACTGAACTCTGTTACTTTTGGTAATTTCTTTTTTTTTTCATATACATTTATATCTTGCAGACGTCAGCTGTCACTTTGTGAGGGGAACTGGGGTCTTACGTCCTTTAGTTAACTTGGCTTGCTTAATATTTTTATCAGATGATCAGATCAGAGATCATTCGTGAGAGTACAGTACAATTTGTAAACTTCGGGTTCATGCATAGAGGACGCTCACCCTACCCAAAAAAAAAAAGATCTGCAAGCTGTCGTTACGCACCGGCCCGGCCGCAATATATATATATATATATATATATATATATATATATATATATATATATATATATATATATATATATATGTGTATATATATATGTGTGTATATATATATATATATACATACACATACATATACATATATAAATTAAATGTGTGTGTGTGTGTGTGTGTGTGTGTGTGTGTGTGTGTGTGTGTGTGTGTGTGTGTGTGTGTGTGTGTGTGTCGGTCGGTCGGTCGGTCGGTCGGTCGGTCGGTCGGTCGGTCTTTTCATAGATCTATTTCGCTACGAGGTGTTACTACCGCCCCAGGGCGCTAGTAACAAACTGCTTCGTAGGAGAGCACTGCAGGGCTACGCCTCTCGCAGAAGTAGGAGGAGAGTAGGATACGCCATTCTGTCTCCCAAATGTAGTTTTAGCAGACACGGAACGCGGACGTGGGAAGCGATTGCACGTTGGGCACAACCAGCTGCTACTAATCAGGGTTGCCAGATCTGATGGACAGTTTCCAGCTCAAGCACAACTTAAAACCAGCCCAATTCAATAAACAGCCCTCCTTAATTCGGTTATTTCTTTAATTATGCGTAGTCTGGTGACATGATCGAGGCTAATAATAACCCGCCAAATATGTTAACTTAACTTAACAAGCCCAAATTTGATGTGCCCGTCCAAGGCTATTTATTCCAGCCCAATGAGTTTTAAAATAGCCCAATCTGGCAACACTGCTACTAATGAGGGTTCACCGAGTCTCAGCTGTGTAGGAGGCTCTTACGCAAGCTGTAACCTCGCATCACCAGTCTTTCCACCTCGGAGGAAAGCCTGGTGTCTGTTACTAAAGACCCATATGATCCGGTCTAGGCCACGCCTACTGGAAAAAAAAAGAAAAAAGAATCCTGTTTCCGGATTCTGCCCATCCGGTTTTGCGGTGCCGCTTTGTTTTGGTTCCCCAATCCCTATTTAAATGGAATAGAATTTCCCCGTGGGATAATACAGACGCTAAATAGTCTCCGGATAGTGCACGCACATTTACATTTTAAAAAATAAGCGAAACTATGCCGCATCAACGATTTTATTATCGGACCTATTTTGGGGTGAGACGTGTTTCCGGTTCTGCCCATCCGGCCACTTTTTATTTTTTTAACTTCTGCTCCCGACCGGATCATATACCCGAAAAGGAATGGTGCCCAGGCTACGCAAGCTGCGGAGGCAACGCATGAGCTGAAATCTACGTGCCTGCTAGGGTACTGCGCAGACTGTGAGGACACACGTAAGACCCGTCGTAGAACCTGCGCAGATGCTCAACGCAGCATCTCTACGAATCTCTTTGGGAAACGCGGCCAATGACATTGCTTCATGAAATCGTTTCAAAGGAGAAAGAAAGTCCGAAAATGTCATTTAAAAACTCCTACCATGTCTTAACACACTTTAGAATGTTATGTCACATACGTTTGTTGACAAACAAACACTACAGAGCTCTCATTTTACTTTTGACTGTGTGTAACACTAGTCCTAGAAACACAAGGCAAGACTGGGGAGGTTCCTTCCCTTCATATACCCTAGCAAGGTAAAGGGGTGTGGCTGTAAAAAAGGCAAAAAAGGGCTTTAATGCAAAATTTCGGCTACAGGGAGAGAGAGACGCATGAGGAGTCATGCCAGTCAGCTATGTCATTGGTTCTCAAAGTGGGGTCCGGGGACCCGACATTGTCAGTGTTTGTCTTAATACACACACACACACACACACACACACACACACACACACACACACACACACACACACACACACACACACACACACACACACACACACACACACACACACACACCTGAAAGATTTTCTAGGAGCCAACACTGTACAATGATACAAAGTCCTTAACACATGTTATCTGTGTCATGTACAACACATACAGTCAAATTGTATCTTTATATCAAATTAAGTATTGTTTAGCTCAAATCTAGCGGTGAGGTTCTACAGACTGAGGTCTGTCTGTCTGTCTAAATGGTTGAATATGACATGAAAATGAATATTAAAAATATTTTTTTGGGGTGGGCAGAAAAAACAAATGGGTGGGCCCAGGCGTGGGTGGGCCCTATGCCCACCCGTGGCTACGCCCCTGTTAACATCACCTTTCCCCTTGTGGAAACAAACATTAGGAATTAACACATAACAGAATAAAAACACGTACCGTTGCAGGGATTGTTTGCTCTTCCCATCCACACGTTGCATCCAACTGTCACATGTATCCATTTTATCAGCTGTGGATGAAAGAAAATAAAAATATGAGAACTAGAAAAACATTGTCCCTTTCACAATTGCCATTTGCATCTATTTTTGGAGGAAAGGTTTGGGCCTCTCTGTATGAAAGAACCGTGAACACACGGGTGCAGAGAGATGAAATAATATTGACACATGAAGTAAATCAGAAAAGGTTGAATAATTACAACTTATCTCAAATATGCAGCATTAATTAATTAATTCAGGCTACCTTCACCATTTATCAGAATGGTTCTACAGCTAATATATAGCTCACAATGCATTGTGATATAATGTGTTGTAAGCTTGGTGCTTTTTTGCTACTTTAGAACTTTTTTTTTGTCTGCATTCCTAAACAACCACACCATTTCTCCAGAAGTGAGGAACAATAATATTAAACAGGAAGCAGCAGAAAACAAGTACATAACGTTATATTGCCTGTTTATGAGTTGTTCTGACATTTTAAATGGAGGAGGAGAGGAGAGGGGAGGAGAGGAAGGGAAGGGAAGGGAAGAGAGGGGAGGGGTGAGGAGAAGAGGGGGAATAGAGGAGAGTAAGAGAGGAGAGGAGAGGAGAGAAGAGAAGAGAAGAGGAGAGGAGTGAGGAGAGGAGTGGAGACGAGGGGGGAGGAGAGGAGAGGAGAGGAGAGGAGAGGAGAGGAGAGGAGAGGAGAGGAGAGGAGGGGTGAGAGAGAGGAGAGGAGAGGAGAGGAGAGGAGAGGAGAGGAGAGGAGGGGTGAGAGAGGGGAGGGGTGAGGAGGGGAGAGGAGAGGAGAGGAGAGGAGAGGAGAGGAGAGGAGAGGAGAGGAGGGGTGAGAGAGGGGAGGGGTGAGGAGGGGAGAGGAGAGGAGAGGAGAGGAGAGGAGAGGAGAGGAGAGGTGAGAGCCACGAAGCGGCCCAAACCTCTAGTCTGATTAATTGCGATACAACAAATTCCCCACATTCCACAGGCTATTATGCAAGTTGTACAGTAGCCTGGTTTACAGTGGGAGCTGTTCTATTCCTATTTTATAAAGATACATACAGAGAAAGAAAAAGGATATGGTCAATTTCGGTATAGAGTAGACCAGGGGTCTTCAACAAGGGGTCAGGGAGGGACCTCCTGGTCATCACACAAATATTTGTGTAGGATTTTGTAAAAGAAGCCCCCATGCCGAATATTGAGTGCATAATGAATGAACATACTTTTCACAAGGTTGATATTTCGGTATAATAAATACAATTTTTGATTGGTCTTTCAATATTTTGAGATACTGAATGTTTGATTTTCATGAGCCTTATGTCATATTAATTAAGATGAAATTAAAAAAGGCTTGAAATATTTCACTTTGTGTAATTGGATTATATTTAAATAGCAAATGTATAAATGCACATATGGTGCATTTTGCAACACATTTATGATATGCCCTTTATTTATATACGCTTTATAGCAGACCAAGTGATTTCCAGTAAATTACTCTGTAGACACAAGTCAAAGTCAAAGTTTGCAGCTGTCTGCCTTGTTGCTATGACAATGCAATATTCATTATTCATTACACAACCTCTGCTTTACAGCAGATCAGGCCATTTCCAGTAAATGACTCTTGACACAATCGAACAAAAAGTCAAAGTATGCAGCTGTTACTAACACACAATGTTCATAAAGTATAGGCTAGATACTCCGGGTCAAATATTACTGCTCTCCAAGTACTGGAGTACTTACTTAAAATATTTAGGTATTCAAAAGTAATAGTTTTAGTATCAATGAATGGCTGTATTGATAATATACTTAATAACTCTCTGAAACCACCTACTGGCTGGCTTTTAGAATATACAAAAATACAGTTGAATCAACAAAACAGCATGGCCATGTTCTGATACAGCTGTGTGTGTGTGTGTGTGTGTGTGTGTGTGTGTGTGTGTGTGTGTGTGTGTGTGTGTGTGTGTGTGTGTGTGTGTGTGTGTGTGTGTGTGTGTGTGTGTGTGTGTGTATTCCTGTACTCTTTCCCGTAACCATGTCGTAATCGTGTCGAGGGACCCTCACCTTACCTCACCTTATTGTTATCTCACTTCTCTTATCTGTATCATCCCCAACACATGTTGTCCTGTCTCCCCTGAGATTCTTAGGCCCTGGTACATTAATTCTTTCCTGACCATCGCTTACATTCCCCTATTGTTCCTAAACCTTGGTCTTCTGTATTCTGCTTATTATCTGTTATCTGATGTCCCCCATCTGCTTCAACTACCCCTTACTCACTAGCTCCCCTTTTCTCACGGCCTCTGCTGCATGTACTTTCTCAAGGCCCTAAACAATTGTGCTCGTGTTCGCCCCCACAAAGTTTTCCAAGTATTGGGTTTGAGGGTTTAAGTGGTTAAAGGGATACTTCACTTTCGGGCCGGGGAAACATTTAAAAAATATATTAAAAATAAATGAAAAAAGTTATGGAAAATTCATGGCCCCCTCACGCATTAGTAGGACACTCTAATGCGTGAGGGGGCCATGAATTTTCCATAACTTTTTTCATTTATTTTTAATATATTTTTTAAATGTTTCCCCGGCCCTAAAGTGAAGTATCCCTGTCTGAAAATGTATCCAACACAACGCTACACATTGACTGTCAAACAAGTCTATGAAGCTATCTATGAAAAATATATGTGAGGTTTGGATATTTGCACACCAAATCCTGCGCTGTGATTGGCCACCAGTGTACCCCCCCTAACCCTGCACCGTGATTGGCCAATCACAGTCTATTCAGGACTGTGATTGGCTAGGGAAGCATGACACATGTGCATAGTCCTATAAATAGGACTATGCACTTAAAAAAAACACATTTATGTTTTTTTTTAAGTGAATCACACATTGTGGGTGGAAAGGGTATTAAAAAAAACACATTATTCTTTTAAGTGAGCTTCAGTATTGTCATTAGCTAGCAAGACACCGCCCACTTCACACTGGGTGTGATTTTTTAATCTTTAAAGGAGAATTCCGGACATTTTAAGTGTTATCTTTGATGTGTCGTTACTCACCTACTGACGTAAAAAGTGGCCTTGTTTTTTTCCATAGATTCCCCTGTCGTCATATTTTCAACCCCCTCCGTTGTCATAATGGGAGCGCGTGGTTTAGGGAAATTCGTCTATTATAAGTTAACCGATGCAAAGTTATTTTTTTCACTACTACTACTGAGAGGCTACCGCTAACCGCTAACGATTTAACACTGGTTGCTTGTTTCTTTCCAGAACCTGGCAACTTGGTGTTGCCAGGTAAAAAAACAAGCAACCAGTGTTAAATCGTTAGCGGTTAGCGGTAGCCTCTCAGGAACTTTCAGCGCATGTTTGACTATCATGAGACTCTACAATGAGTAGTAGTAGTGAAAAAAATAACTTTGCATCGGTTATAATAGACGAATTTCCCTAAACCACGCGCTCCCATTATGACAACGGAGGGGGTTGAAAATATGACGACAGGGGAATCTATGGAAAAAAACAAGGCTACTTTTTACGTCAGTAGGTGAGTAACGACACATCAAAGATAACACTTAAAATGTCCGGAATTCTCCTTTAACACAGTTTTATACAATATGTAGTGGGGGTCCCTGAGTCAATAAAATTTGTCTATTAATCAATATGATAACCTCCCTTCATAATCAATGCAGTTGAATAGATTCAGAGGAAATAAGATTTGAGTAGAAAGGTGAAGATGCAATTGGATTATGGAGAGACACATTTGGATTCATTGGATTGGACACATGTAGTGTGCGCATCGCATGCATGTATAACGCGCGTGCGTAACCGCACATGTTTATGTGCGTGTAGAAGGTGTTACATTAACATTCATTCAGAATGTCAGTATGTGCATGTGTGTGGCTTGTGTGCGCGTGCACATGCGTCTTACAGTAGCCTAAGATTCATTCAGATTTTAATTAATGAAAAGAAAAACTAATCTTGAAACTCATGGGTTCATAATTACATATAATGAACTAAATATTTTCTGTATTTGTATCTACTGATCCTGCTCTGTACAGCATTGTATGTGCGTTCTAATTATATTTGACTTGACAACAATGACAAACTGTTACAAAGGACTAAACGACTGCATCAATATAAATGTACATGTGAGACTGCATATCAGACAATTAATGCTGTATTAAAGCCACAGATTAGTCTTACCTGCCAACTGACAGGCAGACTGCAGTCTGAGATACTTTCATTGAGTTTGATTACATGTAATGTTTTACAGAAAATCTACTTGAACAAATGATAACAGGTTTATTTTCACATCACATGTGTAAAGGAATTCTTCACAACTTCTTGGAGTTACAAAATTGTAATAAGAGAAACAGGAATATAAATGTATTATTAATACTAAATTATTGAGTAATTATTTTGTTATTACATTTATTGACTATTCTCTGCTTCTATTGATCTGTTTAGCAGTTTATGATATGCAGCAGCATGGTCTCCACTGTCTAGCACTTAGTTGGGTGATCAAGCCAACTAAGTGAGCATGTGCCCCGAAAACGTTGCTCGCACCCTATTTTTTTTTATTTTTTAGAACAGAGCCTTTCCAGTTATGTACAGCTCACTGGAAAAGAAGTATTCTGACTGTGATATCGCTCCAAGACGGCAGCAGAGCTACCACTGCGCCATCTAGTGGTGATTCCAAAACATTAAGGACTTTCGTGTCTTCTAATCTCTAAGCACCCGAGAGAGTCAGGACAGAGTTTGATACCAGTGGTGGAAAATAACTAAGTGCATTTACTCAAGTACTGTTACAGTAACTTCAAGTACAATTTTGTGGTACTTTTACTTTACTGGATTATTTCCAATTGTCTATACTTTTACTTCTACTCCACTACATCTCAGAGGCAAATATTATACTTTTTACTCCACTACAATTATTTGAAAACTTTAGTTAGTTACTTTGTAGATTTTGATTATAATTACAAAACATACATTAACCACTTCAGCCCTATATACGTTTTGGCCATTTGAAAATAGCTGATCTACAAGCTCACAATGCATCTCGATGCGACGCATTGTGAGCTTGTAGATCTGCTATTTTCAAAAGATTTGTATACATTTGAAAACTTGTGAAAAGGGACATTCTGCATAATGAGTACTTTCTACTTTTGGTACTTTAAGTATATTATATTACCAATACTTTAGTACTTTTTAAAGAGGTATATGTGTAGAGGGAAAAAAGAGCACACCAAGTAAACAAAAAAAACTTTAATCTGAAACACCATTTTATACAATATAGAGGGGGTCCCTGCTTCATCTCTCTCTCAACTAGGGGGTCCTTGGCCTGAAAACGTTGAAGACCCCTGGATTATAGCATTTAAATAATACAGTTCATATTGATTCCATCATTTGTCCATAGATACTGGTTTTAAATGGACCATTTATACAAATATGTAAATTATCTCATTAAATATGCACGATTCAAACTACAAGAACAATCAATCACATATCATTGCTGAATGTCCAAAACCATTCATGTTCATATCATTATTTTTTACTGAATGCAAATTGAGAATAGATGGACGTTTACTACTTGTAACACAGTATAGGCTATGTTTATATTATCACTACTTTTAAATAAAAAGTATATAATTTATTTATAATAATTTAAGTTAATATAAAAGGTTTGAGTAGGCTACTTCTTGACTTCCACCACTCGCCTTTTACTTTCTACTATCACAGGAAGAGTGTGTGTGTGTGTGTGTGTGTGTGTGTGTGTGTGTGTGTGTGTGTGTGTGTGTGTGTGTGTGTGTGTATGTGTGTGTGTGCGTGCGTGTGCGCGTGCGTGTGTGTGTGTGTGTGTGTGTGTGTTTGTGTACGTGCGTACGTGCGTGCGTGCATGCAGGTGGATGTGCTGGTTTGTGCGTGAGTGCGTGCGTGCGTGTGTGTGTGTGTGTGTGTGTGTGTGTGTGTGTGTGTGTGTGTGTGTGTGTGTGTGTGTGTGTGTGTGTGTGTGTGTGTGTGTGTGTGTGTGTGTGTGTGTGTGTGTGTGTGTGTGTGTGTGTGTGTGTGTGTGTGTGTGTGTGTGTGTGTGTGTGTGTGGCTTTTTGACTCCACACAGGTGTAGATGGTTTAGTGTTGATGACTGTCTCTGGGGATCAATTCACTCTGCAGGTTGAAGATCCGGTCAGAAAACGGAAACGGAAACGGTGAATCCTTGTGATGTGAACGATTTCAACACACCGGATCCAGTAGGCGGGGCTTTGGACCGGATGTGATATGGATTTATAAGTGGACGCAGGCGCACAACGCTCGTTTGGTTTGAATAGTTTGGTCTGAACCGCGCGACGCCGCTCTGTAGAAGGTAAACTAATGTTTGATTTATATCAACATGACACGTTTTTACCCACCAATATTTAACACAATTATTATTTAAGCATTCGAGGTGTTCTAGGACTGTGAATTATTATGACACCCAAATGTACAATGTGAAATATTGTGTTTTATAACCGAGGGAGAAAATGCATCAAACTTTTTATCTAGTCTGACTTTTACTTCATAGATATAATATGCAAATATCCAAATTGATTAAATTCATCTATTATAGTCTTGATCCAAGGCTATCATCAAACAAACATTTGTTCCAAACGATCTCAACTAAATTGTCACCTAAAGTTTACACATTAAACTACACTCACTGTGAAGGGGTTTGTAATTGTAACCCGACATATATACATTAATGTGCGTTTTATAATCTATTTAAACTTTGGATCATGTACGGTCAGGGATTGTATTTATGGTGATCGAGTCTGATGTTTGTTGGTAGTTTTAAACTGCTCATAAATCCCCATAAATGAACCCAATCCGACACATAAAGTGTTTAAACCCAAAGCCACGGATGTTACCCGTCCATACGGGTCTGTTGTGTTCCATAATATTGCGTAGAGTTGAATAAAGATGTGTTTTAATCCCGTGTGTCTGAACGCCGTTCTATTTCCACATTTACATTGAGTGTAATACCTGCGTTCACCTGCTGCAACAGCGCCACTTTCCCAAATATGTTGTAGTTCTGTCTGTAAGACTCGTGCGTCCACATTTATGTATGCATTGTAAATATAAAGTGATTATCTTAAAGCTACATATGCTATCCGTACATACGGGGTGTTAAAGTTTAGTTAATGTTCAGTATAGTTTAATAAAGAAGTGTTTTAATCCTGTATGTGAATGAACGTCATGGTATTAACTGTTTACATGGGGTGTAATACCGGTGTTCACCTGCTGCAACAGCGCCACTTACACCCACTGAATGATATACAGTGATATTCAGACAGAGCAGATTGACATTTATTTATTGAATAATGTGGAATATTACTGAACATAAAGGGTCCGTATGGTGGGATAACATCTGTGGCTTTGGGTTAAACACTTTACATTTAGAATGTATACATTTATGGAGATGTTTGAGACTTTAACATGGAACTAATACTCCAAACACTATTTTTAGAGTGTTCAAGAATGTCATACACGGGCAGTGGTGGAAAGTAACTAAGTACATTTACTTAAGTACTGTACTTAAGTAGCATTTTGAGGTATTTGTACTTTACTTGAGTATTTCCAAATTCCAATACTTTTACTTCTACTCCACTACATCTCAGAAGCAAATATTGTACTTTTACTCCACTACAATTATTTGAAAACTTTAGTTACTTTTCAGATATAAATTATTACATTATAAAACATACATTAACCACTTTGGCCTTATTTTATACCAAGGCTATTTGAAAATAGCTGATCTACATTTTAGTACTTTTACTTTTGGTACTTTGAGCTACGAGCTTGTAGATCTGCATTTTCTTTTTGAAAAATCATGAAAATATGCGCACATTTTTCAATATATATATATATATGTTTTAAAGCAAACATTTTAAACTCTAATATTTGCTTCTGGGGGGATTCTACAAATGTCTTCTAAATCATAAGTTTTTTGAAAATAACTTATGTTGCTATAATCAAACTTTTTCATGTATAGGACAAGGACCACCCAAAATGATATGTATTTGGCCGTGGACCCCCATCTCAAAATATGTTGTTCCAGGGACCCCCCAGAAGCAACGATTTGAGTAAAATAAATGTGCACATTTTCATTATTTTTCAAAAAATAGCAGATCAACAAGCTCATAGCGCTCATAGCGAGGCACTTGGTGCCTCGCTATGAGCTTGTAGATCTGCTACTTTTGAATAGCCAAAGTGTAAGATAATGGTTAAAGTGGTTACACTGATGCGTTCCCAGTCTTAAAGGGTTAACAGTATAGCATATATGGGCAACTGGTGGCCCGGGGGCCACATGCGGCCCTCACCTTCACTTAATGCGGCCTGCAGGTTAATACTGATATATTATTGATTTCAGCTGTTCCAATTCCAAACATGCAATCATGACCCGCTTTAATTACTTCAGTCTATATTATTAGTTGTGACTAATGACTATGTCCAATGTATTTGTATTTAAGTTCATAAAGTTAACTTAAGTATAACTAAATGTATTTGAAATTAAATAAAAAATATATACTTTTCAGGATTCCAATAAAAAAATACCAAAAAATAATTCAGGATTCCAAATCCAAAATAGCAAAAATAGCAGATCTACAAGCTCTGAGCTTGTAGATCAGCTATTTTTGCTACTTTTGTGTGACATACTAGAATTACAAATTTAATTTACGAAAAATAATGAGATAAGAGGTGTCTGTCCGGAAATATAGTGGCCCTCTACATCATCAAAGTTGCATCACCCCTGCACTATAGCCTACTTAAAAACTACATTTTCTATTATTATACAATATATTAAATGTAATGTTGGTGTATATCTGTGTCTTGCAGGTTAATCATGAGGTCACCTTCAGCAGAGTGGACTAAATCTACTTCATACAGTGAGTTAAAAACGCTGAGTCATGGCTTCTAGCTATGACTCAGCGTTTGACTCGCTGTATGAGCTCTACAGTGAAGGTCCTGGATGGATGGAGTCATCAGGAGATAGCTGGTAATAGAGTGTCTGTAACTCAGGACAAGGGGCAGGAAGACGGAACCTCGACAACGCAGCAACGAGCCCTGAGAGCTGAAACGTATAACGGTGCCAACGAACGCTCTCCGTCCGAGATACAAGGCGTACGGTGCTCGGGACGTGGTGCCATACAACCTACGCGGCTCTATTAATACCAGCTATCTTCAACCACGCGGCGGGAGACCCCACACGGTATGTACCTGGATCACACCTAGCCAGCAGTGGTGGAAAGTAACTAGGTGCATTTGCTTGAGTACTGTATTAAGTACAATTTCAAGGGATGTGTACTTTACTTGAGTATTTCCAAATTTCAATACTTTTACTTTTACTCCACTACATCTCGGCTCCAAATATTGTACTTTTTACTTCACTACATTTATTTGAAAACTTTAGTTACTAGTTACTTTGTAGATTTTAATTACAAAAAATGTATTAACCACTTCAGCCCTATATACATTTCGGCCATTTGAAAATAGCCGATCTACAAGCTCACAATGCGTTGCGATGCGACACATTGTGAGCTTGTAGATCTGCTATTTTCAAAAGATTTTAATATATTTTGAAATTTGTGAAACGGGATATTCTACATAATGAGTACTTTTATTTTTGGTACTTTAAGTACATTTTGATACCAGTGCCTTTGTACTTTCACTCAAGTGAATTTTGAATTCCGGACTTTTACTTGTAACAGAGTATTTCTACATTGCAGTATTGATACTTTTACTTAAGTAAAAAAAAACAGTATTTTTTCCACCACTGCTGGCCATTATAAACTAGGGCTGTGTCACCATTATGTTATTATTATTATATATTAGTAAATGTAAGTTGACGATTCATTGTCACATAAATGATTGTGATCAAAGATTTAATTGTGTTTGACGTTGAGCATGGGAACATAATGAATACAAATGTAATTTATTTTAGGCTTTTAGGGCTTCGTAAACAAAAGTTGCACAAGGTAGATATGACAAATAATATAAATCATTTAATTACAAAAAATACATTCATAGTGGAATTAGCAGAGTGGAAATAGCCAATCTACAAGCTCAAAACGTGTGGCATCGCAACATGTTTTGAGCTGGTAGATCTGCTATTTCCACAAAATGTTTGAAAATATATGAACATTCCTAACATGGTAATGATTATGACGATTATGCATAACATAATTGCAAATTCAAATAATTGCAATTAGGCTATTACGTAATAATTGTGACCGGTCTAGTATAAACCCTAGGGTTTATACTCATGGTAACTGATGACTGGTAACAGTCACTCTTTGAGAGCAACTGGTCTAGTATAAACCCTAGGGTTACCTAGGGTTTATACTCATGGTAACTGATGACTGGTATGAGAGCCACTGGTTTAGCGGCTGAGAGCTGAACCAAGACGTCTGTGGTTTTATTTTCAAGCCGAATCCCAACCCTCAACATTCTGCCTCCACCAGTGTTATGGAGAAATTGGTGACCTGACAAAAGATGTGTCCATCTTTCAAACATCCAAAGTCAATGGCTGTTAGTTTATGAACCGAGTTGCTCTGTTCATAAACAAACAAACGGTTGTTATTTACATTTGGACATGGTGATGTTTTTGTGAAGTCCACGAGATGGTCGCATGTTTTCTGAAGGTCACCAATTTCACTGTAACACAACACCACCATGCTGGAGGTAGGAGGCACAAACTGGAGTTTTGGAATCAGCGGCCATATTGGAAATAAATTGGGCCTCTTCCTCACTTCCCTTCACAGGTGTTACCAATGATGCTAATGAAGGCTCTGTTCCAAATGGACCCTTACGGGGTGTGTAAGGGCCCGTACACACTGCAGGAGATTGGGTCCGATATTGCTGTCGCCGACATTTTTTGGCGCTCGCCGACAAAACCTCCCGATCTGACGCAGATCGGCCTTTGATCTGCGAGATAATGCTCGCTGTGTGTGAAAGGCACCGCGAGACGATATGGGCGCGATAATCCGCTCTGCGACGGCTTTCCGACCGTTTTCAGATAACTACCCTGTTAGATATTCAGCTATGTCGCCGACTAGACATCTCACAGTATCATACAGTATGAAAGGGGTCTGCGAGGAGATCCACGCTACAGCCAATGAGAGCACATTACAGCCACCGTGGCCAGGGGAGCGTCGCTGGATCTGACCACAACAAACAGTCCCTACCGCAATATTATCGTCCAGTCCTGTATTAAGTTAACATTATAAAACAAAATGAGAGAGTGAGCGAGCCTGGTGGGCTGTTTATTTTAGAGGAATTGTACAGAGAGAGAGAGAGACAGACAGAGAGTGAGAGCGAGAGCGAGCTCTCTGTGTGTGTGTGTGTGTGTGTGTGTGTGTGTGCAGCATGTGCACGCTGTGTCAGAACAGCGTTGCCAGATGTTGCTAGAGAAATAAGCAACCAGGTCTATGAAAACAAGCCCAAGAAAAGGCCACTTGAGCACTTTAAACCTATTTACAAATACATTGGATATTTGAAAATAGCCGATCTACAAGCTCACAACGCGTCGCAGCTATTTTCAAAGAAAAATCTTGAGAAAATTGTGGAATATTTTCCAAATCCACACAAATCTTGTATGGGTCTATGATGGCACAACATATTTACAGAAGGGGGGTCTGCGGACAAATACATATGTGTTGTTTAAACCACTGGTTTAAACAACATTAGGAAACAAGGCCAAATAAGGCAACTACACAAATAAGCCCAAAAAAATGCACCCCGCAACAACCAATATTTACAAGCAACTCTACAGAAAAAACAAGCCCAAAGTCGCTTATAATAAGCGGACATGGCAACGCTGTCACTGACCGCTTCTGCGCACTTTGAGAGAGAGAGAGAGAGAGAGAGAGAGAGAGAGAGAGAGAGAAGAGAGAGAGGAGAGAGAGAGAGAGAGAGAGAGAGGAGAGAGAGAGAGAGAGAGAGAGAGAGAGAGAGAGAGAGAGAGAGAGAGAGAGAGAGAGAGAGAGAGAGAGAGAGAGAGAGAGAGAGAGAGAGAGAGAGAGAGAGAGAGAGAGAGAGAGAGAGAGAGAGAGAGAGAGAGAGAGAGAGAGAGAGAGAGAGAGAGAGAGAGAGAGAGAGAGAGACGTCGATTAAAATGAATTGGCATAAACTCAAATGTATGTATTGGGTCTGACTCTGGAGATAGCATCCTAGTGAACTATCCTACAGTGTGTCAGCCCTTGTCGGGGATCAATCCTGTTGTGAAGACCACAACGATATTATGACAGCCGATTTCAAGAAATAAACTCCTGCAGTGTGTAATGCTTAACGATCAGATGACCCCCCCCGACCACTTAAAGGTCCTGCAGTCTGTACCTGCCTTAACTGAGTGTATAAATGGAAACAAATTACAGTCCATTTGGTTCCATTTGTGCACTCTCAGAGTTATGGGGGTCTTTTGAGAACCACTGTGCTACACTAAATAGAACAGAGCCTTCATTTGTATCATTGGTAACACATGTGAAGGAAGTAAGGAAGAGGCCCAATCCCTGGCCAAATGAATATTAATTTGTGGGTCCTTGATATGAAACATTTGAGAGCCACCGTCTTTAGTTGTTTCTGGAACGTGATGAAATGCTAAGCATTGTAGACTTTACTTGAACATGGTGTTTGATACAGGAATAGACGGCACCTCTTTGTTAAATTGGCAATTTTTCTCCCAAAATGTAAAACAAATGAAGAATTTGCAAAATGTTCTTAAAGCAGGGGTCTTCAACAGGGGGCCCGGGACCCCTAGGGGGTCCTCAGAGTTACTACACGGGGTCCGCCAAATCTTTGTGTGATATGATTTTGTTTTTACATCAACCACTTGAACCCTAGCATCCCTTTGCTGAGGAGAACTTAAGCCAAAAATAGCAGATCTACAAGCTCACAACGCCTCGCAGCGCGAGGCGTTGTGAGCTTGTAGATCGGCTATTTTTAGCAAAGAGTTATAGGTGTAGAGGGAAAAAAGAGCAGCAAAAGTTTATCTCAAACACAGTTTTATGCAATATAGAGGGGGGTCCCTGCTTCATCTCTCTCTCAGCTAGGGGGTCCTTGGCCTGAAAACGTTGAAGACTATAGTTTAAAACACTTTTTCCTATGGATTAGTCACCCCATGGAGACTTGAATTCATGGATATGTTTTAGTTTTTGTCTCATTCCTAAACCAATAATTTGATGACCGGCAGCGTCTCCGGTAGGAGACACAAAGAGTCTCCTTTGTGTCTCCTACCGGAACCGCTGCCTACCGGTCCATAATTCAAGGCTCCATGGGGTGACTAATGGATAGAAAAAAAGTACGTTTTTGGGTGAACTATCCCTTTTAAAGGAGAATTCCGGACAAATTAAGTGTTATCTTTGATGTCTCGTTACTCACCTACCGATGTGAAAAGTAGCGTTCTTTTTTTTCATATATTCCCCTGTCGTCATTTTTTAAACCCCCTCCGTTGTCATAATGGGAGCGCGTGGCTAAGGGAAATTCGTCTATTATAACCGACGCAAAGTTGTTTTTTTCACTACTAGTATTCATAGTAGAGTCTCATGATAGTCAAACATGCGTTGAAACTATCTGCGAGGCTGCCGTCAATGGCGAACGATTTAACACTGGTTGCTTGTTTCTTCCAGAACCTGGCAACTCGTGTTGCCAGAATCTGGAAACAAGCAACCAGTGTTAAATCGTTCGCCATTGACGGCAGCCTCGCAGATAGTTTCAACGCATGTTTGACTATCATGAGACTCTACTATGAATACTAGTAGTGAAAAAAAAAACTTTGCGTCGGTTATAATAGACGAATTTCCCTTAGCCACGCGCTCCCATTATGACAACGGAGGGGGTTTAAAAAATGACGACAGGGGAATATATGAAAAAAAAGAACGCTACTTTTCACATCGGTAGGTGAGTAACGAGACATCAAAGATAACACTTAATTTGTCCGGAATTCTCCTTTAAGTAATGTAAAGTATACATGATGTGAACATGTACGGGTGGGTACATCATTATCAGACCTAAAACTTATTGTTTTATGCCCACAGTGGCTGTAGGCCAGTCAAGCATCTTCAAATCATGTACTTAAAGGAGTAGTTCACCCAAAGAATTACTTATTTTCTATAAATTGCACACCCCATGAAGCCTTAAATTCATGATTTTGTTTTAGGTTTTGTCTCATTACTAAGCCAATAATTTGATGACCGGGTGTATTTCCGGTAGGAGACACAAATAATTTACTTTGTGTCTCCTACCGGATACATTAGCCGGTAGGAGACGGGAATCTAATTATTGGCATAGGAATGCGACAAAAACAAATCCATGAATTCAAGGCTTCATGGCGTGTGCAATTGATAGAGTATACTATAGGTGTACTACTCCTTTAAGTTACTTAATTACTTACCTTGAGGAATAGAAATGGCCAATTACACATTGAAGTGCCCACTTTTCCCAGGTGCCCACTCTTCTGGTTACAAAAATGTTCATTTATTTTCAAACATGTTCAATGTTCATGTACAATACAATTAAATCGCAATGACAATTACTCAAGTAAAATGTCATAATGGTTTGATTGATTGATGTACTTCTATTTAGTAAGACATGAGAATCACAGTACATGGAAGTACAAATTCACAATACAAGGTCTACTAAACTGGAAGACTCAGTTAAGCACGCAGCTGTCAGTGACCAGCTTATGTCTCTACAGATCATCATGGCTAACAAAATGTCACCCTGTAAGGCCTGCTCAACTCAACGTTTTTGTTTTCTTTTTTGTGTCTTTACAGAACACGAAGATGACAAGAAGAAGACGTCTTCTGTGTCACTGCAGTGAAGATGGCAGGAAGGTAGGAACCTTTTGATTGCAGCTGCTGCTTGTTAAGGGGGTTACATGCTACATGCTACCATACCATGTATGTGGTCATTTGCGTCTATCGTTTAACGTCATTTGCATTGCGTCATTTGTGGGTAAAGCTTCATCACGTCGGTCCACATCACATAGGACCATGTGCCTTTCTGTGATGTGGATTTATGTGATTTTATTTATTGTTTCACGTAATTTGCGCCCAAAGCTTTGGTCACATCGGTCCACATCACATACGACCTTAACTTCTCCTCTTTTTCTCTTTGCTTTAATAAAGCAATAACAAAATGATTTGTTTTTATTTACTTTTGTGTCTTATTTGATCGATTTCTTGTATTAGAAAAACACTTTCTTATTTATTTATTCTTGCCTGTCTATTGCACTAGTTCTTCACTAGTGGTTTGTGTGTACAAATGTATGTGATGTGGAGCTATGTGATTTATGTCTGGTATCATTATGGTAGCATGTAGCCCCATTAACACTGTGTTTACAGTCATCTATGCTGTAGGTCTGTGCAAACTAAAAGAGAAAGCAAATGATGTCCGTAGTGTCATTTGCATCTTTCTTAGTGTTTTTTTATTTCATTTGCTGTTGTCTGAGTCGTGGCTGCTGTTCAAGGTAAGTGATAGTAGTGACACGGTCTATCATTGGTTGTCGGGCAGAAACCTTGTATCTCCATATATATATATATACATATTTTTTTTGTCGTAAATACATTTCTTTACTTGGTCATACTACAGTGTCACACACCAAAGCAGTACAAACAGCCGATCTACAAGCTCACAACGCAAAGATCATGATAATTACATTGGATCCATTGGAAATGTGTCCATTTTAAAAAGTAACAATTTTGGACATACAAGGTTTCTGCCTGACCTCCATACTTTAACTTCCCCTCTTTTCTCTTCATTATTTGCTTGAATAAAGTTATTACTTTTTTGTTTTCTAGTGTGTCTTTGAGTACTCAGAATAACAGTCTTTATAAAGTCTGTTATTTCTTATTTCTTTCTTCATGCCTGTCTATTGCACTAGTTCTTCACTAGTGGTTTTTGTGTGTACAAATGGAACCAAATGGACCCGTCACTGGTCCATTTGGTTCCATTTGTAGTACTGACAGTATACGTATACCAGGCTGTTTATGTAATGACAGGGTACAGTATATGTAGGCCTACGCTAAGCTGTATAATATAGTGACAGGGTACAGTATATGTATACTAGGTTGTATAATATAGTGACAGGGTATAGTATATGTGGCTCTTGGTCACATGGCAAACTCGCATAGTTAAACCTATTTGTGCTTTATCTATTTTTGATAAAGTTAAAAATATATCTTTTTTTGCCCTGTCATAGTATCAACTAAACATTTTTTAGCTTTAACCGTAAAATTTGCACTATCAGCCTCGTTCGCGTAGCGCCGCTTGCGTTGCGTCATTTAACGGGTGGCGGGCCAGCGGTTTGCGTCGTTTGCGTTTAATGCCCGTCATTCGTGAAGAATAAGTAAGAAGGGACTGGACCAGTGTTTTTTATTATTGGGTCACGGCCAGCGTTTGTGTGATTTATGTCTCGTAGCATTTCGCGTCATTTGGTATAAGTAATTTGATTTGCGTCGCGTCTCAGGATTTCACGTCACATCCGTGCAGGTAAGTCTTCAACACGTCAGCCCACATCACATAAGTCCATGGTGTAGTGTAGTGTAGTATGTGATGTGGATTGATGTGATGTATGTGTTGTCATTTCACAACACATGCGGGTAAACCTTCATTACATTTGATTTGCGTCATGTCTTATGATTTCACGTCGCTTCCGTCATATGCAGGTAAGTCTTCATCACGTCAGCCCACATCTCATATGACCGTACAGGGGCCGTATGTGATGTGGATTGATGTGATGTATGTGTTGTGTTGTGTCATTTCACAACATATGCGGGTAAAACTTCATCACGTTAGTCCACGTCACATATGAACATATGTGGAGGTATGTGATGCATGTCGTCCTTTACGTCGTGTCTCGTGTCGTTTCACGTAATTTGATTTGCGTTGTACCGTTTCAGGTTATTTGCGAGTAAAGCTTCATCACGTCAGGCCACATCACATTACTGGTCGTATGTGATGTGGATTTATGTGATTTTGTGATTATTTCACGACATTTGCGGATAGCTCGTCATTCACATCGGTCGGCAATTTTTTCTTTTAGGCGAGGTACACGCCGTTGTTTACAGTAGGTCAGAACAGGAAGAGATGTAGGGCCATCATTCATATCATATGCATTGAATGACTTTGGTTATTCCTGTTGCTTGTGTTGTATGTTGTGTATTAATGTTATTCATAGTGTTGTATGTTGTTTACTAATGTCATTCATAGTGTTGTATGTTGTGTACTAATGTCATTCATGTTGTTGCTGTATTGCTGACAAATATTGGCACAATTGATTTTGCGTTGCGTCATTTGCGTTAAAGCTTAATCACGCCAATCCACATCACATATGACCAGTATGTGATGTGAAGGTGTGTGACGGATGTCAGCATGTGCATCACGTATAGTTACTCGTTATTTGTGCCGTCATTTGCGAGTAAAGCTTCATCACGTCAATCCACATCACATAATAATAATATAATAATATAATATAACCAATACATACAACCATATGACCAGTATGTGATGTGGACTTCGTTTCACGTTGTTTGCGTACAATGCTCGTCATTTGGCAGGAGAATAATGAAGAAAATGGACTGATGCTGGACTGAGACTGATGCAGAGAACATGAAGCAAAGAATGCTGCTGCCATTGCGTCATATGCGCCTCGTATAATTTATGTCAATCGTCCACAAATGATGTAAATTATACGAGTCTCTCTCTCTCTGTCTCTCTATCCCTCTCATCTCTATCTCTCCCCCTGGTGAGTAGGTTGGCGAATGTAATGCACATTACAAAGTGCTTTGGTTAAAGGTACTATAGATAAATGCACCATTTAAATTGTAAACTTTGAATTGAACTCATAGGCATCACTGTGACACTGTGTAAGAGACAGTTCAGTCACTGTAGACTGTATTACTTCTGGAAAATAAAATAAACATTAGTCATAACTGTGTGATTGCATTCTAAATATTAGTCATAACTGTGATTGCATTCTAAACATGTGTCATAACTGTGTGTTGCATTCTAAACATGTGTCATAACTGTGTGATTGCATTCTAAACATTACAGTCATAACTGATGTCAATCAAAATGTGTAAGCTCTATATTTAACAGCTACCAGGCATTGTGCCACTGCAGAGGTTCCCAAACCTTTTAGCTCAGGACCCAAACTAGTGAAAATAAGATTTGCAAGCTCACAACGAGCATGTAAATCTATTTTCACAACCTCTTTTTTTTGTTTGTTTCTAATTTATTGCTTAGATTTGTTTTCACGAAATAGCACATGTTCTATTTTTGCTTGCTACTTATATGTATTTTTAATTCATTTTCATTTTACTATTTGACCCCAGGAAGAATAGTCACTAATGAATCTGGATCTGAAATTAACAATAAACAAACAATGGCAAAAACACACTGGGATGTAAACATTCCAGTGTAAGGATTATCATAATGTTTTAGCTCGAGACCCAAAAGACGTGTGATGTCTCCCTGGGACCTAGTGAGAATAGCAGATCTACAAGCTTGGCTTGTAGATCTGCTATTTCCACTACTCTTATTTTAATATTTTAAATGGAATTTCTTTGATTTTTGTTTTTAAATGTATCGGTTATTTTGAAACATGAGAACTTTTTACTTCTCTAAATGTTTTATTTTATTCATGTACAAATAAATTGTAGGATACTAAAAGGAAAGAGGAATATTTACTGACTGATCTCAAAAACAAATTAAAACTGGCAGAAATAAACACTCACTCCATAAAAACCTTAAGGAAAACTCCTTAGACAGAGACTAAGAAAATATATTTGTATTTTATTTTTTCCATGTTCATAAAGTGCTCAGAGTGCTCAAAGTGAAAAGTGCAGCAACACACATTTAGGTCATAGGACCATCGTCAGTGCTATATCGGATATAATCATTTGCGGTTAAAGCTTCATCACGTCAGTCCACATCACATAATGACCGTAGTGTAGTGTAGTGTAGTATGTGATGTGGATTTATGTCATTTGTGGGTAAAGCTTCATTATTCAAGGCGGTCAGTAGGCGAGGCACTGACGATGGTCCTTTGACCCAAACGTTTGCTGCTGCACTTTTCACTTTTAGCACTTGGAGCTCTTTATGAGCATGAAAAAATAAAACACTAATTTATTTTCTTAGTCTCTGTCTAAGGAGTTTTCCTTTGGGTTTTTGTGGAGTGAGTCTTTTCTTCTACCGATTTTCCTTTTGTATAAGATGTTAACATGGCTTCACATTTATGGTCTGTAAATGATTATATTATTACAATTGTCTAAATGTTTTTAGTTGGAGAGGGGTCGAGATTGTATTTCACACTTGCAAGTTCTGTGGATATTTTTGTTTTTGTTTTTTTGATAAAAATATGATGTATTGTTTACCCGATGATTAAATGCATTATCAGGTTACATTATCAAAATCCACAGAGCTTTAAAAAAAGTGAATAAAATAGTTTTTCCTTTAAAAAATGTCTTAATTGCTCATGTACAGAGCGTTAATCGGTAGTGTTATGTCTTCATCTGCCGTAGTTGTAGATCTTTGAAATGTGTAAATCAGTGGTTCTCAACCTTATTCTGGATCTGACCACTTAACATGGCAGCCGTGTTAAGTGGACAGATGGGTGGGCCTTTTCAGAGCATCCTTTAATGACCAATCAATCCATTGGAACTAACTTATTTATTTGGTATCACTTTTTTATATTAAATCTTAATGTTTTTGCCAATTACTTGGCCGGAGAATCACTGGTTTAAATTTCAACTAAATGTAAGTTGTATGTTAAACAAATGAAGAAAATAAATAAATGTTTGCTAATATTTTTTTCCCTACTTTTATGGAATAGATTTTTTATTTACTTTATGAAATGTGTTTGCGCTTGTGAGCTTGTAGATCTTCACTCTTGGAGATTTTCACTCCATTTTCTTTTCTATGGAATCTCTTATTTAGCATTTTCTTAAAATACTTTCTTTTGAATGTTTGATTATTTTCGTGACATTGCCGACATAGATCGGCTATTTTCACTTTTCATAATGTTTTTGGGACAGCAACAATATTCCAATATGTCATATCTGCTCTGTGCAGAACAAACGGATATCATTTTCAAATGTATTTAATAAATTACAATGTTCAATGAACTGTAATCCACGGGCAATTACCTGCTGGAAGCTTTGAATACTTTATTAACAGGTTGGGGGCGGCTTTATTTACTCATGACCCAAGAAAATGTGTCCACGACCCACAATTGAGTCCCGACCCATAACTTGGGAAACAGCGGACCAGGGTCCATTTGTTGCCTTAAATGTATGAGGTTCTTTTGAAATATGAGAACTTTTTATTTCTGTAAATGTTTTATTTTATTTTAGAAATTGTAGGAAACTAAAAGGAAAAAGAGGAATATTTACTGACCGTAGCTGGTCTCAAAAACAAAGGAAAACTGGTAGAAATAAGGACCCACTCCATAAAAATCTTAAGGAAAACTCCTTAGACAGAGACTAAGAAAACATCTTTTTATTTTATTTTTTCCATGTTCATAAAGTTCTCCAAGTGCTCAAAGTGAAAAGTGCAGCAGCACATATTTAGGTCATAGGACCATCGTCAGTGCTATATCGTCAGAGACAATCATTTGCGGTTAAAGCTTCATCACGTCAGTCCACATCACATAATGACCGTAGTGTAGTGTAGTGTAGTATGTGATGTGGATTTATGTGTTGTCATTTGTGAGTAAAGCTTAATTATTCACGGTGGTCAGTAGGCGAGGCACTGACCAAGGTCCTTTGACCCAAACGTGTGCTGCTGCACTTTTCACTTTTAGCACTTGGAGCTCTTTATGAGCATGAGAAAATAAAACACTAATTTATTTTCTTAGTCTCTGTCTAAGGAGTTTTCCTAAGGTTTTTGTGGAGTGAGTCTTTTCTTCTACCGGTTTTCCTTTTGTATAAAGATGTTAACATGGCTACCCAGTTATGGTCTGTAAAGGATTAAATTATTACATTTTCTTTTTTAAATGGTTGGGGGAGTCGAGATTTTATTTCACAAAAGTTCTGTGGACAGTTTAGTTTTTTGATAAAATTATGATCTATATCTTGTTTTTTTTCTTTTGAATGTTTTATTTTTGTGACTGATCTTGTAGATCGTTTATTTTCACTTTTATAATGTTTTTTTGGACATCAACAATATTCCAAATGTCATATCTGCTCCATGAAGAACAAACCAATGTCATTTTCAAATGTATTTAATACATTACAATGTTCAATGAACTGTAATCCACGGGCCAATCACCTGCTGGAAGCTTTGATTGAATACTTAATTAACAAGTTTGGTGGGGGGGGGGGGGTATTTATTTACTCATGACCCAAGAAAATGTGTCCACGACCCACTATTTGAGTCCCGACCCATAACTTGGGAAACAGTGGACCAGGGTCCATTTGGTTCCATTAAATGTATGAGGTTCCTTAGAAAAATAAACTTTTTATTTCTGTAAATATTTATTTTTTAATCGTAGGAAACTAAAAAGAAAAAGAGGAATATTTACTGACTAGCTGGTCTCAAAAACAAAGCAAAACTGGCAGAAAAAAAGACTCTCTCCACAAACTCCTTAGACGGAGACCAAGAAAATCTTTTTTTGTTTTATGATTCAGATGCTGGGTTCATTTGTTGACCTGGTTAGTTGACCTATAGTTTCTATGTACAGATTATTTTATTATACTGTTTATTAATTTATTATACTGTTTAGACTGATGCTATCTTCTTGGTTTACCTGTGATCCTAGTTTACTGAGACACTACACTGTCTCTGCATTCTATGTATGTGTTTACTTTGTTTATTGTAAGTCACTCTGGATAAAGATTATAGATGAATATTTACATTGTAAATTGTGAAATGACTTAACTGTTGAAATGTAAATGTGTGAATGGTACCATGTGATTGTAAATGACAACAAAACAAAGGCTCTGGTGTGGTTCTCCTGGTTTACCGGGACGGGGTTCAATTCCCTGCAGTGCCCTACTCGTAGTGTTGTATTTACCCTTTATATTGTCTGTTTTATTTATGTTCATAGTGTTGTATTTACCCTTTTATATGGTTTATGTTTTATTTGTTCATTGTGTTGTATTTATCCTTACATGGTTTGTTTTATTCTTTGTTCATAGTGTTGTATTTACCCTTTCGTGGTTTGTTTTATTCTTTATGTTCATAGTGTTGTATTTACCCTTACATGGTTTGTTGTATTCTTTATGTTCATTGTGTTGTATTTAGCCTTCTATGGTTTGTTTTATTTTTATATTCATTGTTGTATTTACCTGGTTTATGTTCATTGTGTTGTATTTACCCTTACATGGTTTATGTTTTAGGTTTGTTTTATTTTTATATTAATTGTGTTGTATTTACCTGGTTTATTCTTTATGTTCATTGTGTTGTATTTACCCTTACATGGTTTATGTTTTAGGTTTGTTTTATTTTTATATTCATTGTTGTATTTACCCGGTTTATTCTTTATGTTCATTGTGTAGGGTTGGGATCCTTCATTATCATTATAATTGTTGATGACCAAATGGACCATTACAGGTCTGTAACTCTTTAGTGTACAAATGGAACCAAATGGTGGTCTTTGAAATGTAAAAGTTTGAGGACCACTGGTATTGTAATGGTTTGTCAGACGTGAAGTCCACACATCAGCTCTGACAGTGTGATGGATACGGTTCCCAATGCTAACGCAGCTACAAACACCCTGCAGCTCTTAGCCTGTCTCAAAGTGGGGTCCGGGGACCCCCAGGGGTCCTTGGGGGGATTTCAGGGGGTCCCCAGCTAAAGTAGTTAATGTAGCATCATAAACATCTTAACCACTTTATCCATTTATATGTCTGCTATTCAAAAATAGCAGATCTACAAGCTCACAGCGCGTCACTTCGTGCCGCGCTGCGAACTTGGACATCTGGTATTCTTGAACATTTTCGAAGGCCCACTCTTGTCCTCCGACGGCCAGGACACGCTCGCCTCTTTCGTCGTTTCCATGCTATGATCCCCGCCGAGACAAAGGGAAGATCTCCCACAAGACAAAGGGAAGATCTCCCACCACCCAGCCGGTGGAGGGTTATCCACGAAAAAGTCCGGAATTCTGTGTGTGATCGCTGTGCTGATGTCCAGAGGTGCTTGTCTGTCATAACTCCTTAGACACCCGACGGTGTGGGAAAAAAATTAAAAGGCTTAAAAATACTAAAAAGAAGGAAAAACATTGCGACGCTGAGGAGCGTGTACGGAAGCAGCCTTCCCCCTCCATTGGCGCTCCCATATAATGGGAATTCAATACCCATATAACAATGAATTCAATACCCATAATTCTAGCTTCACATGTGTACTTTTTATAGAATGTCATATCAGAAGACCGAGCTTCGCAGTGTAAAGAATAGTCATACCCTTCCAGTCAGAGCTCTTATGTCTTGAAGGACCCTATGTACGTCCTGAATAGAGCGAGCTCTGAAAGCAGAGATGCCTCCTCTGACCAAAAGGAGCCTTGCCTTTAGGGAAGTGTGTTGTTAGGATTCTGTTCTAACATTAATGGAGAGTTGATTCCAAGTCCTTGGAATCTATAAGCGAATAATAGTTGCCCCTCTCTACCGGCGTCTATAAGGTATATGTTGCATTCTGACTTTGCCTTGAAGACGACTGTGTCCGCCGGGATATGACTCTTGTCTGGAAGGGTATAACTATTCTCTATGCTGCAAGGGTCTGTCTTCTGATATGACAATTCTATAAAAAGTGCAAATGTGAAGCTAGACTTCTGGTCATTAAATTTGTGCAATAATAATGCTGAAGTCGTAAAGAAGGCTAATTTGGGGTGTGGCGATCAAGCTCAGCGTAGCCATTTAGCAAAAATACATATTTGAGTTGATATAATAAATATATTTAATTAATCATGAATAAAAAGTACATGTAGTACTAACTATTATTTGAGTAGATTTATAGAAGTACCTAAAACGTTCCAGTTCTGAATACATCTGACTTTTGAGTTTGGTAATCTATATATAGAAGTACAATTAACTAAAAAAGTTCAAGTTCTGAATACTTAACTTTAATACAAACTTTTTAGGTAAATGATTGCCTGAAAAGGCAATTTTTTGCCAGCTAGATAGGAGGGGGGTTGTTGCCATGATCACTACATGGTGGGGAGACTCCTGTTACTGAACAAACACTCTATGGCAATGATTATTACTATCAAAATATAGTGCTTTAACCTTAACATTTGTTTTTGTTTTAACCCAAAAATATTGGTGTCAATCCGTTTCTCTACAGTCGAATCAAGCAGCTCCAGTCTGTCCTTAAAGGAGGAGTTCACCCCAAAAAAATCTTATTTTCTATCAATTGCACACCCCATGAAGCCTTGAATTCATGGATTTGTTTTAGTTTTTGTGGCATTCCTAAGCCAATCATTTGATGACTGTGTATTTCCGGTTGGAGACACACAGTCTCCTTTGTGTCTTCTACCGGATACAATAGCCGGTAGGAGACAGGGATCAAATTATTAGCTTAAGAATTCAAGGCTTCATGGGGTGTGCAATTGATAGAAAATAAGTATTTTTTTTGGGTGAACTACTCCTTTAATGTATGTTGAGTGATGTCTGTCTGTCACAAGGACAAACAGAGAGACTAGAGAATAGTCGTCTCCATTATAGGACAAGTTGAAAATGACTTTATATGGGGGCACGGTGGCGCAGTCGGTAGTGCTGTCGCCTCACAGCTAGAAAGTCCTGGGTTCGATTCCCGCGTGTCCTCTCCTCCGCATCATCAGTACCCATACCCTAGGTGGGGTTGGCGAAAGGGCCTTTCTGTGTGGAGTTTGCATGTTCTCCCCGTGTCTCCTAGGGTGGGTACCCTCACAAAAATCATGCAGTAATCCTGGTCTCTATACCGCCTCCCCCTGGCCAGCCGGGGCTCCTGATGGAGGGGAAAGGAACTGGTTGGAATAACGTGTTCCTTCCACGCTATGTCCTACCGGGGAAACTCTCCCCTGTCAGGTGATATGAAGGTCAGTTGGCTCTCATGCATTGAAGGAGGCATGAGCTAGGATTACATAGACAATTGGCACTGGGTGCAAAAAATGGGGTTACAAAATCGTGGGATAAAAACTTAAAATAAAAAAAGAAAGTAACTTTATACTTAACTTTTTAACCACTTGAACCCCTGCCTCTGCTATTTTTCACGAAGATCTACAACATGTACACTCACGCAACATGTGTCTCCCTCCATCCTCATTGGCTGTTGAGCCCCCCCAGCCCCTCCCTCGACTTCATTTTAGTCCCTCAAAAGGAAACATTAAAGACTGAGGTTAACCCTAAAACGACTGTTAATTTTATTTCCCTTATTTTCTCCCCCTTTAATATTTAAAATACTTCCAAAACATTCCACATTTGTCACATTTTCTTTTGAGTTTTTTGAAAATAGCAGATTTTTTTTAAAGGTATTAAATTGATGTTAAAAGTCTTTAACTTGTCACTTTAGAGATGTGCAGATAGTCTGTTTACACTTTATCTTCAACCTGTAAATAAGTGAAGCAAAAGACACTGGTATGGAACTCCTGGTTTACTGGGATGGGGTTAAATTCCCTGCGGTGTCTGCTGATTGCAGGTTAAAAGTGTATTTATACTGTAAGTGTAGTTTAATTTAAAGGTTAAAAGTGTATTTATATTGATGTATAAATACTATGGTACTGAGCATTGTTTTTTCAGTTCAAGGAATTAGTCAGCACCAGAATATTGTTTTTTCAAATCCAGGGATTAGTCATGCCCAGAGTATTAATGTTTTTTTTCCAGTTCCAAGAATTAGTCATGCCCCGAGTATGTAATGGTTTTTTGAAACCATTACATACTCTGGACATGACTAATTCCTGGAAGAGGAAAAAACTATAATACTCGGGGCATGACTAATTCCTGGAAAACATTTTCAGTTCCAGGAAGTAGTCATGCCCCGAGTATGTAATGGTTTTTTGAAACCATTACATACTCTGGACTTGACTAATTCCTGGAACTGAAAAAAAGTTCCAGGAATTAGTCATGCCCCGAGTATTATAATTTTTTTTCCTGTTCCAGGAAGTAGTCATGCCCCGAGTATTATAGTTTTTTTCCTGTTCCAGGAAGTAGTCATGCCCCGAGTATGTAATGGTTTAAAAAAAACAATCCATACTCTGGACATGACTAATTCCTGGAACTGAAAAAAAGTTCCAGGAATTAGTCATGCCCCGAGTATTATAGTTTTTTTTTTTAGTTCCAAGAATTAGTCATGCCCCGAGTATTATATATTTTTTCCAGTTCCAGGAAGTAGTCATGCCCCGAGTATATAATGTTTTTTTGAAACCATTACATACTCTGGACATGACTAATTCCTGGAAGAGGAAAAAACTATAATACTCGGGGCATGACTAATTCCTGGAAAACATTTTCAGTTCCAGGAAGTAGTCATGCCCCGAGTATGTAATGGTTTTTTGAAACCATTACATACTCTGGACTTGACTAATTCCTGGAACTGAAAAAAAGTTCCAGGAATTAGTCATGCCCCGAGTATTATAGTTTTTTTCCTGTTCCAGGAAGTAGTCATGCCCCGAGTATGTAATGGTTTCAAAAAACCATTACATACTCTGGACATGACTAATTCCTGGAACTGAAAAAAAGTTCCAGGAATTAGTCATGCCCCGAGTATTATAGTTTTTTTTCTAGTTCCAGGAAGTAGTCATGCCCCGAGTATGTAATTTTTTTTTGAAACCATTACATACTCTGGACATGACTAGTTCCAGGAATTAGTCATGCCCCGAGTATTATAGTTTTTTTCCTGTTCCAGGAAGTAGTTAGTCATGCCCCAGATATTATAGTTTTTTTCTTGTTCCAGGAAGTAGTCATGCCCCGAGTATTATAGTTTTTTTCCTGTTCCAGGAAGTAGTCATGCCCCGAGTATGTAATGGTTTAAAAAAAACATTACATACTCTGGACATCACTAATTCCTGGAACTGAAAAAAAGTTCCAGGAATTAGTCATGCCCCGAGTATTATAGTTTTTTTCCTGTTCCAGGAAGTAGTCATTCCCCGAGTATGTAATGGTTTCAAAAAACCATTACATACTCTGGACATGACTAATTCCTGGAAGAGGAAAAAACTATAATACTCGGGGCATGACTAATTCCTGGAACTGAAAAAAAAACTATAATAGAGGGGCATGACTAATTCCTACCTGGTGGTAGTTTGTTATGGTAGTTTGATACGGTAGTCTGTTATGGTAGTTTGTTATGGCAGTTTGATACGGTAGTTTCATAAGGAACGTAACAGACTACAGGAACCTGCAATCAGCAGACACCGCAGGGAATCGAACCCCATCCTAGTAAACCAGGAGTTCCATACCAGCGTCTTTTGCTTCTTGACTTATTTACAGGTTGAATATAGTGTTAAGTCTGTAGTGTTAAGTCTGTAGACAGACTATCTGCTCATTTTTTTAATTCTAAAGTGACAAGTTATACCTTAAAAAAGTCTGCCATTTTAAAATAAATCTCAAAGGGATATCAAATACTGCTATCAGATGGGGGGGTCCATGGTCAAATACATATTAATATTATTTTGGGGGTCCTTGATATGAAAATGTTTGAGAACCACTGGTTTAAACAACCTTTAGGAAGGAAGCCCAAATAAGCAACTACAGTTTAGAAGCCAGCCAGCCAGCCAGCCAGACAGCCAACTCAACCCAACCAGGGAACCAGCCAGCCAGCCAGCCAACCAACCAACTCAACTAACCAGGGAACCAACCAGCCAGTTCAACCCAACCAGGGAACCAGCCAGCCAACAAGCCAGCCAATTCAACCCAACCAGGGAACAAGCCAGCCAACCAACCAACCAACCAACCAACCAACTCACTCAACTAACCAGGGAACAAGCCAGCCAACCAACCAACCAACTCAACTAACCAGGGAACCAACCAGCCAACTCAACCCAACCCAAACAGAGAACCTTTCTCTTGACATAATTATTGAGGCCATTGACATTTAAGGAAATGATATTCAAATTATAATTAGGTATTCTACTGCACGATTATATAGGTAAACAAGGGTATTTGCAACATAGAGGGGGATAAAAACACCTAATCCTACTGTGTGGGGGAAAAAAACTTAAAATGACTTCCTGGTTTTCTACTCCTTTACTTGAGTAGCTTGCTCTACCTGTCCATGCGTTCATCATTGCATGGTTAAGTATGTGTTCTATCATCGAAGATGAACACTTTCTTTCCTTTAGCTATTTCTTACAATATGTGTCCTTCTCCCTTTTACCCCTGACAGAAATATTGCCTAGTTTTCTAATATTTTTCAACCTTGCATTCAATTACAGTCTCAATAAGCTGTGTGAACCTAAACAAACAAAAATAAATTAATAGTAATAATAATGATAATAATCATCATAATAATAATAATAATAATAATAGTGCTGATAGTAAAGGACAAAGCAAGCATAAATGAAAAAAACTAAACAATCAGTTGCCCCATTAATTAACTGCGAACTGAACTCACTCTTCCAGATGCTACTTCTTAAAAAAGTAGATTTAAGAGAACATTAATATATATATATATATATATATATATATATATATATATATATATATATATATATATATATATATATATATATATTATATATTTAGTAGAGGAGTTCTCCCCTCAAAGGTATTCAAAAAAAATAAGGGTCAAGTCTAACTATGTAGATACAAATAAACTATAATATATCAATAATATTAACAATCATAATAATATTAATGTGTCCTGTCCTTACTAGTCTTTTTTTTTTTTTTTTTTAACAGTATCTCGTGGTGTATTTTCAAATTTACTTTAAACATGCAAAGCATATAACAAAGTATCTTATAAAGTGAAAAAAGAAAAATCTGTTCATGTTCATGATCATCTTTGAAACCCAAAAATTATATCTGTCTTTTAAGCACTACCTTCTCTGTCTCAAATTCAATTCTGACATTGTGGCTAAATCACCAATTACACTCTTCCTATTTTAACTTATGTCAGATTATTTATTTAAGGAGATAGTTCATGAACTTATCTTTAAACACCTTCGATTATTGTACAGCCGAAAAGAAAGGGGGGGAAAAAAAGACAGGAAAAGGAAAAAAAAGGTTAAAAAAAAAGCACATTTAAGATAAGTAAACAGTGAAAGGTACTCAATGTATTAAGGGGGGACCAGGGTCCTACTTAGGGTGATGTACTTCGCCATATAGATGGGTTTCCGCGCGACGTCATCACAGAGCAGAGTGCGCAATCTGCGCATGCGGGTGGTAGAACGACCCGGAAGTGCCATTCACTCTGTTGTTATTTTCGGGATTTAGATAGGCATAATGCTGCTATTATAGGCATAATAGGCATAATGCTGCTATTATATACAAACAGATCCAACTTCCGACAAATCATTTTTATTAAGTAAAGAAGATATTACAAACTGCATAATTTAATCTACTTTCATTAAACCCGGTCTTTTATGAATGTACATTTGACTAGAGCTGCTGCGGGTAATAGCGCCCTCTACTGCTCAACCCTCCACTGCGCGCGCATCATCCTCTCATGTTTACAAACAGGAAACCCATCTATATGGCTTTCCACTTGTCTGTCTACCTTTACATAGTTATTTAGATCTGTATCCCCGCACTTACACATATGACCGCACACTATAAAATAGCTTAGTGTCTAGACATATACACAACCGCCTACATGCATACATACACATACTTACAGAGCTTATACATATCCAAACGTAACTACCCATACTGTGTACTCATTCATACCTACACCATAGACACATACACACACACGGACACACACGGCTACATAGACTTCCACACACACCTACTATACAGACATGGGTGGGGGTACATTTACTACTCTAACCCCTCCCCCCCCTTCCACAACACCCTCCCTCCCAACTTGTCTTCTAATTTCACTGTTTCACTGTTTGAAACAGGGCTTGAGTTGTTAATGCATAAATGCAAGTTTACTACTGGCTTACATGAAAAAAATACCCAAATAGGTCCATTTGGTTTCATTAATGTCTTTTCTAAATAAAGTATTAACAAAAAAAAAAAAAAAAAAATAGCAGATCTACAAGCTCACAAGGCGGCGACGCGTTGTGAGCTTGTAGATCTGCTATTTTCATGAAACATGTTTTGTGTTACGCTGATTTTAGCGTCAGTTTTGATGCTATCTTGGAATGGTTTGCATCATTTTAATCACAAGGCCCGTACCTTTAAAATGGTATATAGATTGTCTATGTAGGTGACACACACGCTAGTGTAAATGTGTTTGTTTCCAGAAAAAAACGCTTGTTTCGCCACTTGTTTTGCATTCCTCAACACACACACACACACACACACACACACACACACACACACACACACACACACACACACACTAGTGTTGCCATGTATACTAATTATAAGCGACCTCGTTTTCTGTAAAGTTGCTTGTAAATATTGGTAGTTGCTTTTTATTTGTTATTATTATTTTGTTGTGAGCTTGTAGATCGGCTATTTCCAAATCGTCTATTTTCAAATAGCCGATGCATATAGGTTTAAAGTGCTTATGTGTTTAAAACATATATATTTTTTAAATATATTCCACATATATGTTTAAGATATATTACATATATATATATATTACATATATTATATGTTAAACATATATGTGTAAAATTCTACGGGTCTTCTTTCATGTGTATCAGTCATGATTGTTTTGCCATCAAACAATATCAAGCAAAAAGGAACAATCGGCGGGTCCTTCTCTCCAGTCCATCCCATCGCGCAGCGCACCTCTCCAAATGGAACGTCCTAATGACCTCTCCAAATGGAATGGAATGGTCGTCCTAAAACACGCTCGCCCCAGGTCTAATCCGGCGGCGGCACGGTCCGCGAAATAAATTGTGCAGTGTGTTTTAGGACGAGCATTCTGTTTTTGTTTGTTTTTTCGCTGTGAGGGGGGGAAAAAAGCGTCTGAAATGGCAAGTGTGGCGTGAGGCGTGTGAATAGGTTAAATTGCGTGACTCTCACTCTCAAAGGGTGAGACTTGGCAGCAGGCTCCTGCTTGACAAGTAATAATCTGTCTGAAATTAGTCCGTGTTCATTGAAGATGTGCATTGTTGTGCCGTGCGTTCAGCTAGGTCTCCATTGTGTATATACTTCGTTTGGCGGGCGGTATCGCGCACCAAAAATAGCCGATCTACAAGCTCACAACGCCTCGCGTTGCGACGCGTTGTGAGCTTGTAAATCGGCTATAATTCTGCGCACGCACTGCACGGGGCTCAATTAAGTAAACTTTACTGTCTGCAGGGGCGGGCCAACGGATGCCCAAGGATTTCTACAGTTTACAGGCAGAGCAGAGGAGACTAGGGGGCATTCTTACAACATTAAAGGCTGCATTCCAGTTCAGGAGAGTAAGACAGGGGGCAGTTCTCTTGAATGCTGCCTCAGTGCCTTCGAGTACAGCGTGGAGAAAGGGCTTTTGTTGTTTTTTTCACCATTATAAATGCTGCATCCATGGTTTGGCGAGGGCACTTTTTACCGACAGACATAAAAGGGCCTTTGATGTCTATGTGTGCACGTGCATGCTGTTAGTTCCAATATAAGTGCGTAGAATATATTTAATAAACAAGACACAATCAATTCTTTAGGGAAAATGTAGGCTGCCCTAGAGCCCGTCTGATATCTGGTCTAGAGGGGGCGCATTCAAAATCTCAGGAGAAAACATCCGCTGGCTCCCATTGGTTCACCGATCTGTCCGTCAGCCCCGCGTCCCTCCTCCTCCCAGAGCCCTGACGTCACAACATTTGGAGCGACGCCCACTGCACTCCTTGGGTTGTGTTGGGGAAATTAAAGGAGGAGTTCACCCAAAAAAATTACTTATTTTCTATCAATTACACACCCCATGAAGCCTTTTTATTTTAGTTTTTGTGGCATTCCTAAGACAATAATTTGATGATTGTGTGTATTTCCGGTAGGAGACACAAATAATCTACTTTGTGTCTCCTACCGTATACATTAGCCGGTAGGAGACGGGAATCAAAATATTAGCTTAGGAATGCGACAAAAACTAAAAAGAATCCATGGATTCAAGGCTTCATAGGGTGTGCAATTGATAGAAAATAAGTCATTTTTGGGGTGAACTCCTCCTTTAAAGGAAAATAAAAGCCTGGAGATGGAGGCTAGGGACAATGTGAACGCAGTCCCTTACACCTCACAATGGTCCTGCTCCAGTTTGTAAACCTGGTTTTAACGGAATGTGTTATTATTACACATGAATTCTACAACTACTTCTGGGGGGGGGTCCCTGGAACAACATATTTTGAGATGGGGGTCCGCGGCCAAATACATGTCATTTTGTGGGGTCCTTGACATGAAAAAAGAACCACTGATATTATAGCAACATATAGTTTTTTCAAAAAAACTGATAGGATTTAGAAGACATTTGTAGAATCCCCAGAAAAAAATCCCTAAAAAGATTTGAGTTATAAATGTTTGCTTTAAAATGTATATATATATTCAAAGATTTGCACAAAGATTTTAATGATAAAAAAAAAATAGCAGATCTACAAGCTCATAGCGCGCCACTCTGTATTTTTGAATAGCCAAAGAAATCTGAAAATGACCCAGATGATGCGTTCCCCGTCTTAATGGGGTATTTAGACGTATTTCATCCCGAGGGGGAAATGTGTTTTTCAGCTTCACCCAGCTGAGTGCTGCCATCTGGAGGACACAACGGGTATGGGAAGCCTTCTGCGGTCAGTTTACCCGGAATCAGAGATGTCCACGAGTCTCTGAGCTCGAGTCCGAGTCAAGTCTCAAGTCTTTGAGGCACGAGTCGAGTCAAGTCTCAAGTCTTTGAGGGTTGAGTCGAGTCGAGTCCGAGTCAAGTCTCGGGTCTTTGAGGCTCGAGTCGAGTCGAGTCTCAAGTCTTTGAGGCACGAGTCGAGTCGAGTCTCAAGTCTTTGAGGGTTGAGTCGAGTCGAGTCCGAGTCAAGTCTTTGAGGGTCGAGTCCGAGTCAAGTCTCGAGTCTTTTTAAAGTCTTTTTAAAAAAAAAAAAAAATGGGGGGGGGGGGGGCATAGATGTAAAAGTATAGACAGGTCATAATAAATCACATTAGATTCACAGATTAGAGATTTTATGTATTTTCCCCACAATTTATTTTCATTCAAATGAAATGTGATTGAACTTGCACTAATAATGACTTTAGTTGATTTTTCACTCTTTAAAATATAGTATTTCTTAATTATTAATAATTACAGCTTGTAGATTGGCTATTTTCATGATTTTTAATTGTTTTTAAATAATAATAAAAAAGGAACATACAAGATTTCCACCCGACAGCGATAATATATAGCCAATATGGTTCTGTATCAGTATATGAGTCAGTTTTTGCAGATTTCATTCTAATTGGCTACTATGCCTGCATATGAATTTCATGGGCCTGGGTAGGTCACCCTGGCTTGGCGGAGATATGCCCTGTTGCGCACACTCGACTCCGCACAGCAGTCCAACAGCAGAGCAGGTGAAAGCAATTCACTTAAACGAGGGCTGTGTTGCGCACCAAAAAACTGTCTAAATGTGGATCCCCAGTTCAAATATGATTCTTTTGGGGGGTCACGGCCTGAAAAGGTTTGAGAACCACAGCTTTTATGCAGTGAACATTACATGAGCGTAGCGTTTACCGTGGTGAAGTGTTGAATATTCACCCAGCTGGGTTTAACGAAATGAAAATCCGATGTTTCCTAAACGTGCTGTCACAGATGATCCGACCATCTTATAAAAAATGTAAGCATATGCCAAGATAACTGAGGTTATATAGCTGATTCTGAGCTAAACATATTTGTTTAATTTCAAAGTTTTTATATTTAAACTTTATGATGAAAGGCCGCGGCGGCCACACACATAGCAGCTGTTGCGCTCGCCTCTCCATGTTTACGTTAATGAGCAGCATGAAATAGCTTGACTGAAGCCGGCTCCGCGCAGCGCGCACTAGAGCGGAGGTTTCTTTGCGGGGGGGGACAGGGGAGTGGAAGTTTTTTGGGCATTTCATTCATTTATTTGTCCAAAAAATAAACATAAAATAAAGATTGTCCACGAGTCTTTGAGGCTCGAGTCGAGTCAAGTCTCAAGTCTTTGAGGCTCGAGTCGAGTCAAGTCTCAAGTCTTTGAGGGGCGAGTCAGAGTCGAGTCGAGAGTCTCGTTTTTGGCCACTCGAGTGCGACTCGAGTCCGAGTCCCTAACTCGAGTCCCCATCTCTGCCCGGAATGACCCCAAGTAGAAACTTAAAGATCTCTGCGCTGCTTACATTAACCCGTTCAATCAGGGAACGCATCTGTCATTTTAAGATTTCTTGGGCTATTCAAAAATAGCAGATCTACAAGCTCATAGCGCGGCACCGATGAGCTATGAGCTTGTAGATCTGCTATTTTTTGTAAAATTTTGATTTTGTTTTGCAAATCTCTGAATATATATATATATATATATATATATATATATATATATATATATATATATATATATTTTTTTTAAAGCAAACATTTGTAACTCAAATCTTTGCTTCTGGGGGATTCTACAAATGTCTTCTAAATCTTAGTTTTTTGAAAAACGTATGTTGCTATAATATCAGTGGTTCTCAAACTTTTTCATGTCAAGGACCCCCAAAATTAAACGTATTTGGCCGCGGACCCACATCTCAAAATATGTTGTTCCAGGGACCCCCACGGAAGCAAATATTTGAGGTAAAAATATTCGCTTTGAAATATATATATATATTCAAAGATTTGAACACATTTTCACGATTTCTCAAAAATAGCAGATCTACAAGCTTATCATAGTGCGGCACTCTGTGCATAAAATAGTCAAAGTATAAAATAATGGTTAAAGTGGTTACACAGATGTGTTCCCGGTCTTAAACGGTTAAGTGCAAGGCATCAACCGTCTCTAGATGACTGGCCATCATGAGGGCTGGTCCTCTGCTGGTCACTACCGTCACTGCATACAATTTCCGTAGTCCTCGATTACCCAGAATTCCATTCATTTTCACCGGAAGCCGGAAGCGTTTCAAAAAGCGATCTTTTAATTGTTTTATACTATCTACGGATCGTTTCTCTTAGCCAGTGGAGCATTAGTTACCATGAGCTGTGCTTTCTTTTTCTGTTCTTTTTCGATCTTCCAATCCTACATTCTCTTAAAATCAGCGTGAGGTTCCTTTTTGTTATTAGCGCGTAGTTCCTGGCCAAACAGGAAACCGTTGCGTTAGTTCCTGGCCAAACAGGAAACCGTTGCAGTAGTTCCTGGCCGACGTCATGACGTCGGCCAGGACGTCGGCCACGACGTCATGACGTTGGCCAGGAACGTCATTTTCCCGGGAAAGTCCCCCCAGTCCACGTTCAATAGAAAATATATAAATAAAAGGCTTCCGGGGGTGAAATTCATGGAGTGGGTGTTGTGAAACTTTTGCCACTCACAAAAGATATACAATTTAACTTTAGTTTTGTTGAAAACGTTACCTAGTATGCCTTAAGTAAGAAATGTTGAGTACTTTTTTTCACCACTGTTAAGTCTAGAGGGCAGACACATACTAAACTGTGTTGTGCTGTTTGGTCGTGTAGTATCTGGAGCTCTCTGGTGAGGTGTTTCTCAACCTGTGGTTTTTTTTGGGGGGAGGAGGGGTCCCCAGATGCCAGTCAAGTGACAAGTTAAGGACGTTTAAGACCTTTTTAATACCTCATAAAAAAAAGACCATTACTGCAACAAAAGTAATCAACAAACTATACTATGAAAAAAAAAAAAAAACATTGGCAAAATTGTGAAATATATACTCAAGTAAATTTTGAATTCTGGATTTTTACTTGTAACAGACTACATTGCAGTATTGATACTTTCACTTAAATAAAACATGCGAGTACCTTTACTGTTTGATACAGATGAATTCAGTGTCTTGGATCAGCCTATCGGCTGGTGTTTTACTGTTTCTATAGATGGGTTTCCGCGCGACGTCATCACAGAGCAGAGTGCGCAATCTGCGCATGCGCGGGGGAGAACGAACCGGAAGCGCCATTCACTCTATTGTTATTTTCGGGATTTAGATAGGCATAATGCTGCTATTATAGGCATAATAGGCATAATGCTGCTATTATATACAAACAGATCCAACTTCCGACAAATCATTTTTATTGAGTAAAGAAGATATTACAAACTGCATCATTTAATCTACTTTCATTAAACCTGGTGAAGACCATTTATTTTCTGAATGTACAATGGCCAGAGCTGCTGCGGGTAATAGCGCCCTCTACAGGCTCATCCCGCCACTGCGCGCGCATCATCCTCTCATGTTTACAAACAGGAAACCCATCTATAGGTGCTCCCTTTCAGCCTGGTGGAGATTCATGCAAGTAAACGAGATGAACAAACAGCCACAGGTAAGGTTATAATAAGCGCTTCTTTTTATTTACAATCATTTCTCTCATATAAAAAGTAAGAACCTCAATCATAACAGCGTGCGGTAGTGTGTTTTCAAAGCAAGAGAACAGATTTAAAATAATACACCCTTACAGAAGCAATACATCCTGCTATGATAGAAGATGTAAAGACACATACAGAGACACATATAGACATTCAACGATTGATTGTCTGCGGTTCAGGAGGAATGGGGGGTAAGCCCGATTTATAGCCGGAAATAGTCGATCTACAAGCTACACAGCGCTTCGAGGACGTGTCGAGAGCTCACAGATATGCCATCTGCAGCGATCGAAGCGCCATACGACAGAGTACAAATTAAGCGTTCATACTTCCATCGTACGACGATGACGAGACACAATTAGCCGATCTACAAGCGAAGGCGGTGTGAGCTCGTAGATGGGCTGTTTCCCTACGCTGGTAGGCCTGTCACAATTATTACATAAACGCCTAATCGCAATTATTTGAGATAATCGCAAAGATTTTCAAACATGTTGAAACATAGTGGAAATAGATCTACAAGCTCAATTTGACCTTGTAGATCGGCTATTTCCGCTATTCATGTTTTTTAAGTATAAAGTTATTAAATTATGCAAATTATTTGTCATATCTGCCCTGTTTTCCAAAGCCTAAAAGCCTAACAGAAAAGAGATTTTTTTTATATTCATAATGTACAACGACGGAAACTGAATTAAATCGTTAATCGCAATTATTTGAGCGACAAATTAATGGTCACATAAAATGTCATAATGGTGACAGCCCTACCCGTTGGCACATAAATTAAGCATGAGTTTGTCCTATATAGGGCATAGAATTCCGGGTAAATGTCGACCAGAGATTATATATACATCGTTACTTGCGTGACTTGTTTATCTCTTACATGCTTCGTTTAACCACTGAAACCCTGCATCGTCGTGGGTCGGGCAGAAACCTTGCATTTCGACTTCCAATGGATCCAAATGTAGTCATTAATTAGTCACAAGCTCTTGTTAATGCTTTTCACTGATTCAATATTAGATTTAGTTTTTTTCCTGAAATAGCGGAAATAGCAGATCTACAAGCTCACCGTGAGCTCGCCAATCGGCTAGTTTTGCTACTTCTGCGCGACACTCTTGAACAATGAAGTAGCGCAGTAATTTACGAAAACAAAATACCTATAAAGTTGAAATATAGAGATACAAGGTTTCTGCCCGACAACAACGATATGCTTCACTGATCGGAGTCCGCCCAGGGCTCTATACTAGAGAGGCCCCTCCTGTTTTCCCTCTACACCAAATGCCTTCGCCGTAAATAGTCTATTTACTATTTAATAGGCTATTTATGCTGAATGCCCCCCCCCCAGAAAAGAGCCGCCAGGGTTCAAGTGGTTAAAGGAGCACTTAACACATTTTCAACCTTATCTTCATATAACTGGTGCTCACTAATGCTCAAAAGATGGCACCATTTCTGTCTGCTCACTCTGTGTCTCAGAGGAGGGCTGTGTGGACAGTTCAGAAACCTGCCTACCAGTGACATCATCGGTAGGCAGGTTTGATCATACAAGATTTCAAACCTTTGTTCTTTATTTCGTACTAATGCAAGAACAATGGCTTCTATATTTCCAGCATGCTATCTTTCCAGGAAGAGAAAGGCTGTAGTTTCTATTAGCTTAGGATCCCTATAGATGTTGTCATTGTATGAGATGGCACATCACCGCCAATTACACAAAGATATTTAAGGTAAAAAAAAAAGAGCACTTAAAAGTTTAAGTGCTCCTTTAAATGTACGAGCGAGCACATGGCAGCAAGATGTCAAAAATACAGCTTTAGATTCCATCATGCCTTTTGAAGTCCGTGGAGGCCAGGGCATTTCAGTCCGTGTATACCTGAGATAAGCCCTGGAAGAAAAGCGCAAATAAATTGCAAGAATCATACAAAAAAAAAAAGAGGAAAAAAAAAACAGTAAGTGCAAATATGGCCCCAGGAAATCATTGAAATCATTTATCAAAAGCAGACACATTGATTTGTCCGAAAAAAGTCTTTCTTTTCAGCCGGGACAGTCAGTCAGTCCGAGGAGGACAAAACGGGGGATTCTTCCACGAATCTTTCCATCGGCTAGCCTGCGTCGTTTCCACGCCACAGAGAGAAGAGTCATCAAAAACGAGGGCTTTGCTAAACCGACTTTTCGCTTTGACAAAGTCGTTTTCACGCGTGATCTGCGTGAAACGGCGCGATGCCTACGACGTACACCGCACATAACTGATGGCAAAAAAATATATAAGATATGAGACAGAAAATATACGAATATGAACAGAAATGTCAACGCAAAAATCTCAACTGTATGGCGAAAAAATTATAAAGAAAATGATTCAATCCTCGAGGCACAATGTATGTGGCTCGGTTCACCATGACATCACAAAACACAAAGGAATGTGCTCCGGTATGTGGATTAACCCAGTGGTTCTCAACCCCCCCCCCCAATCTGAAAATATTTCATGCCAGGGACCCCATACAAGATGTGCATCGTTAAAATGTTTCAAAAGTATTCAGCAATTAACCATTTTCGTTGAAAATAGGCCATCTACAAGCTCACAACGCACTGCAAGCTTGCATGTGTATACGTATAGGAGTTGAAGTGGTTAAACAGATTTAGATGCCGTATTAACTCATTTTGCTGGGGACCCCCTCAAGGACCCCTGGAACGCGACGTTGAGAACCAGCGGATTAACCAAGCTACGGATGAAAAGGGGAAGGGGGGGGGAGAAGAATGGAATTGCAATTTCTCAGTTTATATGATTACAGGCTTTGCCAAGTAGATCTGGGCAGGGGGGGATATTTTTTTTTTCCCTTCTTCATCAATGAATCGACGCCAAAAAATCGAATACTTTCATAACCACATCAACGCTTCGTTGTAAATTTTTTTTAACTAATCGTTCGTTTTATCACCCTCGAGGCAAAAGTGTGAATAATGGTGATATTTATTTATAGTCATATGGCCCAGACCTACTGGACAGTTAAAGGCGTCGTCTAGTACACGTTTGGCCACAACACGGTACTAATAAAAAAATGAATATTCATGGTTGGCTTATAATTCTCGGCATCATCTCCTTGATCTTGTGCTGTACAACAGTTATTCTCAAACTTTTTTTCATTTCAAGGACCCCAGTTTGAAATGAGTTTCATCTCTGGTGGGACCGCCTAGAACCTCCTCAAGGACCCCCTGGGGTCCCCGGTACCAATGTTGAGAACCAATGCTGTACAATATATAAATGGCAACAATCTGTGTGCAATGATTAAGAAAAAAAATAACAAAAGAAAAAAATAAAGCGTGTGCGTGCGTGCGTGTGTGTGTTTGTGTGCGTGTGTAAAATATGTCTGCTTGTAGAAGTGAGTCAGTCTAGCGCTGGCTGCAGTTTGGTCCTCCTAGCCGAAGGTGGCGCCACAGTTGGGGCACCTCCTCTGGCGCAGTGCAAAGCAGAAGAGGATGCCCAGTGGGAAGAAGAAGATGGCACACATGATGCCCAGGCAGGTGAAGTCATCTTCCAAAACGCCCACCCTGGAATACGCACAAACACGCACCGCACGCACACACACACACAATCAAAGAGAAATACTTTAGAAACACATCTGTTGGTACATTTTTGTGAGTAAATTATTTTCAAGATATTCTTTGTAAGCCTATACCATACATTACATTACATTACAGTCATTTAGCAGACGCTTTTATCCAAAGCGACTTACAATAAGTGTATTCAACATAGGTAGGGAACGAAAACTACTAATCACCAGAAGTCTTTAGTGCATTTTCTGCAAAAGAAAATACCATACATGGGCAACTGGCGGCCCGGGGGCCACATGTGGCCCCCACCTTCACTTAAAGGTAGGGTAAGTGATATTTTTTGGTAAAAACAAAAAGTATTTTTTTAAAAGGTTAAAATACTATATTCTGATAGTAATCATTGCTATAGAGTGTTTTTTCAGTAACAGATGTCTCCCTGTCTCTCCAGCTCTTTAATAAACAGAAAATACATTTTTCGGTAGGTGTCAAAATCTCAGCCAATCAGGAGAAAGTACCCATTTTTAAGCTTAATTTGTATAGTTTTCAGTTCAAATTTTGCATGCTCATTTCTTAGTGTCATCACTTCCAATTTCACTTGTTTAATCTGTGTCCTGATTGAGTTCTCTGTCCTGGTTGGATAAAATTGGAAATGAAAAGAACTACAAAAAAAAAAAAACTACAAAATACATTTTCTGTTTTATAAAGAGCTGGAGAGACATGGAGACTCTTTATATGGACAGGACACACTATAGTAATGAGCACTATCAGAACATAGACCCATTTTGCAATTATTTGAAACTTTGCAAATCACTTACACTACCTTTAATGTGGCCCACGGGTTAATATGAGGAATACTGATATATTATTGATTTCAGCTGTTTACAATTCCAAACATGCAAACATGACCCGCTGTAATTACTTCAGTCTATATTACTAGCTTAATGACTTGTATTACAATTCTATTGTCTTTTTTATGTCCAATGTATTTGTATCTAAGTTCATAAAGGTAACATAAGTAGAACTTAATGCATTTGAAATTAAATTTAAAAAAAAAATCAAAAAAAAAAATTGATTCCAATTCAAAAATAGCAGATCTACAAGCGCAAAACTCGTCGCGCTGCGACGCGTTTTGAGCTTGTAGATCGGCTATTTTTGAATATTTTTGACATAGAATGGCCCGACAGTATATGCAATGTGGCCCTCTGGAGTGAGTGTGGAAATATAGTGGCCCTCTCCATCATGAAAGTTGCCCACCCCTGGCCTATACGCTGAAGAGAGAGGGAGCCAAAGTTCCAAGTGGGAGGGAAAAGGGAAGGGGGAATGTTTTAGTTGTGTTTTCAATGTTCTCATTTAGACCCATTTAACCCATTTAGACCCGAGGTCTACATGGAAAGCAAACGTATGTTGCTATATCAGTGGTGCTCAAACCTTCCATGTCAGGGACCCCCCAAAAAAAATATTTGGCCGCGGACCCTCATTTCAAAATATGTGAATGCGAATTTAAATCCCTTTAAAAATATATATATTCAAATATTTGCAAAAATGTTCAAGATTTTCTTTAAATGGCAGATATATAAGTTCATAGCGCTGCACTCGGTGCCGCGCTATTTTCACCACAAAAAGTAGTGAAACTAGCCGATCTACAAGATCACAATGCGAGGCGTTTGTGTGCTTGTAGATCGGCTATTTTGAGGCCATTTGCACGATTGTAAAATGTTTGAAAAAATAACAACAAAAAGAACGGTTTTGGACATACAGGTTTTCAACCGACGGCGACGAGACATATATACTGTGCATTTCCCTGTCCAAGAGCACCGGAACGCCATTGATTGATCGTTAAAATACACATGCTCTGAAAATGCACCTGGCCCCACCCAATCTGATGGGTGGGGCCAGATGGTTGGGCCTCCAACGGTGGGCCCCGATCCAGAAAAAGGTGGAGGACCACTGGTGTAAGCAAGCAACAAGGAACACTTTAACCCATTAACTCTTTCAGTGCCATTCTTATTTATGGAATTTTGGTTCTGAGTGCCACAGCCAAAATTCATTGTAAAAAAAAAGTGCTCAGGAGCCGAGATACAGCCTTTTTCAGTAAGAAGTTAAACAAGAAGTGAATTCTTAAAATGTTTAAAACGGATTTTTGAAAAAAAATAGCAGATCTGCAAGCTCATAGCGCGGCCCTCGGTGCCGCGCTATGAGCTTGTAGAGCTGCTATTTTTGGATAGCCAAAGCCCAGGTCTTAATGGGTTAAGATACACTTTAGGGGAATGGAAGGACAACATGTGATGAAGAAAATTAAGCAATTATCCTCCAAAAGGCCATGAAGCTGATCTGAATGACTGCAGCCACACATGAATGCTGACTCATCAATTATCCTTCAAAAAACAGCCATGGAACTGATCCGAGTGCAGCCACACATGAATGCTGAGTCATCATAAGATGTGAGCCCTGGTCTTATGACTGCAACATGCTGACCGGCGTGAAAGGCTGAATTATCACCACTCGAAAAAAATAAAATAAATAAACAAACCTTGATCCAAATCTATTTGTGAAGGACATTTAAAAACAGCAACAGCTGATTTAAAACCACATAGACCAGCCAATAAAATTATAAAAACAACTATCAAACAGAAAAACTATCATACTGAGTTTAAAAAAAAACACTTAAAGGACAACTTAGTTTTTTTTTACAACCAAGGTTTATGTTTTAGAGTGTAATTAAAGTAAATAAAAGATGAGTGTTAAAATATTTAAATTTACTGCTTTCTATAGTTTTAGCAATTTTCGCGATCTTTTTTACAGTGGGCGGGGGCATTCTGTCCGGTGGCTAAATAGGTCTTTTTTTTACACAATAACCCGGCGATTTATTTATTATTATTTACAGTAGCTTTTCTAGCCCCCAATAACTCACATCTGGCCATCAAAGACCACAGGACCTTTTTATTGTGTAAAAAAATACATATTTAGCCACCGGACAGAATGCCCCCGCCCACTGTAAAAAAAGATCGCGAAAATTGCTAAAAAAAATATAGAAAGCAGTAAATGAAAAAAATAACACTCATCTTTTATTTACTTTAATTACAAGCTAAAATATAAACCTTGGTTGTAAAAAAACAAAGTTGTCCTTTAAGCAGTAGTTTTTACTTTGTCTTACAACGGGGGGTGTTGCATGGCAAAAAATAGCCGATCTACAAGCTCACGACGCGCCACATTGCGTCTATTTTTGAAATATTTTGAAAATATTTGAACATTTACACTTGTAAAGGCCGCCCTCTAGTGTCTACGTCTAGCATCCAAGCATGGCCACCCATTCATTTCAATGAAACTTGGTGTCTAGTACATGGGTCCTCAAAGTTACTCCAGGGGGGGCCGCCAAATCTTTTTGATAAGACCCTTGATATTTTCTTTTTACATTAGCCACTTGAACCCTAGCATCCCTATTCTGAGAGCTATTTTCAGCGAAGACTTGGTCTAGGGGGGAAAAAGAGCAGACCAAGTACAAAGCAAAAGTATTGAGGGTTTAAGTGGTTAAATGCCTGAAAATACACATTAACGTTAAATCCAACATATCAATAGATCATGTGTAAACAAACACAATGTAATTATTTACACAACACTTGATGATAGTGCTGCCACACAAGTCTATGAAGCTATCCATGACATGTATGTAAAAAAGTCTAATCTGCAGCATCATTTTATACAATATGTAGTGGGGGTCCCTGCCTCAGCTAAGGGGTCCTTATTGGCCTGAAAAACGTTGGAGAGCCCTGGTCTAGCGTTATAGAATCACAACAGTGAATGACAGGCGCTTGTCTTCATATTATTGGCTGAAATTGGTTCGTACCTGCACATGTAATTAGTTACACATAGGGCCAATAGGCTCTACGCACAGCAGCCATATTGGAAAGAAATTGGGCCTCTTCTTACTTCCTTCACAGCTGTTACCAATAATACTAATGAAGGCTCTGTTCCATTCTGGTCAGGGTGCTGATATCGTGCATGTTGGCTCACTAGAAACACTCCATTTTGGTTCCCAAATGGCCCTTATGGTGGGTCTGTAACTCTGAGAGTGTACATGGAACCAAATGGACCCGTAAGGGTCCATTTGGTTCCATTTGTACACTCTCAGTTATGGGGGTCCTTGAAAATAAGACATCCACTGTGTTAGAATAAATGGAACGGAGCCTTAATTAGTATTATTATTTTGGTGAGTAGCAAAAGTGTATTTTTTTTTTCCACTACAGTCGAGAGGCTGCACTACCGGAGGGTGTGCGAGCAACGGCTGAAAAGTAACATAGCGTGAAGGACTAGGGCCCTATCTTGCGCGCCGCCTTACCCCTTATGCCTAAGACTTTTTAGGCACGTTTTACTATTTTGAAAAACATTTTAAAATTGTGAAAATAGCCGTAGATGGGCTATTTGAACTATTTTTTTAATGTTTTTCAAAATAGTAAAAAACATACCTTAACCCATTCAATCTAAGAACGCATCTGTCATTTTTAGATCGCTTTGGCTGTTTTTTTAATCATGAAAATGTGTCCAAATCTAAATATATATATATATATTTTAAAGCGATATATTGTAAAAACGTATGAGGTTGCAGTGGTTCTCAAACTTTTTTCATGTCAAGGACCCCCAAAATGATATGTATTTGGCCGCGGACCCCCATCTCAAAATATTTTGTTCCAGGGACCCACCAGAAGCAAAATATTTGAGTTAAAAATGTTTGCTTTAAAAAAAAATATATATATATATTCAAGGATTTGCACAAATCTTCACGATTTCTCAAAAATAGCAGATCTACAAGCTCATAGCGCGGCACTCGGTGCCGTGCTATGAGCTTGTAGATCTGCTATTTTTGAATAGCCAAAGAAATCTTAAGAATGACACAGAGATGCGTTCCCGGTCTTAAAGGGTTAAGAGTTTAGGCATAAGGGGTAAGGCAATACATATTACACGTGTATATATTTCTTGATTTGGTGAGTAAAGTAAAAAATGGTTGAAAATGACCGGTCTGGAGGCGCTTATGAATAACAGTAATAAAAGCTAAGCCTATTAGTTTAGTAACATGGCAGTCACTTAAACCTGGGGGTTTCAATGAAATATCTTATGACTAATCAGCCTAAACATTAAGACCTTATGATTATTACAGCTGCTTTCAGTCGCCGAACGCTGGGGATTTTCGGCATAAAAACACACGTACGGTTACAGTCCTGCAGTTCCTCAATCAGTTGTGCATACGTATCCTAACTGTACCCTCCGGTAAGTCACGTTGTGTGTGTGTGTGTGTGTGTGTGTGTGTGTGTGTGTGTGTGTGTGTGTGTGTGTGTGGACTTTGTCATGTGGGAGGGATTTCGGCGCCGTCGGGTGGAAACCTCATACATATGTCCAAAACTGTTTACTTTCCACCATTCACATTCAAAAGTAGCAAAACTAGCCGATCTACATGCTCAACACACGTTACGTTTTGAGCTTGTAGATCTGCTATTTTTGTTACTTGTGTGTGACACTGTAGTATGATGGAGTAGGATATTCATTTAAAAAAAAAAAAAAAGTTAAAAAGTTAAACTATGGAGATAACAGGTGTCTGACCGACAACGATTTGCAAGTTGCACCACATGGCTTATTTGCAGTCCTGGCAAGTCCTGAAAGAGTACATTTACTCAAGTACTGTACTCAAGTACAATTTAGAGCAGGGGTCTTCAACGTTTTCAGGCCAAGGACCCCCTAGTTGAGAGAGAGAGATGAGGCAGGGACCCCCTCCTCTATATTGTATGAAATTGTGTTTCAGATTAAACTTTTTTGTTCACTTGGTCTGCTCTTGTTTCCCCTCTTTGCCAAAAATAGCAGATCTATAGCAGATCTCACAACGCCTCGCGCTGCGAGGCGTTGTGAGCTTGTAGATCTGCTATTTTTGGCTCAAGTTCTCCTCAGAAAAGGGGATATTAGGGTTCAAGTGGTTAAGGTAAAAAAAAAAAAAATCATAACAAAGATTTGGCAGACCCCCTGTAGTAACTCTGAGGACCCCCTAGGGGTCCCGGACCCCCTGTTGAAGACCCCTGATTTAGAGCTTTTTTTTTTACTTTACTTGAGTATTATTAAAATGTTTCACTACTTTATATTTCACACATACATCTCAGAGGCACATATTTGACTTTTTACTCCGCTACAATTATTCCACAGCTTTAGTTACTTTGCAGAATTAGATACATTTACAAGCGGTTAAATACATTAACCGCTTGAGCCCTATTTTACACTGTGGCTACTGAAAAATGCCCGATCTACAAGCTCACAACGTGTCACATCGCGAGTACCTTTTAGAGTTCTCAAATTATGCCCGAACCGACGTCTTCGGGCCCAAAATCTATGCATAGATTTTTTTGTTTGTTATCCTTTTAGCCTAAATAAAATGTCTTACTGTAGCCCTGTGCCGTTTACATTTCTGACTAATAAAGTATTCAATCAATCAATCAGAGTTCTCTCTCACGGCAGGATCAACGCGTTTAAAAGTGCACGTGGACAACGATGTGGAAATAACGATGGAAATATGACAAATTCTGTCAATTTCATCCTGCTGTTTTTGTTCAGAAGAATGGCCATGACCATGCAAAAATAACTGATCAGGCGATTATGTAATAATCTTGACGTGTTTGCCTGACAGTGAACCTTGACCTGTGCTGACCTCTCCCCCCCCCCCCCCAGCCTAAGTCCAGTCAGATGTTTAGAGTGAGGTCATGTGACACACAGGACGTTGACTCAGACCAACAGCATGGAAAACCCTCATTCCTTTGAACCAGTGGTTCTCAACCAGTGGTCCGGGGACCCACCAGTGGTCCTTGAGGGGGTACCACCAGGGGGTCCCCAGCAAAAGCAGTTAACATAGCGTCACAATCATTTTAACCACTTAGCTTTGGCTATTCAAAAAATAGCAGATCTACAAGCTCATAGCGCGGCACTATGAGCTTGTAGATCTGCTATTTTTGAAAAATCTTGAAAATGTGTGCAAATCTTTGAATATATTTACATTACATTACATCAATTTTTAACTCAAATCTTTGCTTCTGGGGGGTCCCTGGCACAAAACATTTTCAGGTGGGGGTCCGCGGTCAAATGTATATCAATTTAGGGGTCCTTGGCATGAAAAAGGTTGAAAACCACTGCTTTAAACCATGGATTGAACTGACACTCTGACTTTATCCCATTCAATCAAGGAACGCATACTGTGTCATTTTAGATCTGTTTTGCTATGATCATTTTATACTTTGGGCTATTCAAAAATAGCAGATCTACAAGCTCGTAGCGCGTGCTATGAGCTTTGCATTATGTAATAATTGTGGACAGGCCATACACACACACACACACAGTGTGCGTATATACAGTGCATGTGTGTCCATACATGGTAGATATGAGCCTCTATTAGTCACACAGTGATCATGAGAGAGACGTACAAATCACATGCTAATCAAATGACCTTTATCACGATGTGACGTGTCGAGAACTGAAACATGGAAGTGAAATTGGAAGTGATTGTGTTGGCAGTGTGTGTGTGTGTGTGTGTGGGGGGGTGTGCGTGTGTGTGTGTGTGTGTGTGTCTACTGCGTAGTAGTATAGTAGAATTTAAGAAACAGAAAAATGGTCCTCGCAATGAAATTGTAGTTTTTATGCTTAACCCATTAAGACCTGAGGCGATTCTTTAAAAATGTTTGTTTTCTAAATCCAGTTTCTAAAACAGTTTTTTGAAAGAAAAAACAAAAATCTAAAAAAAAAATGTTTCAAGATTTTTCAAAAATAGCAGATCTACAAGCTCATAGCGCGGCACCCGGTGCCGCGCTATGAGCTTGTAGATCTGCTATTTTTGAATAGCCCAAAGAAATCTAAAGTGACACAGATGCGTTCCAGGTCTTAATGGGTTTTAAAAAAAAACAGATTTTTAAAGATACGTTTACAATTAGAAAAAGATTCAGGTTGGGATTAGGATCAGGATTTAGGCATTTAGAGGTTAGGGTTCAAGGGATTGGAATTAAAGAGTTAAACATGATTTATATTTAGTTGCGTGCCAGTGTCATGCCACCAGAAAATGTGAGCTTATAGATCTGCTATTTTTCGGCTTTAGGATTACGTTTAAAAACACTCAAATATTATAAAGATTGTATTAATAAAAATGAAGTGATTTTTTATTTATGTCCTGTCCTCACATATAGTACTACAAACAGTGTGTGTGTGTGTGTGTGTGTGTGTGTGTGTGTGTGTGTGTGTGTGTGTGTGTGTGTGTGTGTGTGTGTGTGTGTGTGTGTGTGTGTGTGTGTGTGTGTGTGTTCTCACCTGCATGCGGGACAGCCTCCCACCACCACCACAGAGGGCTGTATGATGGTGTAGGTCTGTTGGTGGGGGGTGTAGGGCTGCTGGGATATGGCCTGGGTGGGGTACCCTGGATGTGTGGAAGACAACATAATGAACGAACGTTAGGATACGGTACGGTATTGTAGGGCTGCAACTATCGACAACCTTCAGGTTTTTTCCTGCAGATTATTCTATCGATTACTTGTTCACTTAAAGCTGCGCTATGTGTAACTTTCCTCTTCTGCCCCGGATTTGAACACGATTTCCAGAGCAATTGCTGAATTTTTACCATTGAGCCGGCCTGCTTGCTCAGGGGATAAATTGAATCTTGACCATCAGGTTAACCCTTTAAGACCGGGGGACGCATCTGTGTAACCACTTTATCCATATTTTATACTTTTGGCTATTCAAAAATAGCAGATATACAAGCTCATAGCGCGGCACCGAGTGCCGCGCTATGAGCTTGTAGATCTGCTATTTTTTTTTAAATCGTGGTTTTTTTTGTGCAAATCTTTGAATATATATCTATAAAGCAATTGTTTTTTTACTCAAATCTTTGCTTCTGGGGGTCCCTGGAAAAAAAAAAATTGAGATGGGGGTCCGCAGCCAAATACATATCGTTGTGGGGCTCCTTGACACTGACATTAATATTATAGCAACATAAGTGTTTCAGAAAACTGTTTTAAACTGATTTAGAAGACATTTGTAGAATCCCCAGAAGCAATAACATTTTAGCTAGAAATGCTCGCTTTAAATATATTCAAAGATTTGCACAACATTTTTCACAATTTTTCAAAAATAGCAGATCTACAAGCTCATAGCGCGGCACTCGGTGCCGCGCTATGAGCTTGTATATCTGCTATTTTTGAATAGCCCAACGAAATCTAAAAATGACACACAGATGCGTTCTCAGGTCTTAAAGAGTTAAAATTCATGTCAGATCCTGTGTCTATGGTGAGACATGACCTTTGACACCATCTACAGTAAATGTCGCAAAATACAAACCAACCCAATGGTATGAGTTCCCACGGGTTCCCAACCTTTTCAGGCAAAACAATCATATTTGAACCGGGGACCCCCCACCCTGACAAGCACTTGGAATTGTAGGCATTGCATTTAGTTTGACTCAGTTCCACAGATACATATTGTGAAAATAGCCGATCTACAAGCTCACAACGCCTCGTGTAAGCTTGTAGTTTGGCTATTTTCACAATGTTTGCCTCTTTTCTTAAGTGATATTTGACAATGTGTTCATAAAGAAGGTACTAAAAGTCATTACATTTAAACTTTAGAAATGTGCAGATGCAGTGGTGGAAAAAGTACTCAAATTATTTACTTAAGTAAAAGTATCAATACTGCAATATAAAAATACTCTGTTACAAGTAAAAGTCCAGATTTTTTTTTTTACTTGAGTAAAAGTACAAAAGTATTGGCATCAAAATGTACTTAAAGTACCAAAAGTAAAAGTACTAAATATTTGAAAATAGCAGATCTACAAGCTCACAACGCGTCGCATCGGTGTCATTTCTGTCTACACGCTCTGAGTGTGTTTGACTGTGGATGGTTACAAAATGTGCAAACTGATGACATCAGTGGTCATTTCAAACAAGATTTCAAAATGTAATTTGCATTGATGCAACAACCGTGGCTTCCATTTCAGCATTATGCCAACTTTCCAGGAAGAGAAAGGTTGTAGTTTTAATTAGCTTGGAAATCCCCATCAATGATGTCATTGGTATGCAGGTTTCTGCACTGTCTGTCCACACAGCCCTCTGATGAGACACAGAGTGAGTAGACAGAAATGGTGCCACCTTATAAAACGCAATAATGAGGACCAATTATATGAAGATAAGGTTGAAAATGGGTAAAGTGGCCCTTTTTATGTGATAGTGGAGTTATAAATAGTGGCATTTTAAAAACCAATGATAAAGCCATTGTCCTGGTCAATAACATTACATCAGGCAGTGATCCAGTATGTTTCTCAACGCTAGGTGTAAACCTGAGAATGACACCATGCACTGTCAATGATGACTTGTCATCAAAAGAATACGGTTATGAAATAATGCTTTATGGAGGTTATGTTGAGGTTAAACAGCTTCCTTATTCCACTTCTCTTTGGCTGATCGATTCTGATCGTTCAGTTGATACAAACTTCATAATTTAACACCTGTTGTTTTATGACATTGAGTGAAATCCTGGCACCAGGCAGCCTAAAGCAGTGGTCCTCAAACTTGTTCATGTCAAGGACCCCCAAATTGATAATGTATTTGGCCGCGGACCCCCCATTTGAAAATGTTTTGGTGTCAGGGACCTCCAGAAGAGAAGATTTGTGTTAAAAGAAATGTGTCAATAAAATGTGTCAAAATTATTAACCTTTTTTTAAACACTTTTTTTCCCCTAAAGAATGCTCAAAAATAGCAGATCTACAAGCTCGCACCCCGGCACGAAGTGACGCGCTGTGAGCTTGTATATCTGCTATTTTTAAATAGCCAACATATAGAATATGGATAAAGGGTTTAAAACTGTATTAAAACATTTTGCTGGGGACCCCACTTTAGAGAACCACCGGCCCTAAAAGAACTGGTTCATCTTCAAAATTACACTTTCTTGGGAAAAGCTAAAAGCACAAAAAGCTCAGATGTTATTGTTCCTTCCACAAACAAGCAACAATGAGCTCTTCTTTTTTTTTTTTGCGAGCATGAAGTCCAAGCGGAAGTGGTGTCAACAGCGAGCAGCATTGTGGCTTCATCATGTCTGCTGCCAACATTCTGTCTGATGCAAATGAAACAAACCACAATGTCCCCATCCTGCCCCGTTGTGTCCTCCCCGACTCCTCTATCCTCACTTCAACCGGAAGTACAAGTCTGCTCGGTGCCCACCGTTTTGACCGACCGTGCCAAGTCTCTTATTCCTTCCTGCGCCTAGGAGTGAGGATTAGGAGGGAATGTTTCTCAACCAGTGGGTTGGGACCCATTTGTGGGTCGCGGACACACCATTTTATGGGTAAATAAAGTAAATAAATATCCATTTATTAATTTTTTGTTTCCTATACATTTAGTTTATTATTATTATTATTATTATTATTATTCAAAACATTTTCCAAAAAAATCAAGAAAAACTAAACAAAAAAGCAAAGAATTTATGAATTAGAAACAAATTCAATGTTTTAAAAAAAAGAATCATACAAGAAAATGTTTTTTTAATTAGAAAACAAAATGAAAATAGCTTGTAGATCTGCTATTTTCACTAGCATGGGTCCTGGGGAGAAATTTCTCTTTTGGGTCTTGAGCTAAACGGTTTGGGAACCACTGGGAGGCATCACTGAGGAGCTAGGATTGAGGAAACATATCGTTGCTGCGGGGCAGAAACCTCTTATCTCTATATTTTTTACTTTTTGTGTTGTTTTTCCCGTAAATTAACACCCTACTTGATTATACTATAGCGTCACACAAACGCATCAAAAGTAGCAGATCCGCAATCTTGAAACGCGGCGCGCGTGTTGAGCTTGTAGATCTGCTACTTTTGCAATTTTTTTATTTGAATGCTGGAAAGTAACGTTTTGGACATACGAGGTATATACACCCGACAACCTTAATAAGACGTTCCAAGCTGGACACACATTGCCCCCCTTCGCTGTATTGGTGTTTTCACCGTTTGTTTTTTCGGTAGCCTGAAAAACATCCCTGTCTGTCTACCGAAAAGAAAAAAAAACAGTGAAGACTTTTCACCGTTTGTTTTGGTAGGCACTGACAGGGATGTGTTTGGAGCAAGCAAACGTTGAAAACAAACACAGCAAAGAGGGCAATGTGGTAAACACCAGATCCCCCAAAAAATACTTGATTTTTCTTGCCCTGAACTGGGAACCAAAGTGGGCGTGTCACTATTCTACGTTGGAAGACGCAGATGCGATATAAACAATGGCAAAAGCAAGCCAAAAAAATCATTTAAAAAGAAGGAAAGAAAAATTCAACTGTAACTGCCACTGACTATTGAATTTCTTATTTCCCCTGTAAAATAGACACTTCAACCGGTCATATTCGACACATTGCTAGTGGCCAGGCCTGGAATCGAACCAACTGGGGACTCCTGCTCCCCAGACCGGCCCTGTAACCATTCAGCTATGCCTCCCCCAAATACAATGGTTCTGCTTAAAGGTCCTTACACACCGGGGCGAATTCTTCATGCGAATAAATACGTTTTTTTTTAAAAACCTTATAAAGTCAATGCAAGCGTCCACATCAGTTTCGCGAAGCGAAAAAGCGTCTTTTAATTATTCGGAACGAGTCCGAATTTTGCGTATATTCGCACATTCGCCGGTGTGTAACCGCCTTAAGACTGGAGGAAACGCAAGCCGGTTCTGTGAAAGCACCAAGGTTTCCAAGTATCTAGAACGGAACCAGTTCTAGAACCAAAGTTATTTTGGTGGGAAATAACTTTGGTTCACAGTTACATGAATTAAACACTGAAGGGGTTTATTGGACCGTGCTGATGGACACAGTCAGTGTTGCCAAGTCTGCTTATTATAAGCGACTTTGGGCTTGTTGTTTTCCTGTAAAGTCGCTTTTAAATATTGGAAGTTGTGTTGCGACGCGTTGCAGGCTTGTAGATCTGTGATTTTCGAAAAATCTTGGAAAAAAAATTACAAATCTGGATTTATTTTTAACATTATACAACACAAATATTGTATGGGGTCCAGGTCACTTGTCTGGTACAAAATATTTTCAGATGGTGGTCCATGGCACCAAGACAACATTTAGACAATAAAGTTTGACTGTAGTGTACATGCCCTAGTAGTCGCTTATTTTGGCCTTGTTTTTCATAGACCTTGTTTTTGTTCTCTCACAAAATCTGGCAACACTGGACAGGACCCAGAGCTGCAGACCTGGCGGCTGCGAAATGTCAGCTACAGTTCAAAGAGCTTAAAATAAAAGTTATGTTACAACAGTTACTGCTTTGCACCAGCAGCAGTTTGTTAGGTAATGGACTGACTGACTGCTGGTCAATATCCCATTCCTCGGGGGGATAGTCGCGCTGTGATTGGCTAAAACTTGGTTGTCTGGCAACTGCTGACTGGCAACATAGGCTAACGGGAGACTATTTTCACGATGTTTCGCCCAGGTCAACGTGGTTTTGAGGTTAGGTTTAGGGCAGGCATAGTGTTTGTGAGGTTAGAGTTAAGGTTAGGATTAGGCATAATGTTTGTGAGGTTAGGTTTAAGGCAGGCATAGTTTCTGTGAGTTTAGGGTTAAGGTTAGAATTAGGCATAGTGTTTGTGAGGTTAGGATTAGGCATAGTTTCTGTGAGGTAAGGGTTAAGGTTAGGATTAGGCATAATGTTGGTGAGGTTAGGTTTAAGGCAGGCATAGTTTCTGTGAGTTTAGGGTTAAGGTTAGGATTAGGCATAGTGTTTGTGAGGTTTGGGTTAGGATTAGGCATAGTTTCTGTGAGGTAAGGGTTAAGGTTAGGATTAGGCATAGTGTTTGTGAGGTTAGGGTTAGGATTAGGCATAGTGTTTGTGAGGTTAGGATTAGGCATAGGCATAGTTTATGTGAGGTTAGGATTAGGCATAGTGTTTGTGAGGTTAGGATTAGGCATAGGCATAGTTTATGTGAGGTTAGGGTTAAGGTTAGGATTAGGCATAGTGTTTGTGAGGTTAGGGTTAGGATTAGGCATAGTTTCTGTGAGGTAAGGGTTAAGGTTAGGATTAGGCATAGTGTTTGTGAAGTTAGGATTAGGCATAGGCATAGTTTATGTGAGGTTAGGGTTAAGGTTAGGATTAGGCATAACCAGTGAAAGATGGAATCCCATGGGCTAACTGTATCGCAAACGTGACAGATCATCAACAATGAAAGAAGTAGCCCGTATTAAGACAATATTAAAATGTTGTTGTTTTTTACCTGGTTGGTTTGAGGTATAAATATAGATAGGATAAGGATACATTAACTCAAAACATATGGCTATAAAACAATATTGCTTATTTTTGTTATTAAAAAAATTATTATTTTTACATTACAATAAGCAAAACAATGGTTGGTATGACAACCAAGCAAGTAGCCAATCATAGAGCCTCTGTCCCACTGGTGGGATCCAGCAGAGAGTAGTAGACTACCTTGTCGTGTGTGTGTGTGTCACTGTGTGTGTGTGTGTGTGTGTGTGTGTGTGTGTGTGTGTGTGTGTGTGTGTGTGTGTGTGTGTGTGTGTGTTTACCTGGGCCGGCGGTGGGGTACTGGTAGGGCGGTGGGAGCGGCTGGAAGCCCGCAGCGGGGGGGATGGCTCCGTAGTTGCCCTGCTGGGGTCCCACCAGGGACGCCTGGGGCCCCGGTGGGGGTCCCCCGCCGCCGTAGTCATAGGTCCCGGGGACCGTGTGGTAGGCTGGGGGTCTGTCCTGGAGAAGAGGCTTACTGTCCACCATCATGTCACACTGCTGGCTGCTTCCTGCCTGGACGTGTTGCGTTTTTACACACTTTACCTTGAAAAACTATAAAGAAAGAAAAGGTGTGGGGGGGGGGGGGGGGGATCCCCTCCACCGACAACAACACAGAGGAAATGGATACTTAGTTTGTGGATACTTTGTTTGTCTCTCTCTGGATACTTAGTTTCAAAAGGCCACCCGCCCCGCCGGAGAGCGACCAAAGATCAAAGCAAACACGCTGCGGCGAAATGAAACTTCGTCCCTCTGTTGTTCTGTCTCTGTCTGTCCTCCATGCGACAACTTTTGTCTCCCCTCCTCCTCCTCCTCCTCCTCCTCCTTCACCTCCTTCTCCTCCTCCTCCTCCACCAGACACAACACAACTAAAGGAAGGACTGGTCAATGTTTAATTCATGTCCCTCTCTCTCTCTCTTCTGGTGGATAAAGCTCGTCTTTGTGTCATCCCTTCAGATATGGAAGTGTTTCTGTTCCTTTCGGATACATTGTGTCACAAGAGAGGAATCATGTGATGTTGCTGCTGCTGGAACGCCTCTCCGCGCTGCGCACAGGAAGCAAGACACGGGCGTCTTAAAGGGACAGTACCCTCACCCACCGGGCTTCTTAAAGGGGCAGTACCGTCAAAATAAAAGCAGTGGTTCTGAAAAAAAATGTTGTCAAAGGAATGGATCCACACATATTATTATTAAGCAGGCATGTTTTGTTTTTTTAAGAAAAAGATGACAATCCTGGCTTTTAGAAAATGTTGCAGAATAGCACGGTCACTTATTTTTTTAAAGGCATAGTTTGTAACTTTGGCCTGTGTTCAATAAAATACATGTTTTACCCGGCATCATTTCCCTCTAAACCAGAAGCCAGAGTAGTGTGGTGGTGTTTAGAGCAGAAACATACCAACATAGAAAACATAGACCTTGATGTTTTTGGGTCTACCAAAACACAACAGTGGAAAAAACACCTAATAACAGCAAGAGGGCAATGTGTTTCTGCAGGTAAACAACACCACACTACTCCAGTGGCTGATGACTGCTACTGGTGTAGAGGGAAATTATGGGTAAAAAAATGTATTAATTGTTTTGTTATGTAAACAAAGGGCAAAGTTACATATTATGCCTTTAGGCCTTTAATTAGGCTAATTGTATTTATGCTGTAAACGGTTTTTAGTTTTAAAAGTGTTATGTAATTTCATGTACCAATGCCTGTGGGTTAGGACCCAGACCCAGGACCATGATAGAAATAAGTCTCTGGCTCTGTGTTTTCTTATCCTTTGACGTTTCTTTCTTTCTGAGAAGCATGTTTGTCATGCATCTTTCTTATAAACCATATAGCATCAAATAAATCAAATCAAAAGGCTGTGGACCCTAGCCTGGTAAACCCTCCCTCCGGAAATCTCAATTCCATTTCATTTCAGGAGTGAGTCTGGCCTGATCCGCCTGTCTGCAATATTGGCTGTGCTGGAGTTGGGCGGGAGTAATACCGTTGACTGACAACCCCTTCAGCCAATGATAATTTTTCCCCTTCAGCCAATCAGCAGTTCACCAGTCTTAATGTGACGCGACGGGACTTTTGAGACAGCCATACCCAAAATGGGTTGCCTTTTTCGGGTACAATGGTGTCACTGCCCGCCCCTACCGGTTCTCTAATTATTTATTTTTTAAATAGGCTTTGTCATGATTAATTGACCACATATATGAAGTTAAACAACTAAATTCTATCCAAACGATATCTTATAAGTAAATTCCGTGCCTCAAAATAGAAGTTAGAGAGCTTTTTGAAGTAAAAAAATAGCGGAGAATTGGCCGCACAAGAAAAAGATGGCTGCCGTTCGTGTTTTGGGCTCACTCGAACTCGCCACCTGATTGGCCAACATAAGCTGTCAATCACAGAACAATGAGCGACGACGCTGATAGGCCCGGCCGTTTGGCATACAGAGCCAATATTGCAGAAAGGCGGATCATGCCAGACTCACTCCTGAAATGAAATGGAATTGAGATTTCCGGAGGGAGGGTTTACCAGGCTATGTGGACCCCCCATGTAAAAATATGTGGGACCGCCCCATAAGAGAAGATTTTAGTACAGATTTCTATACTGAAGCTTGCATCCCTTTTCACGCTTAGCCTACCCCCCACGGTGCTAAAATAAAGTTTTATCTTTAATATCTCATCTTATCTTAAAGTGTAACAGGTGAAACCAACCTTCACTTACAGTCTTCAATAATTCATCTGACTGAGACTGGAATCAATTATTGAAACATGCACTTCAGTCTGCGTGTGTGTGTGTGTGTGTGTGTGTGTGTGTGTGTGTGTGTGTGTGTGTGTGTGTGTGTGTGTGTGTGTGTGTGTGTGTGTGTGTGTGTGTGTGTGTGTGTGTGTGTGTGTGTGTGTGTGTGTGTGTGTGTGCGCGCGCATGCGTGTGCGTCTGCCTGCACTGCCTGCGAACCAGCCCCACCGCTCCGCCAATCAGAGCGGCGGATCCACAACCACCTGCCAGAGTCTCGACCAATCAAACTCCTCGGCTGGTTCCATTTCCTGTTGTGTGTGTCGGGACGGAGCAGCGTATCAGCTCTCTGCTTTATTCTAAAGAGAATTAAAAAAAAAACCTCAAGGAATGTTTACAAATGACGATGTTTCACGCGCACGTTCCGGTGCGTCCTAAACGGCCGTTAATTCGTAAGTATAGAGACTCGTTTTAATGGCGTTTATCTTAACTTGTGTGTAAAATGCATTTAGATGGCTTCTATCCGTCCCATATGGACAGGACTAGTAAACAGATTATAGCCGACTTTACTGCTCTGTGTCTGTGGGACAATCCTCACTCAGCTGCGACGCTACGTGTTTAATATAGAGTGTGTAGTGATCATTTAATATCATGTATTGTGTGTTGACATTGGATCCCTCTCTCTCTCTCTGTGTGTGTGTGTGTGTGTGTGTGTGTGTGTGTGTGTGTGTGTGTGTGTGTGTGTGTGTGTGTGTGTGTGTGTGTGTGTGTGTGTGTGTGTGTGTGTGTGTGTGTGTGTGTGTGTGTGTGTGTGTGTGTGTGTGTGTGTGTGTGTGTGTGTGCGTGCGTGCGTGCGTGCGTGCGTGTGTGTGTGCGTGCGTGCGTGCGCATGGTGGCCATGCAGGCTGGAATGGAGATGAAGAGAAGGTATCACCTGATGTCATGATATTCCACTGACTGCCCTACTAGGATCGGATAGCAGCAAATATTCAGGTATAATGTTACTTTGTTGTTATTATATAACGATCATATAATGGCTCCCTGGCCGTGTGCACCTGAATGGACGTGTCAATTAAACAATTAACTCCAGAACTCATCGTGGAACTTTGCAGACCGTGGAAATATGTTGAAACCCGAGTATAGTGCTACAGTATGCTGCTAGAGCTGGCTGCAGCCTGCAGCCACCTTCCAGACTGTCTAGACTCTAGAGTCTCTAGACCATATGCAGTCTAGACGTAAAATATTATATTTAGTCTTCTAAATAGTGTCCATGCATTTGCCTCTCACCGAATTATTCATCATACAACCGAGCCCTACTGTGGGGCAGGACGTAGCCACGGATCACACGACGGTCGTCTGTCACGACCGTCATGGATGAACTTCAATCTGGTCTTTGCATTTTTTCCATTTATGGCCCCACATCTACGTAAACGTTCACATTTCAAATTTAAAGTAATTAACTTATGTCCACAAATGTTACAATTATGTACGGGCCCTTAGAAGTGTCCGTATCTTCCGTATTCTTCAATAAAAATCATTTTTAATTTAATTGGTGGCCATTTGCTTATAGTTATAATGTGTCAGAGTGCAGTACACCTCCCAACCGATAGGGTCACGTAGTTGAAAGTCTATTGGAGAAAATGCAGAGAAAATGGCCACCAATCAGATTAAAATGTTTTTTTATTGAACAATACAGAATATACGGGTACTTATGAGGGCCCGTACACAATTAAAACATCCGTGGCCATGGGGTAAGCACTTTATATTTGAAAAGTTAACATTTTATGTAGATGTATGGGCCGTAAATAGAGAAAGTGCAAACACCAGGTTCAGGGCTAGGACAGGACGGTAATAAATATGGCCGTGTGGATGTGAGACAGCTAGCCTGGGTAGACTTTAGGCCACAGCGGATTAGAAGCAGACTGGATGATCTGTCACTGTCACTAGACTCAGTGGTGTAAAGTAACTAAGTACATACTCAAGTAGTGTACTCAAGCACAATTCTGAGGTATTTTCAAGTTTCCAATTTCAGTACTTTTACTTACTCCACTATATCTCAGAGGCAAATATTATACTTTTTACTCCACTACAATTATTCGAAAACTTTAGTTACTACTTTGTTGATTTGGATTATTATTACAAAACATACATTAGCCAGTTTAGCCCTATATTCCTTTCGGCCATTTGAAAATAGCAGATCTACAAGCGATGTGACGCATTGTGAGCTTGTAGATCTGCTATTTTCAAAATATTTTTAAACATTTGAAAAATTGTGAAATGGGACCTCCTGCATAATGAGTACTTTCTACGTTTGGTACTTTAAGTAGGCCTACATTTTGATGCCAATACTTTTGTACTGTCAATTTTGAATTCCTGACTTTTACTTGTAACCGAGTATTTCTACATTGCAGTATTTATACTACTTAAAGGGGAATTTCGCTCATTTTCAACATTGAACTGTCATGTATATACCTTAGAACTGTTGTGTGGAAATGTGTTTACTTCTACTCCACTACATCTCAGAGGCAAATATTATACTTTTACTCCACTACAATTATTTGACAACTTTAGTTACTAATTACTTTGTAGTTTTTGATTATTATTACAAAACCACTTCAGCCCTATGTACATTTTGGCCATTTGAAAATAGCCGATCTACAAGCTCACAATGCATCGTGATGCGACGCATTGTGAGCTTGTAGATCTGATATTTTCAAAAGAGTTTTTATACATTTTATACATTTGAAAACTTGTGAAATGGATAATGAGTACTTTCTACTTTTGGTACTTTAAGTACATTTTGATACCAATACTTTTGTACTGGTGCTGACTTTTGAATACTGGTACTTTTACTTGTAACAGAGTACTTCTACACTGCAGTATTGATACTTTTATTTAAGTTAAAAAAAAAATACTTTTTTTCCACCACTGATTATTACTGTATGTCTGTCTAGGCGTGCCAGCAGCCGGCATCATGCCCATCACGTTGCTGTGGGCGGTGGATGTGTACGGGCGGGTGTACAGCCTGTCCACCGCCAGCGGGCGCTGGCAGCGCACCGACGACCTGCTGCTGGAGCTGAAGCGCGTGACGGCGGGGAAGGGGCGGAGCTGGGGCGTGGGCTGCGACCACCGCATCTACCTGAACCTGCTGCCCAGCGAGACCCCCATACGCTACCGAGAGGAGACCTACGAGAACCAGGTGAAACTAACACACAGACATCAATCCTAGCACAAAACACCTTTACAATGCAATAATGGTTTAGTTTTTGGGCGGTGAAACCGCCCCTATATGTGAGGTTTGGACATCGACACCCATTGCACCCCCCCAACCCTGTGCTGTGATTGGCCACCATTGTACCCCCCTAACCCTGCACCGTGATTGGCCAATCACAGTCTAGTGAAACATGACACATGTGCATAGCCCTAAAAATAGGACTATGCACTTAAAAAAAAACACATTTATGGGGTTTTTTAAGTTAGGGGTGTACAATGGTTGGTCCACAATATTACTTTTCTTCCATCACTGTGATGACCACTGTGACCACACCGCCCACTTCACACTGGGTGTGATTTTTTGTATTTTAACCGCTTTAATTAAATAATTAGATCTATTTGATTTTTGACTTGAGCGCAGGGCTTGGCAGCTATAGGGGTTAAAGGGATAGTTCACCCAAAAAGAAATATTTTCTTTCTATCGATTAGTCACCCCATGGAGACTTGAATTCATGGATACTTTTTTTTGTTTTTGTCGCATTCCTAAGCCAATAATTTGTTGACTAATCGATAGAAAATAGAGTCATTTTGGGGGTGAACTATCTCTTTAAGCCTTTACTTGACAGTGACAGACACATGGACAGATTATAGACTGGGCTAATGGGGGGGCCAGTGACCCACAATAATCTTTTACAAGCAAGTGAATGTTGTATAGGTTGTAGACTGTAAATCTTATAATATGATAAAATTTCTACCGGCGCTTTCTTGACCCACACATGCCTTACAACTTGAGTAGTGCGTGTTGGAGTCGGGTGGGCACCCTGGACTACCTGTCCTGGACATGGGGTCGTGGTGGTGGTCAAGTCAAGTCAAGTCAAGTCAAGTCAAGTCAAGTCAAGTCAAGTCAAGTCAAATATATTTACAAAGCAGTGGTCTATTTTGAAATAAAATCTTGCGGGGAAATTATAATAAGCAGATCTGGCAACCCTGGTGGTGGGGGGGCCTAAAAGATTAACCCCTGATCCATCCCTGATGTGTGTCCATCCATGTGTTCCCCCGCACGGTGTCCTCGTAGAGATGGAACCCGGTGGAGGGCTTCACAGACGTGCTGCTGCCCACCGACCGCTGGCCGTGGAGCGACGTGACCGGCATGAACGCCCAGCCTCTGTCCAGCTTCAAGCTGCCCTCGATCAGCTGGGAGTGGGAGGGAGACTGGTACGTAGACCACACCTGTGGAGACCCCAGCCAGACAGGGGTAAGAACCGTGTTACACACACACGCACGCACACACACACGCAGACAGACAGACAGACAGACAGACAAACAGACAGACAGACACAGTCATGCACACACACACACACACACACACACACACACACACACACACACACACACACACACACACGCACACACGCACACACGCACACACGCACACACGCACACACACACACACGGCAAAATCTGCACTTCACCCATGTTCAACCGTATCTTCTATATAATAGACCATATTCACACGGCGGCCATGTTGCTATTAAGTCAATGAAGTGCCACCCCGGTTGCCACGGCAACGGGGTGGCACTTTCAATGTTAAATTCCAAAATGGCCGCCGTCTGAATATGGTCCATTGGTCCTCACTAATGCTCCTTATAAGCCAGTGGTTCTCAAAGTGAGAACCCCTGCCTTATAAGATGGCACCATTTCTGTCTACTTGCTCTGTATCTCAGAGGTGGGCTGTGTGTGTGGACAGTTCAGAAACCTGTCTATAGAACACAGAAGTCTGACTCCTACCGCGGTCTATTTCCCCATTCTGAATTCCCATAGACTTGCTTAATAAACAAATGATCCCGGCGGTTTGACTCTTATGGATATGAAGCATCAACTCACGGTGAGAAAACGCTAGCGTTACATCCGCCGAATTAGTTAAGTTTTCACCAGAAATACTGTATCAAATATAAGTGACTGACTATCATAAACGATACAGAACCACCCCCATGACAATATCGCCGGGACAGTTTGTTTATTTCTGGACCACAATTCCTATATGAGACGATTTTAAGATGACCCAATGTTACTCTCCATAGAGAAATTACTTCCACGACCCAGGGGATGAACGAGTGACGTCAGGACTTCTGTACTCTATATACCAGTGACACCCAACAGCAATGGCCAGTGTCAAACATGTCATTGAGACGGACGGTGTCCCTGTGGTGTCAGGGTCTCAGGCGGTGTCAATAGGGGTCCCAGGGGATGGCGGCCGTTCGTTAACCACCAGCTAGTCTCTCCAGACAGACTGTATTATAGGCTCATACAATTTGCTAATGTTTCCGTCCAGTGTTGATTTCGTCGACTAAAACCATGATGAAAAATTTTCATCGACTACGTTAGAAAACTAATACTAAGTATATTGACAATTTCGTCAACAAATGAAAACTAGACTAAAATGTTAGGGAGGGATCTAGTGGAGAAGAGATCCTATAGAACTAAAAGACAAGTCATTTTATGTTTGCTTGCGGTCGGGTGTTGCGCTCTGAATATAGCAGATCTACAAGCTCACAACGCGTCGCGCTGCGACGCGTTGTGAGCTTGTAGATCGGCTATGTTCAGCATGCAACCAAGTGTAAAATCATCCATTAAGACGCCATCAAGGCACCGCCACAATACATTTTAGTGGACTAAATCAACTGTAGATTTAGTCGACTAAAACTAGACTAACTGTAAAACATTTTAGATGACTAAAACTAAATGGAAATTGATTCCAAAGACTATGACTAAAACTGAATCCAAATTTTCTGTCAAAATCAACACTACTTCCGTCAAACGGTCTGTACATCAGAAGTGTTGAAAATGTAAAGAAACTACAGCCTCCACCCTCACTTCCATTTTGTTGCATTTGTCGGGCAGAAACCTCTTATCTCTAATTATTCTCCGTAAATTAACGCCCTACTTGATCATATAACTACAGCATCACACAAGAGTATCAAAAGTATAGCAGATCCACAAGTTCGAAAGCCGGTGCCGGCGCTTGTAGATCTGCTGCTTTTGAACAGTTTTGCACATATGAGGTTTTGCTGTCACATGGTCTCTCTCTCTCTTATGTGGTGGCTCTAATAACACGGTTTCGGTGGTGGTCTGTCTCTCTCTTGACATAAAATGTTATTTAGGTAGCATTAGCATGTTGTTTAGACAGATGCTAGGTTCATTGTTTACATGTTATGCTATAGTTTCAAATGTACAGATTGTTATTTAGCATTGTTTTAGACAGATGCTATAGGTTTGATGTTTTTTTTACCTGGTATCCTAGTTTAGGCACTACATTGTTATCTCTGCACTCTACTTATGTGACTATTTACCTTGTCGTTTATTGACTAGAATTCATGTTAACATATTTTGATCTCACACATTTAAGACGCTGCGGATAAGAGTGTCTACTAAATGCCTAAACTGTGAATTGGTCTCTCTCTCTCTCTCTCTCCAGGGGTGGGAGTACGCGGTGGATTTCCCAGCCAGCTTCTCCCTGGAGAAGACGTGGAAGTCGTGTGTTCGTCGCAGGCGATGGATCCGATACAGGAGATACACGGCACAAGGCACATGGGCCAAGGTCAGGCATATGAGTGAATGTGTGTGTGTGTGTGTGTGTGTGTGTGTGAATGGGTGAATGGTCAGATACTGGAGATGCAGAGCTAGGGCAGTCATGATTTTTTGTTTTAGTTGACGATGAATTCATTGTCATACGAATAATTGCATTTAAGGATTTAATTGTGTATTTGGCGTTGAACATATTCATTAAAATGTATTTTATGTTTGCCTTTTAGCTTTTTTCTTTGGTTTCGTAATCAAAATTTGCACGATCATGATGATTATCTTAAATAATTGCGATTATCGCAAATAATTGTCATTAGATGATAAGTAATAATTGTGACAGGTCTATAATACACAGCACATGGCACACGGGCCAAGGTCAGGCAGGAATCAATGAAAGAGGTTACACAACACATCCTACAGGACAAGGACACGGTGTGATGAGATGCTGTGGCCTTCAATCACTGCTGTGTCTACCTCCCAGTGTCAATTTAACTCTGGGAGAGTAAAAATGGACTTTCATAGTTAAATTAACCACTTAAAAGGTGCTGCGAGTAATATTCTTTTGGGTAAAATAAGCGTTAAATAGCTCTATGTTCTGATAGTAACCATTGTTTTGAGTGTTTGTTCGGTAACAGGGGTCTCCCCGCCTCTCGGTAAAGAGCTGCTTTTGTGAACAGAAAAAGCATTTTCAGGTCAGGATACCCATTTGATCCAATCAGGAGAGACAACTCATACAGGATGCAGGATATACAAGTGAAATCGAAACAAAATACACAAAAAAAAGATATTGAAACTGGAACACTAACATTGAAGCTGATAAAAATACATGTGTGTGTAAATGGGTGCATGTAATGCACATTGTAACACGCGTTGGATAAAAGACGCTATAGAAATGCAGTCCATTCCCTTCTGTTTACTGTGTTGTGTAGGTTGGCTGTATATGAATTAACCCATTACCCCACCCCCACCCACCCAGATCCCCCTGGACCACCCTAAGAAAGCCCCCCTCCCCCTGTGCGACATCAGCTGTGGAGGCTGGGAGATGAGCGACCAGTCTGGAAGATACCCCTACCTGTGGGCTGTGTCCCAGCAAGGACAGGTACACACACACACAGACACACAGACACACACACAGACACAGACACAGGCACACGCACACGCACACGCACACGCACACGCACGCACACACACACACACACACACACACACACACACACACACACACACACACACAGTCAAAGTGGAGTTTAAGGAGGTTTTTGAGTTTTGACCATTAATGTGGAGAACTGGAGATAGTTGTTTTGTCTATCATTGATTAGAATGACAAAGTCAGACGGTAAACAAACATAAATTGGAGTCAGGTGGTTTTGACCGACAGTTTGAGGATCCAATGGAGTACAGACGTTGTTTTCACACAAAGATATACAATATCACTGAACCTAATTGGTAACAACCTAATAGCATTGTGTAAACCCTCCCTGTGGTTACATTATACTCAGACCACTTAGCTTATTCACTGTACTCGTAGTTAGTGGTGAGGTTAGATGTCATACATACATATTTCATGTTGTAGCCATCATGTTTCAAGCTCATGTGTTTTAGCACACAGCTATACGGTGCCATCTGCAGAGTGCTTATCTTTGACCATTATTATTATTATCATTTACCAAATCAAACAACTGCAGTGTAATTTAATGTCCCATAATATGGATGATGACAAGTAGACAACACAGCAGCCTGCAGTCCAGCGTCTGATTCACTTCACGTATTTACCACAGGAGGGCAGCACAACCCCATGTATTTTACCTGAGATAATTATGTGGAACCTGTTCTGCTTCTGTCTACGTACTCTGCTCTGTATGCCTGGCTTTTACAGACCCCATCGACCCCCCCCCCCCCTCCCTCCCAACATTTTTTCATCATATTTGAACTGGGGACCCCACAAAATAATCATATTTGAACTGGGGGGCCCCCAAATTAATCATATTTGAACTGGGGACCCCACAAAATAATCATATTTGAACTGGGGACCCCACAAAATAATCATATTTGAACTGGGGACCCCACCCTGACAAGCACTTGGAATTGTAGGAGTTAAGTTTGACTCGATAGTCGGTTCCACAGATAAATTGCAGATCTACAAGCTCACGTGTGTAGATCAGCTATTTTCACATGTTTTGCTTCTTTCTTATATTATTTGTCAATTTGGCCAATGTTTGACCAGTATTTATACTAGTTTGTTGATTACTTTTGATGCAGTAATGGTCTTTTTTAATTCATTTTCTTAATGTATTAAAGAATTACCCACAGGTTGAGAACTACTGGTTTACTGCTATCTATCTATCTATCTATCTATCTATCTATCTATCTATCTATCTATCTATATATCTATCTATCTATCTATCTATCTATCTATCTGTCTGTCTGTAGGTGTATTTTAGGGAGGGCATCCACCCGCGGGTTCCAGAGGGGAGCAGCTGGGAGGAGGTGGAGGTACCCAGGGAGGTGGGCCAGATCTCCGCCGGACCCGGGGACCTGATGTGGGCTCTGCTGTGGGACGGCAACATGCTGGTCCGCACCGGACTCAGCCTGGACAGTCCTACAGGTAAAACCCTGGACAGTCCTACAGGTAAAACCCTGTTCAGCCCTACAGGTAAAAACCCTGTTCAGTCCTACAGGTAAAACCCTGTTCAGTCCTACAGGTAAAACCCTGTTCAGTCCTACAGGTAAAAACCTGTTCAGTCCTACAGGTAAAACCCTGTTCAGTCCTACAGGTAAAACCCTGTTCAGTCCTACAGGTAAAAACCTGTTCAGTCCTACAGGTAAAACCCTGTTCAGTCCTACAGGTAAAACCCTGTCTATACACCATGCAGACCACTGGTTCTCGATGCCGGGTCCGGGGACCAATCACATTGGTCCAATGTGATTGTGACATAACTTAACCCATTAAAGGAATAGTTCACCCAAAAAAAAATGACTTATTTTCTATCAATTACACACCGCATGAAGCATTGAATTCATGGATTCGTTTTTGTTTTCGTCGCATTCCTAAGCCAATAATTTGATTAGCGGCGGAAAACTGCTAATGTATCCGGTGCATACACATTTTCACGACTTTGTTCTTCTGTGTCATCATCAGGTACATCGTGGGCCGAGGTGTCTTCTCCAGTGAAGGAAGTGGAGGCGCTGCATGTGTCCGTGGGGGTCAGTGTGGTCTGGGTCGTCACCAAGGACTTCAAGGTGAGTCGGAGCCAGTGGTGTAAAGTAACTAAGTACATTTACTTAAGTACTGTACTTAAGTACAATTTTGACTGGAGTATTTCCAAATTTCAATACTTTTACTTCTACTCCACTACATCTCAGAGGCAAATATTGTACTTTTACTCCACTACAATTATTTGAAAACTTTAGTTACTAGTTACTTTGCAGATATACATTATTACACTATAAAACATACATTTACCACTTTAGCCCTATTTCATACCTAGGCTATTTGAAAATAGCCGATCTAAAAGCTCACAACGCGTCGCGATGCTGCATCATCATTATGGCCAAAAATGATCCATATTGAGATCCCGATGATTATTTATCATGATTATTCATTGAGTTTTCGTGACAGAGACCATAACGCTGCTTTCCACATTCATGTTGTACTACTTTTACATTCCCCCGAATGTACACAGTTTTGAATCAAAAAATATAATTGCTTCTCCTTTATTTTCACGTACTGTAAATCCTGTGCATCTCAGAATGAATATCAAAACTTAACACCAAATTAAATCAACATAGCAATGCTTTCATTTTCCCTGCTCACAAATATTGTATATAAAATACAAGCTTAATCAAGTAAGACCGGGGACGCATCTGTGTCATTTTAGATTTATTTGGCTATTCAATAATAGCAGATATACTTGTAGATCTGCTATTTTTGAAAAATTGTGAAAAATCTTTGAACACATATTTTTTAATGCAAACATTTGTAAAATATTTTGGGACCTCCCCAGAAGCAAAGATTTGAGTTACAAATGTTCCCTTTTCAAAATATATATATTAAAAGATTTGCTGTTCAAAAAAACATCTAAATTAGCAGATCTACAAGCTCATAGAGCTGCTATTTTTGAATAGCCAAATACATCTAAAATGACAGAGATGCGTTCCTGGTCTTAATGGGTTAATTAATTTTGGAAAATAATTTGGTAGGTGCAGCCATGAGTGATAGTTTGGGCTGACACTGCGTGCGTGCGTGCGTGTGTGTGTCTGTACGTGTGCGTGTGTGTGTGTGTGTGTGTGTGTGTGTGTGTGTGTGCGTGTACTCACCGTGTGTGTCCAGGTGTGGTTCAGGCGTGGTGTGAACTCTCACAACCCGTGTGGCTCCGGGTGGATCAGCATCGGAGGGGAGATGATGATGGTTGACGTAGGACTCAACGACCAGGTAGAAACCAGGACTGGAGCATCATGGGAAATGCAGTTCACAGTGTATGCAGTTTAATAGACGCATATATCCAGAGTGACTTACAAGTGTGAGACCAGAATAAGCGGAGTAAACATGAACTCTAGTCGATAAACAATGGTAAACAATCACATACTGTAAGAAGAGGCGAGGCAAGGCAATTTTATTTGTACGGCACATTTCAACAGCAAGGCAATTCAATGTGCTTTACACAGAACATCAAGCAAAGGAAACACAATTGTACAATGACATTAGAGAACAAATGTAGTTTACAATTAGGGATACCAGGTAAACAATGAACCTAGCATCTGTCTAAGCAACATGCTATCTAAATAACATTCTGTACATTTGAAACTATAGGATACCGGGTACAAAATGAGCCTATAGCATGTGACTAAACAATAACATGCTATTGAATTGACATTCTGTGCATTTGTGGTCAAGACAAAAAATTATCTAAATATCGTGAACAAATAACCAAATCGAAAGAGGTTTAAGGGATAGTGAATTCAAGTCTCCATGGGGTGACTAATCGATAGGAAAAAAAATCATTTTGGGGGGTGAACTATCACTTTAAATTGACATCCCCTCGTGCATGAAGCCAGTGTGTTTGTGATGGCTCGAAACAGGCAGCTTCCCGGGGAATTACTGTGCATACAATGGAAGTCTATTAGACACGTCCCGCCTTAGCTCTCTACCAGGCTTTTCTGCTCTGAGATCAGAAAAGGCTGCATATGGGAACGAGGCTATCACTTCAGGTCAGGCCGGGGCTGCTCAGGGCTGCATCAGGTCAGGGCCGGGGTTAGGTGAGGTGGGGTGGATAGTGGGCCGGGGTTAGGTGAGGTGGGGTGGATAGTGGGCCGGGGTTAGGTGAGGTGGAGTGGATAGTGGGCCGGGGTTAGGTGAGGTGGGGTGGATAGTGGGCCGGGGTTAGGTGAGGTGGAGTGGATAGTGGGCCGGGGTTAGGTGAGGTGGAGTGGATAGTGGGCCGGGGTTAGGTGAGGTGGGGTGGATAGTGGGCCGGGGTTAGGTGAGGTGGGGTGGATAGTGGGCCGGGGTTAGGTGAGGTGGGGTGGATAGTGGGCCGGGGTTAGGTGAGGTGGGGTGGATAGTGGGCCGGGGTTAGGTGAGGTGGGGTGGATAGTGGGCCGGGGTTAGGTGAGGTGGGGTGGATAGTGGGCCGGGGTTAGGTGAGGTGGGGTGGAAAGTCTTGGCTCCAATCCCCGGTGCTGACTGTGTCTCAAACAGTGTGGACTTTTGCATGCATTGCAAAACCCTCCGATCCCACCCCCCATAGATACCCTCCCCCCTCCTCCTTGCCCCCCCCCCTCGAGCTTCCTTGTAACGTGAGCAGAGCTGAGCGTTCCTGCCTTATAATAAACCCCATGCAGAGTGTACACTGAGTGCCCCGCTACGAGCTTGTAGATCTGCTATTTTTGAAAATTCTTGAACATTTTTGCAAAAATGTAATACTTTTTTTATATTTTTATATTTATATCTACAAGCTCATACCGCGGCAATGAGCTTGTATATCTGCTATTTTTGAATAGCCAAAGACATCTAAAATGACAGAGATGCGTCCCCGGATTGAATGGGTTAATACCCCCTAAACATCGGCCCCTAACAACTATCGTTGTTAGGGGCCACCCAACAGTATAGGGTGATTTCACGTTATACTGTATATGGGACATGAAAATGGGACTTACTTTGTAATAATTTTAATTTAATATCTGCAAAATCAGTCAATTTCCAATTTGTACCTTACATACCTGTGTTCTGTCTGTCTGTCTGTCTGTCTGTGTGTTAGGTGTGGGGTGTAGGTGAGGACCGTGGGCTGTACTTCAGAATGGGCGTGACCACATTAGAACCCAGTGGGAGTGGCTGGATCCCTGTCTCCGCCCACTGGGTTTACAGGCTGCAGGAGATCGCTCCGCCCAGGTGAGTCATCACAACTCTAGTTGAACCCTAGTAGAAATCATTGTTTAAAAATAAAAAAAAAGATTATAACAATAAAAACAGTCATAGACGTTGGTTAGAAATTGATGATCCAAAATAGTCGCCTTATTGACTTACCGGTACATTACTTACGTGTGTGTGTGTGTGTGTGTGTGTGTGTGTGTGTGTGTGTGTGTGTGTGTGTGTGTGTGTGTGTGTGTGTGTGTGTGTGTGTGTGTGTGTGTGTGTGTGTGTGTGTGTGTGTGTGTATGTGTGCGTTACAGGGATGACAGTGAGTTCGGCGGCGGGCTCACAGAAGCCTTCCAAGGCTCGGTTCTGAGCTGCACCGACTCAGACTCCACCGATCTGGGCCCTCCCGACTCACCAAACAACTCCACATCGCCCCCCGCTGTCCTGGAGGCCCCCTCCTCCCCGGACCCCTCCGTTGTCCTGCTAGGGGCCACACCCACCACCACCACCACCACCGGTACCCCCCTCCCCCCCACCACCACCCCCCCCTCACGTGGCCTCGCCCCCCCCTTCATCCGTCCAATCGGAACCCCCCAAAACGTTCATCCCCACCAGCGACAGCTTCATCACCAGCCTGGTGTCCGACCGCGAGAAGACCTCGTCGTCGGCGAGCCTCCCTCGGGATGCCCCGCCCGCCCCGGATGATGCCCCTCTCCTCCAGGGGGAGGAGATAGATCTAGGTTACAATTCATTTTTTTTTAAATGTATTCATTTTTAAATATCCGCAATATGCAGTGGTGGAAAGTAACTAGGTACATGTACTCAAGTACTGTACTTCTACTCCACTACATCTCAGAGGCAAATATTGTACTTCTACTCCACTACATCTCAGAGGCAAATATTGTACTTCTACTCCACTACAATTATTTGAAACTTTAGTTACTAGTTACTTTGCAGATATAAATGATTACATTATACAACATACATTAACAACTTCAGCCCTATTTTATGCCTAGGCTATTTGAAAATAGCCGATCTACAAGCTCACAACGAGTCGCATCGCGACGCGTTGTGAGCTTGTAGATCTGCTATTTTCAAACATTTTAGTACTTTTACTTTTGGTACTTTAAGTACATTTTGATACCAACACTTTTGTACTTTTACTTAAGTAAAATTTTGAATTCCGGACGTTTACTTGTAACAGAGTACTTCTACATCGCAGTATTGATACTTTTACTTAACCCATTGAGACCTGAAGCCGATTCTACATGTCTCCTAAATCTCAACAGTATTCTGAAAAACCTATGTTTCTATATCAGTGGTGCTCAATCTTTTTCATGTCAAGGACCCCCAAAATGATATGTATTTGGCCGCGGACCCCCATCAAAATATCTTGTTCCAGGGACCCCCAGAAGCAAAGATTTGAGTTAAAAATGTTCGCTTTAAAAATATATATATTCAAAGATTTGCACACATTTTCACGATTTTTCAAAAATAGCAGATATACAAGCTCATAGCGTGGCACAGTGCCGCGCTATGAGCTTGTATATCTGCTATTTTTGAATAGCCAAAGTGTAAAATAATGCTTTTTAGCTCAAATCTAAAAATGACACAGTTCCAGGTATTAATGGGTTAAGTAAAACATTCGATCCTAATAAATGAATTTCAATTATCATCTAGACACCGCCCCCCTGCTCCCGGTGGGGCTGCTGCCTTCTTCTACGGAGGAGGAGGAGGAGGAGGAGGAGGAGGCGGGGGCGGGGGCCGGACCGGACGTCCCGTGGAGCACCGTGGATCTGGAGGGGGCGGAGGCGGCCAGGATGAGCGCCCGGCAGGCGGCGCAGCGCGGCGGCGGTGATGACATCAGAGGCGGCGGCGGCGGCGGCGCGGCGGCCCTGCTCCCCTCCTCTCATCCTGGCGTGGGAGAGGAGGACGCGCCCGTGTGGGCCTGGATCTCTGGAGGAAGCTGTGACATAGACGCCAACTCACAGATCAGCTGGCTCAGTCCCTCAGGTAGGCCTACCGTATATATATATATCAGGGTTAGGGCCGTCAAACGAATATTTGATATTCGAATATTATTCGAATATTGGGAAAATATGTATATTCGAATATGAAAATTAATATTCGAATATAAAACAAATTAACCCATTAAGACCTAAGGCTGCGTCTAAAAAAATCTAAATCCTAACAATTTTTCGGAAAAAAATATAAAAAAATAATGTTCACGATTTTTCAAAAATAGCATATATACAAGCTCGTAGCGCGGCACTCGGTGCCGCGCTATGAGCTTGTATATCTGCTATTTTTGAATAGCCAAAGACATCTAAAGTGACACAGATGCGTTCCAGGTATCAATGGGTTAAAATTAAAAATAAATGTTTATTTGACAGGGACAATACAAAAAACAATGTATCAAGTTATAAAAACAAACAAAAAATATGTTTTATTGGATCCGAGCACTCGCTACGTTTTTTTGTACTGTTTCTGTCAACACAAAAAAATTGAAAAAAAAAAATGTTTTTGAAAGAAAGAAATTATATATATTTTTTATAATAATAATAATGATATTCGAATATATTCGAATATCTGCCAATTTTTAAGACCAATATTCGAATATCATTTCTGAGGAAAGTTGACAGCCCTAATCAGGGGTGATGCAACTTTGATGATGGAGAGAGGGCCCTTATATTTCCACACTCACCCCAGAGGGGCCACATTTGCACATACTGTCGGGCCGTTCTGTCACACAAAAGTAGCAAAAGTAGCCGATCTACAAGCTTGTAGATCTGCTATTTTTGCTATTTTTGAATTGGAATTCAGATTTCTTTTTTTGCTCTTTTTCAATTGGAATCCTGAAAAATAATTTTTTTATTAAATTTCAAATGCATTTAGTTATACTTATTTTAACGTTATGAACTTAAATACAAATACATTGGACATAAAAAAGACAATAGCATTTTAATACTAGTCATTAGTCAAAGCCCAACAACACTTAACTCATTCAGTGCCAATGAAATAAAAAATTTATTGCGAACTGTGCCAGCAATTGTTCAAATTTCTTATACCTTTTTCAAGTAGTCACAGAATATTTATCTCCAGTATAATCGATCCCCTGATGGGTGCTAATCACTGAGGGTTGCACTGTGTGGTTTCACAAATGTCAATGAGGTCATTGGACCTTGTTGACATTAATTGTCTGCATTTTGAAAATAACATAATGACATTGAAAAAAAAAAAAGTGCTCAGGAGCCGAGATACAGCCTTTTTCAGTAATAAGTTAAACAAGAAGTAAATGGAGCAGCAAATCTTCAAATGATGATATCTTGGGTTCTGAATGTTTCTTATGAAAAAAAAAAAAAAAAAAAAAAAAAAAATCTATCGATTAGTCACCACATGGAGATTTTTTGGGTTGTGTTGTATTCCTAAGCCAATAATTTGATGACCAGCGGACCGGTAGGCAGCGGTTCCGTTAGGAGACACAAAGGAGACTCTTTGTGTCTCCTACCGGAACCGCTGCCGGTCATCAAATGATCGGCTTAGGAATGCAACATACACCCCTCATTTTTGGGGTGTACTATCCCTTTAACCCATTTACTCCGGGAAATAATCTGTGTAATTTGTTTTCTATTCAAAAATTGCAGATCTACAAGCTCGAGTGCGGCGCTACGAGCTTGTAGATCTGCTATTTTTGAAAAATCTTGAAAATTTATGTGCAAATATTTGAATATATATATATTTTTTTTAAAGCAAACATTTGTAACTCAAGTCTTTGCTTTTGGGGTATTCTACAAATGTCTTCTAAATCAGTTTAAAACAGTTTTCTGAAACACTTATGTTGCTATAATATCAGTGGTTCTCAAACTTTTTCATGTCAAGGACCCCCCAAAATGATATGTATTTGGCTGCGGACCCCCCATCTCAAAATGTTTTGTTCCACGGACCCCCCAGAAGCAAAGATTTGAGTAAAAAAAAAATTGCTTTAAAAAAAAAAGATATTCAAAGATTTGCGAGATTTTTCAGATCTACAAGCTCATAGTGCGGCACTCGGTGTGGGACGCATGTGATTGGTCTATCTCTCTGTCCGTCAGGTCACATGACCAGTTCCTTGTCACTGACTCCAGTTCAGTGGAGCCAGCAGCAGCAGCAGCAGCAGGAGGTGAACAGGGACCAGGAGGAGATCACAAATAAACCGCTGGAGAGGAGCAGTGTAAGTCTGTCTGTCTGTCTGTCTGTCTGTCTGTCTGTCTGTCTGTCTGTCTGTCTGTCTGTCTGTCTGTCTGTCTGTCTGTCTGTCTGTCTGTCTGTCGGTCGGATCATTTACATTCACAATTATGGCCCGATGAAAATGTCACATGGTTTCCAACTGGAAAATGAGTGTGAACACACTGTTGTCAGCAAGCGACAGGATCGTGTGATGGAAGTATAAATTAAAGGAAAAAAAAACGTTTTACCTTTGTTTTTTCGTAACTTAACGCCCTACTTGATCACTCTACAGCGTCACTCAAAAGCATCAGATCCGCAAACTCGCGAAACGACTCCTTTTTAGCTTGTAGATCTGCCACTTTTATACTTTTGAATTTGAATCCTGAAAAGTAACAGTTTTGGACATAATGAGGTTAATTTACCTTTTTGTCGTACTTCGAAACATCAATATTTCATCACATTTAGAGGCCCTCAGTTGTGGAGCTCTCTTGATGCATCACTCAAGTCTTCACTATCCTTCCCAATATTTAAGAAACATTTAAAACAATATCTCATTTCTTCCTTACCGTAGTCCATTTATTTAGTAATCTTTACAAAATAGATGTCTTTTTCAGTTTTTGTGTTTTTATTTCTTTATTGGCACCACTGCTCCCCTTGGAAACTTGTATTATTTGGTATTGTTCTTATTGAACTTTTAATCCTGTTGTTTAATGACTTCTCCCATGAAGGAAAGGATTCCAAATAAGCCAGCCGGCTTCTTCCTTTCCTTGCACAGCAATTTGTCATTTATTATGTATTGTTTTTATATTTGTTATAATAATGTGCTAATAAACTAAACTAAACTAAACTAAGGTTTCCACCCGACAGCAACAATCTCCTTTTCCCCATTTCCTCCTCCTCCTCTCTCTCAGTCTAACCTGCTCCTCCTCTGTGTGTGTGTGTGTGTGTGTGTGTGTCTCCCCTGCAGTCTGTGTGGGTCCGCCAGGGGGCGCTACGCTGGTGGCGGGACTGGAGCCCCCGGCGCTGGGTGGACGTGGGCGTGGCCCTGGAGCAGTCCACCAGCTGCGAGGGGAGGAAGGACAGCATCCTCTTCATCTACTACACCCAGTACGACGAAAAGAAGGTAGGTTCATCTACCACGGGGGTCTTCAACGTTTTCAGGACAAGGACCCCCTGGCTGAGAGAGAGAGATGAAGCAGGGACCCCTTCTATATTGTGTAAAATTGTGTTTCAGATTAAACTTTTTTTGTTTACTTGGTCTGCTCTTTTTTCCCTCTACACATATACCTCTTTGCCAAAAATAGCCGATCTACAAGCTCACAACGCCTCGCGCTGCGAGGCGTTGTGAGCTTGTAGATCGGCTATTTTTTGGCTAAAGTTCTCCTCAGAAAAAGGGATGCTAGGGTTCAAGTGGTTAAGGTAAAAAAATAAATAATCATATCACACAAAGATTTGGCGGACCCCCTGTATTAACTCTGAGGACCCCCTAGGGGTCCCGGACCCCCTGTTGAAGACCCCTGATCTACTACACCCAATACGACGGAAAGAAAGAAGGTTCCTTGACTTACATCACAGGGGACTACTGGGACAACGTTCTTTATGCATTATTTGATGTCGACACCCACGGATGGTTAAAGCCCAAGATTTCTGGGTTTGTTCCTGCAACGAGGGCCGGCCACTCAGCCTGTGTCTTGTGAATCCTCCCCACCTAATCCTAATAATGGTTAAATGGAAAAATTACTAATTTAACCAAAGAGTAAGAAAATAAAAGGCAGTCTACAAATCAACTACAATTCCCAGGCTTAGAAATAACCTAACGACTCCCATTACACACGCGGTCTCCCCCTCCCCCCTCTCCACATAATCAGCATCACATCGTATTGCATGTTACAAACCGGGGCCTCCTGCTCTCTAACCATTGAACTATGGCCCCCTGACTGATGTCATCAACATGATGTCAGTACTTTGAAGGCCTCTGTATAAAGGTAGTAGCGTGCAACCATGTTCTTTTACGGATCAAGACTTTGAGACATCCAACTTTGTTGCCCCTTCTCTTTGCATGTGGAATGTTGAGGTGGATCGTGCGTCTGAAAGGAGGACCAAAAGGTCTCCCTGCTTCCTCCACGGTGGGACACAAAGTTTACTTCATCGGCGGGGAGGACCGTTACGAGGATGACCGTGATCAGATTGTCGTGAACGTATTCAACACAGTGTCTTTGACCTGGCTGAAGTTGCCCCCAGTGACAGCTGTAAGAGGGGAACGTCCCACTGAGGTTCCCTCCATCCGCCAGTTCCACACAGCTGTGCTGATAGAAGGTGCCATATACATCTTTGGGGGCTGCTGGAATGGAGAGTACTACAGCAAACTTTATGCATTTGATGTCGACACCCACAGATGGTTTAAGCCCCAGGTTTCTGGGACTGTTCCAGAGGCGAGGTGCCACCACTCAGCCTGTGTCTTGGGGAAGGTCATGTACATCTATGGAGGAACCAACCGGACAGTGCACTGTAATGAAATGTACACGTTGGACATCAACGCAATGGTCTGGTCTTTAATTAACGCCGGAGGCACTCTAACACCGGCCTCGTTCTATCACTCTGCCACTGTCATCGGGACAAATATGTTTGTATTTGGGGGCTGGGGGAAACAGGGCTGGTACAACAACATCAGAGTGTTTGATACCGAGACCAACTGCTGGCTGAGCACGCCTTCTGCACCGCTCCTTCTAGAAGGACGCGGGCGCCATTTAGCCTTTGCCTACGATGGAGAGCTGTACATACCTAGTGGCCACTACCTGAAACAGATGGTCAATGATGTGTGGAAATTCAATCCAGAGGCCTCCTCCTGGAAGAAGGTTGAGGCCAAGGGGAAAAGCTTGTATTCAATGAAGTACGAGATGTGCTGTTGCATGGTGGGAGATCGTGTCATCCTCCTTGGAGGAGCCGAACCACCCGCCAGTGATCTGTACATCTTAGACTTGAGTCCGAATCTGAAGACGTTATGCAAGCTAGCGGTTAATCAGTACGGTCTGGAGCAGTCTGAACTCACACATGACGTCAGGTGGGAACTGGCAGCCATGACTATCAACAGTCGGTAGCGCCATAGACATATAAAGGTAGACGCCTCCTCCGGCTCTGAGGCGTCTGTATCTCGGGCGCACACCAGCTTCCACTAAGCTTCAAACCTCCCAAAACAAACTGATTTGACTACTTCTCGGACTGGGGCCCATGACCCACCTCTCTCCCACTCACTTTGCCAGCCTAGGCTGGCTCAGGGTGGAAGACCGGGTTAAACAACAAAAAATGGGACTGGTCTTCAAAATTGTAAACGCAGATTTGCCCGAAATGCCCCCTATACCCGCTTATCTGTCTAAATACCTCCAAAAAGTTAGTGACACCCACAGTCACGAAACTAGAGGGAGCGTAAACAACAATCTGGTACCACCCACCCATAAAACAAACATATTCTCCTTCTACAGCACGGCCACCAAGGTATGGAATAGTCTAACCCCATCCCTCAAAAAATGCAGTTTGCTGGGCTCATTTAAAACAGCACTAAAAACTCATCTTTCTGGAGGCCATAAGAGGAGGTAGTACCAGTTTCCCGGTAGACAGACGACCCCCCCCCCCCCTCCCCTTTTTTCTTGTATATATATATATATTTTTCCCACGCTTTTTTTTGTACATAGTGGTATTTTTTCTCTGTATTTTATGTTGATTTGAACTGTTTGGTTGCTACTATATATGTCTAAGTCCGCAAGGACTTTTTTGGTCGGACCTTTTAGTCAAAAGTATTATAAATGTAACTGTGATGTTTTACATTATTTTGCCTAATAAAATTTTCAATCAATCAATCAATCAAAACTTCTCTAAAATGGTGGTCGCGATACAGGTCGCTCCAACGAACTGCAGAGGCCAATGAGGTATCTAGGTTTCTATATCTATGGGTAGCGCTGTTGCCTCACAGCAAGAAAGTCCTGGGTTCGATTCCCGCCGGGGACGAAAGGGCCTTTCTGTGTGGAGTTTGCATGTTCTCGTGTCCCCTAGGGTAGGTACCCCTCACAAAAAACATGCAGTGATCCTGCTCTCTATACTGCCTTCCCCTGGTCAGCCGGGGCGCCTGATGGAGGGGAAAGGAACTGGTTGGAATAACGTGTTACGCGATACTGTATGTCCTACCGGGGAAACTCCCCCCTGTCGGGTGATGAGAAGCGGCCTGCTCACTCATGCATTGAAGGAAGCATGAGCTCAGTTCAGGGCTCTCCCCAGGCTGGCAGAGGGAGCGCAGCTGATTTTCACCCACTGATTACAGTGGGTGAAAAAATGGTTTTTTTTTTTTATAATGAGTGCATAGCTCATAAATTGACGGAGTCGGAGTGTGACACGCTTCAGTGACGACAGTGATTGGCTGTAGTTTTCCAACGACACTTCCTGGTTCCGCCGCAGAACAAATGTTCTCCCATCACAGATTGTATTAGATATCATTAAATATAAAGGATAAAGAGCCACCTCCCTGACAGAGTGCCGGCCCCATACATTTTTTCCTCTTTAATTTTGGAACGCAGTTCTTATTATATATATATATATATATATATATATATATATATATATATATATATTTTAATGTAAACGTCATGACCCAGGGGGCGTGGTTTTGACGTCAGACCTCATATACGTGAATATTTAGGATGTTGGCATCATATGCAGGTTGTGTGTACATGTTCAGGGGTTGACAGTAAGGTCTCAGAGGCACTTGCCCATCGGGCAAGGTCATGTTCTACTTGCCCAAAGGTCATGCCCACTTGACCAACAAGTAAATTGTGATAGTTAAAATTGGAATTACCGTTCATTTTAACACTTTTTCTTTTCTTTTTTTTACTTTACTTGCTAATTCTGGGGCTGTGAGATATGAACATAACTCAATATTTATGCAAAATGTCTCAATACCTATACAATATGACTTATTAAAAAATGTCCACAGACATCTTGTGTTGAGTTTATAGCGAACTAAAGACAGAAATCCCCACTCAAACGAACCTGCCCGTCGGGCAACCTGAAAGCAAACTCCACCTGCCCGAACGTTTTATTTACTTGCCACGGGCAGTCGGGCAACCGTTAGTGTCAACCCCTGCATGTTATTTGAACATCAGCATCAAGGTACAATGTTCCTTAAGGTGCTGTTCCACGTCCAGTCTACACTATGTACTGTATGGTTCTATGTATCTAACTATGTGTCCTGTGATAGAAATGTCTGAATGGTGTAGAACAGTGTTGATTTCGTCGACTAAAACGATGACGAAAAATTTTAGTCGAATACCTTTTTTCACTGACGAAAACTAAACAAAAACTAAATAAAAACTAAGCTATGATGACTAAAACTAAGACTCTCTCTCTCTCTCAGTACCTCCACGTCTTCATAAACGAGGTGACAGCGTTGGTCCCGGTGCTCAGGGACTGCCACTATGCCTTTGCTGTGTACACCACCAACAGGACCAAGCAGAGGTGGCCTCTGGTGCTGGCCGCTCCCACTGAGAAGGACATGAATGACTGGGTACCATTTATATACAATAATTCATAAATGACTGGGCACCATTTATATACAATAATTAATACATGACTGGGTACCATTTATATACATTAATTCATAAATGACTGGGCACCATTTATATACAATAATTCATAAATGACTGGGCACCATTTATATACAATAATTAATACATGACTGGGCACCATTTATATACAATAATTCATACATGACTGGGTACCATTTATATACAATAATTAATACATGACTGGGTACCATTTATATACAATAATTCATAAATGACTACCATTTATATACAATAATTAATACATGACTGGTTACCATTTATATACAATAATTAATACATGACTGGTTACCATTTATATACAATAATTCATAAATGACTGGGTACCATTTATATACAATAATTCATAAATGACTACCATTTATATACAATAATTAATACATGACTGGTTACCATTTATATACAATAATTCATAAATGACTGGGTACCATTTATATTCAATAATTAATACATGACTGGGTACCATTTATATACAATAATTAATACATGACTGGGTACCATTTATATACAATAATTAATACATGACTGGTTACCATTTATATACAATAATTCATAAATGACTGGGTACCATTTATATTCAATAATTAATACATGACTGGGTACCATTTATATACAATAATTCATAAATGACTGGGTACCATTTATATACAATAATTCATAAATGACTACCATTTATATACAATAATTAATACATGACTGGTTACCATTTATATACAATAATTCATAAATGACTGGGTACCATTTATATACAATAATTAATACATGACTGGGTACCATTTATATACAATAATTAATACATGACTGGGTACCATTTATATACAATAATTAATACATGACTGGGTATCTTTTATACAGTAATTAATAAAAGACTGGGTATCGTTTAAGTACGGTACTTGAGTAAATGTACTTACTTTACACCACTGGTTCCGTCCTCTAGGTGTCGCTGTTGTGCGAGTGTTGCTGCGAGAGCAGCGTAATATCCGTTGTCCTCGTTCCGTCCTCTAGGTGTCGCTGTTGTGCGAGTGTTGCTGCGAGAGCAGCATAATATCCGTTGTCCTCGTTCCGTCCTCTAGGTGTCGCTGTTGTGCGAGTGTTGCTGCGAGAGCAGGGGGATCCGGGGGCCGCCCTCCACCCAGGCCCTGTGGGCCACCACCTCTAAAGGAGACATCATGGTCCACGAGCCCTCCTACTCGCTGGAGAGCCCCACCAACACCCTGCACTGTGACCTCATGTGAGACCCACATACCTACTAGTGCTGTATACAGTAGATCAGTGCTTCCCAAAGTGGGGTCCTTGGGGGGAGGGGGGAGGGGGGAGGGGGCTCCAAACTCATAATTGTAGTGGAGTAAAAGTGCAATATCTGCCTCTGAGATGTAGTGGAGACACAGTGGTGGAAAAAGTACTCAAATTCTTTACTTTAGTAAAAGTACCAATACTGCAATATAAAACTACTCTGTTACAAGTAAAAGTCCAGAATTCAAAATTTACTTGAGTAAAAGTACAAAAGTATTGGCATCAAAATGTACTTAAAGTACCAAAAGTAAAAGTACTAAATATTTGAAAATAGCAGATCTACAAGCTCACAACGCGTCGCGATGCGACGCGTTGTGAGCTTGTAGATCGGCTATTTTCAAATAGCCTAGGTATAAAATAGGGTTAAACTGATTAAGGTATGTTTCATTATATCATAATTTATATCTGAAAAGTAACTAGTAACTAAAGTTTTCAAATAAATGTAGTGGAGTAAAAGTACAATATTTGCCTCTGAAATGTAGTGGAGTAGAAGTAAAAGTATTGGAAATTGGAAATACTCAAGTAAAGTACAAATACCTCAACATTTTACTTAAGTACAGTACTTAAGTAAATGTACTTAGTTACTTTCCACCACTGAGTGGAGTAGAAGTAAAAGTATAGACAATTGGAAATACTCCAGTAAAGTAAAAGCGCCTCAAAATTGTACTTAAGTACAGTACTTGAGTAAATGTACTCAAGTCACTTTACACCACCGCAAATCACTAACCACTTAATCGCTCTAACGTGCAAGAACTATTCAGCCTACTGTTGAAAATGTCGGCAATGTTAAGTCGGTCATGTTTGTGTTGCTAATATGCTAACTCTGTTGTTACTATATATGTTTCTGGTGGTCTTGTGCTAAATGTGTGCTAAGTGGCTAACGCTGGGTGCTTTCCGCTCTGTGGCGTTGTGTTGTGTTGTGTTGTGTTGTGGTGCTATGCTGCAGGTTCTGGCGCCAGGTCCCGGGCCACCTGCGCTGGGTAGAGTCCAACAGTCTGGGGCTGGCGTGGGGCATCGGGTGGGACGGCACGGCATGGGTCTACAGCGGGCACAGCGGGCAGCAGCCCACCCCGGGTAAACACATACCCCCCCTCCCCCGTAGACACGTACCCCCCCTTGACTTAGTCTGTATCTCTCCATATTCCAGTGGTTCTCAAACCTTTTCATGTGAAGAACCCCCAAATTGACACGTATTAGCCCGCAGACCCCCATTTGAAAATATATTATGCCAAGGACCCCCATAAGAGAAGATTTTTACAGCTCTAGCAGTGATTTTCAACCATTTTAATTTCAAGGACCTCCAGTTTGACATGCATTAGGTTACAGACCCCCATTTAATTTCAATCTCTGGGACCCCAATTTATGTTCAAGGTTAATTTAACTCTGAGAGTGTACAAATGGAACGAAATGGACCTGTTAGGGTCCATTTGGTTATTTGTACACTCTCCGAGTTACAGACCCATAAGGGTCCATTTGGTTCCTAACTATCATTTAGCTGGGGACCCCCTGGAACTCCCTCAAGGACCCCCTGGGGTCCCCGGACCCCACTTTGAGAACCACTGCCCTAATATCTCCAGTCATCTCATCTAGTCTCTGCATCTTCAGGGCCTTTTACTTATGGTCGATGCATAATTCCTTTAATAACTAATTGTTTAATATGTTTTCTCAGTAAGGTAGGTCTGTGTCTCTTAAATAATTTTCTCTCTATATATTTAAGTGCATTGAATACTATTAAGCGCTTAAGGGCTTAAAGGGATATTTCACTTTAAAAAAAAATTTGGGTCATTTTATCGTCTACTCAGGCTTTTGGGAGCACCCCGGACAGTTTTTAAGTTGCTTGATTCAGTATTTAGATATCCATTTTTATCAGACACGCCCCCTTCCTATACAAACCCATTGTAACTTCAAACTCTATTTTAACCATGATATTATTTTAATCGGAAACACCCGTCCTTCTAATACGTGAGGAGACTGTGTTTTTTCAATTACTTTTTTCATTCACTTAAATAAATGAAAAAAGAATATCGAAAGAACACGGCCCCCTCATGCATTAGGAGGGCAGGGTGAGTCACCAGAACCAAGGATGGGTGTTTTTGATGAATCTAACATGTTAAAAATGGAGTTTGAACTTATAATGGGTTTGTATAGGAAGTGTCTGATAAAATTAATATCAAATATCTGAATACCGAATCAAGAAAATTAAAAACTGTCTGGGGGTCTCACAAAAGCCTGAGTAGACGATAAAATGACCCATTTTTTTTGGTCAATTTCCTTGCTTGTTGCTTGCTTGTGTTGTGTAATTGCTTGAGCATGCGGTTCAATACGTTACCGTCTGCTGCGCTTCTACACATGGGCCAGTGGTGGAAAAAGTACTCAAATGTTTTACTTAAGTAAAAGTATCAATACCGCAATGTAGAAGTACTCTGTTACAAGTAAAAGTCTGGAATTCAAAATGTACTTGAGTAAAAGTACAAAAGTATTGGTATCAAAATGTACTTAAAGTACCAAAAGTAAAAGTACTAAAATGTTTGAAAATAGCAGATCTACAAGGTCACAACGCGTCGCGATGCGACGCGCTGTGAGCTTGTAGATCGGCTATTTTCAAATAGCCTATGTATAAAATATGGCTGAAGTGGTTAGTATATGTTTTATAATATAATAATTTATATCTGCAAAGTAACTAGTAACTAAAGCTATCAAATAATTGTAGTGGAGTAAAAGTACAATATTTGCCTCCGAGATGTAGTGGAGTAGAAGTAAAAGTATAGACAATTGGAAATACTCCAGTAAAGTAGTACTTAAGTACAGTACTTGAGTACATGTACTTAGTTACTTTCCACCACTGCACATGGCTACACGCTCACAGCGTTTAGTGTTGTCCTCGTTTGGTGTTTGTTTCAGGAGATGCACTGCAGACACAGACGGACGTGAGGAGTGTTCAAATATTCGAGAACCAGAGATGGAACCCCATGACTGGATATACAGACAAGTATAAGAGCGCTTCACTTGACCCGTTCAATCCGGGAACGCATTGAACGTCATTTTAGATTTCTCTGGCTTTTCAAAAATAGCAGATACACAAGCTCATAGCGCGGCACTTGGTGCCACGCAATGAGCTATGCAGTATATATATTTTTAAAGCGAACATTTGTAACTCAAATCTTTGCTTCTGGGAGGTCCCTGGATTGCCCGGCCAAATACATTATCATTTTGGGAGGTCCTTGACATGAAAAATGTTTAAGAACCACTCATATAGCAACATAAGTTGCCCCAACTAACCTGTAAAAAACTCAAACTAACACTAAAACTAAAAAAACTCAACTAAAACTAACCCTTCACAAAAAATAAACTAAACAGAAATTGGAAACAAAAAGTGAAAACTAAGTAAAAATAAAAACTAGTGAAAAATGCAAAATTACAACACTCCCCAGGTGCAACCAACCTTAAGCTGGGGCTAAGACAGGTGAGTATTGGGCAGGGTTATTAATAATGACCCAGATTAACGATATATAATAATAATAACAATAACAATAACAATAATAATAATAATATAATTAGACCTATTTGCTCCCACAAAGGAAAGTTTTCATCTTCACCCAGCTGATTGCTGCCCCAGCAGTCAGACTTGAGCGCAGGGGCAGTTGGGGGTTAAGTCCCTTTGCTCAGGGACACCTCGACACATTGCCGGGGCGGGGATCAACCCTGGAACCTTCCGTTTCCCAGGCGGCCTGCCTCTTTACCCATTCAGCTAATTGTGCACGATTGTCATCTGGACTGTTATTGTTAAACCACGCCCAAATACTTATTGCTGTCTCAATAATGTGAACACAAATAAACACAAAGGGTCTCTTATAGCGATTAACCAACCTGTGGGCCATGAAACCTCACTCAAAACCCACTCTTCAGGATAGCTTCTCCCAGCTAAGGTCTAGTTAAGATGTCTCCCTAACCCATGCTTAACCTTTTATCATTTTAATTTCTTTCTTTCTTATTAAAGTTGGTCCTTCCTTTTCTTTATGTAAAGCGATTTTGGGTACTTAGATAAGTGCTATATAAATCTGATCTATTATTATGAGGATATTTCAAGTGGGCCCCCAAATAATTGGAAAGACAAAGATTTTATTGATAATAATTACATTAATATCACAAAAGTAATGTACAGTAAGGGACAGGGCTATTGACGGGGCCAGGGACTGGGGCCTCTTGCATTGACCCATACCTGAAGACGTTAATATCCGTCTCAATACATCGCTTTTAGCATTCTTCTTCCACTTCTTCCTCAACCTCTTCCTCTTCCTCTTCTTCATCTTCGTATCCATCTCCTCCTCCTCCTCCTCCTCCTCCTCCTCCTCCTCCTCCTCCTCCTCCTCCTAGTCCAGCTGCTGCTTCTCTGAGTCTGTCTTCCATGCGCCGATAAAGCATTCTGTCCCCAATGCCTAGCGGTCTAGGCATTGGGGCCGGCTCCGGGATCAATGGGGAGTTGATCCCTTCCCTAGCTGCCGCTCTCTGCAGCACAAAGCCGCTTCGCTCGTTTTCATGCTCACGTTCTCTTAGCGTCGTCGCGTAATCCAGCTGCTCGTTCTTCTGTTTCCAGTAATCCCTCGCACGTTGTTCTGCCATCTGAGTGAAGGAGTCGTCGTCGCAGAGGCTCGTGCCGGCCCGTTGCTGTGCCTGCGTCCTCAGCTCCCTGAGCTCTTTGAGTGACCTCATCAGCGTCGGCTTCTTGACGTCTATCTCGGCGATCTCGTTGACACACGCCAGCACGGCAAACATCTCTTCTTCTTCCCCCTTCAGGCTTCTCCTTCGGTCTTGGTCCCGCTGTTCGGCTGCCATTTTGTCAAAGATTACGTTCCTCTTCCGTTCATCTTGCTCCCGCTGTGTGGCTGCTGTTTTGTCAGGGACTACGTCCCTCTTTCGTTCTTCTTCAGAGACTATGTCCCTCTTTCGTTCTTCTTGCTCCTGCTGTACGGCTGCTATTTTGTCAGAGACTATGTCCCTCTTTTGGTCTTGTTGCTCCCGCAGTGCGGCTACTATTTTGTCCGAGACTATGTCCTTCTTTCGTTCTTGTTGCTCCCGGAGTGCAGCTACTATTTTGTCAGAGAATATCTCCCCCTTTTGTTCTTCTTGCTCCTGCTGTGCGGCTACTATTTTGTCAGAGAATATCTCCCTCTTTCGTTCTTCTTGCTCCCGCAGTGCAGCTACTATTTTGTCGGAGAATATCTCCCCCTTTCGTTCTTGCTCGCGCTGTGTGGCTGCTTTTTTGTCAGAGACGGAGACTATGTCCCTCTTTCGTCCTTGTTGCTCGCGCAGTGCGGCTGCTATTTTATCAGAGACTATGTCCTTGCTTCGGCCTTCTTGCTCGTGCTGTACGGCTGCTGGTTTATCAGAGACTATGTCCCTCTTTCGTCCTTGTTGCTCGCGCAGTGCGGCTCCTATTTTGTCAGAGAATATCTCCCCCTTTCGTTCTTGCTCGCGCTGTGCGGCTGCTTTTTTGTCAGAGACGGAGACTATGTCCCTCCTTCGTTCTTCTTGCTCGCGCAGTGCGGCTGCTTTTTTGTCAGAGACGGAGACTATGTCCCTCTTTCGTTCTTCTTGCTCGCGCTGTGCGGCTGCTTTTTTGTCAGCGACGGAGACTATGTCCCTCTTTCGTTCTTCTTGCTCGCGCAGTGCGGCTGCTATTTTGTCAGAGAATATCTCCCTCGGTCCGTGCGACTCTCTGCCGTTCTCTTCGCCACCCCATGACAGCGTCTTTTCTCGGTGTGAATTGATGGCACGTATCCGTTGCTGCGCTAGATGCTGCTGTTGCTCTCGTATATTCCTCTGCTGTATTCTTTGCTTCAGTTCAGCCTGTGCTTCCCTCCCCTTCATACCTTATAAGTCAACAGGTAAAGCACCGGGTAATGCTCGGACGAGGGCGGTTTGGCCGAAATTTCTTGTATCAGTAACCTTCAATAATCGCCTGTGAGTCCTTCGGTTCTTGAACCGGCCCAAACTCGAGCTATGAATAATATGCGTACGAATATCTCTCTGCGTAGGCTTGGAATGAAGTATACCTGTTAATCATGTATACTGAATAACACTATCTTGTCAAACGGCATCCTTTATATGGGATGGCTAATCCCTTGATGATGTCATCAACACAACGTCAGCAGTTGTTGATAACGTCTGGCATCCCCATAATAACCCCATATTTTAGTTGATTGTGTGGTCTGGTGTTGAAATGTGATCCTAGGATTTATTCGGTATAAAAGGTACCGTCCAATGAGAGTCGGAGGTGGGGGTGGGTCTAACGACAAGCCAATCAGTGAATATCTCCAAAAACAAGCTTGTGCTGTGACGTCCGATGCGATTGGTTTAGGGAAATTCGAATCCCCTCCCCCTTGTCATCGCCTTACACTGCAGCCAATGTCAGACTGAAGCTCCACGCAGCTTCAGTCTGATAACCAGGCTAGAGATACGCGAGACACACTCACACCCATTCCCTGCATTCCTCAAGAACCTCCATATATGGGCATTAAATGGGGGCACAGACAGGCTGACACACAGACAGTCAGAAGGCTGTCAGTCATGGGGTGCAGCCATCAGGACACGAGAAAGCTGTGGGGGGGGAATCGTTTGTACGACAGAAGGTGCAGCTGTTAGTGTGTGTAGGCGCCCCCTAGGGGTTTTGGAGGTGCATTCTATACAGTGTTTGTTCAGAAACGGAGGTCTCCCCCGTCTCGTTCAGCCCTTTAGTAAACGGACAATACATTTTCAGTTGGGGATACCAAATGTACCCAATCAGGGAGAAGAACTCGTACAGGATACATGCAGGATAAACAAGTGAAATTTGAAGTGATGGAAGGAACAAACAAAAAAATGTGCAGACGATATTTGAATTGGAAAACGATGAAATGGAAGCTGGCCATTGGGTAGCCTACTCTCTCCTGAGTGGATGAAATTGGTGACCTACCTGAAGAAAAAAAAACAATTGGTTTACTACAGAGCTGGTGAGACAGGGACACCCCTGTTACTGAACAAACTATTCTATCCTGCAATTATTACTATCAGAATAATAGAGCTTTAGCTTTTTTTCTTTACATTCAGTTTGACTTGGTTTCACAGATACATTTTGTGAAAATAGCCGATCTACAGGCGTTGTGAGCTTGTATATCGGCTACTTTCACAACGCTCGCCTTTTTATTTTACGTAATATTTGAACAATTTGGTAATAAAAAGGTCTTAACCCATTAAGACCTGGAACGCATCTGCGTCACTTTAGATTTCTTTGGCTATTCAAAAATAGCAGATATACAAGCTCATAGCGCGGCACCGAGTGCCGCGCTGTGAGCTTGTAGATCTGCTATTTTTTGAAAAATCTTGAAAAAAAATAAGTTTTCGATTTTTTTCGAAAAACTGTTAGGATTTAGATTTTTTTTAAAGAATCGCCTCAGGTCTTATAAGTCATTAAATTGTAACTTTAGAAATGTGCAGATACCCTATTTACACTTATGCTGTTTGTTTACTGTTGAGTGAGAAAACAATGTTGCACATTAAGCTAATCATCCGGGGACCCGTACAAAATCATTTGGGTCCCGACCCCCCAGTTTTTCGAATCCACTGGACTATAGAGCATCGCAGTTCCCGCCCACTTCCTGGTTTTTCGTGGTGCCGGAAGGAACAACTCAATGCATTTTTCCCATTGACATTTCCAAAAATATTTATATCTATTAATTTAAGCCTCGAATCAAGCCATCATGACATGATATGAATCATGACCATAAAACGTTTGATTCTGTGATTTTTTTTTTTGGAAAACGGCAAAACAAAGGGTATTTATTAAATATAGTATATCATATAATTAAATATAAAATAAAAAAAAATCACAGAAAAAAACGTTTTATGGTCATGATTCATGTCATGTCATGATGGCTTGATTCGAGGCTTAAATTAATAGATATAAATATTTTTGGAAATGTCAATGGGAAAAATGCATTGAGTTGTTCCTTCCGGCACCACGAAAAACCAGGAAGTGGGTGGGAACTTCGATGCTCTATAGGCTTCAAGGGGCCAGTTGCACCACCTCACACTAAGTTCAAACTTAGCCTAGTTATAGCTTAAATGGCTTTTAAAAAAGCCATTTAACCCATTTAGCCAGGAAAGTATCTCTGTCATTTTTAGATTTCTTTGGCTATTCAAAAATAGCAGATATACAAGCTCATAGCGCGGCACTCGGTGCCGCGCTATGAGCTTGTAGATCTGCTATTTCTGGGCGGTGTAGCCGCCCCTATAAGTGGGGTTGGGACACCTCATTAGCTGTATTGTGATTGGCTCATTAGTACACCCCTAGCTGTACTGTGATTGGCTGACTATTGGCTGACTCTATTCAGCACTGTGATTGGCTAGCGAGACACATGATGACATTAATAACCTATAAATAGGATTATGCACTTTTAAAAAAAAATCATTTTTTTTTTAAAGTGAGCTTCCATCACTATGATGACCACTGTGATGACCACACCGCCCACTTCACACTGGGTGTGATTTTTTGTTTTTTAATGTGAAAATGTGTGCAAATCTTTAAATATATATATTTGTAAAAAAATATATATGTTCAAAGATTTGCACACATTTTCACGATTTTTCAAAAAATAGCAGATCTACAAGCTCATAGCGCGGCACTCGGTGCCGCGCTATGAGCTTGTATGTCTGCTATTTTTTGAATAGCCAGAGAAATCTAAAATGACAGAGATGTGTCCCCGGATTGAATGTGTTTAAGCTATAACTAGGCTAAGTTATAGCTAACTTAGCCTAGTTATAGCTACTCTGATCTTGCACTCTGTGAGTCTCTCAGGATGAGAGTGTCTGCTAAAACGCCTGAATTGTCAAATTGAACAGTCTGCTGTAGATGAAGCACTTTTTTACAGCCAATGACAGCAGTCAGCTGAGCAGAGGCTGATGAGAGTGGGAGGTATGACTGCAAAACCGCGGATAGTGGTGGAAAAAAATTGACTCAGTTTGGTTTTCTTTCTTTATTATTATTATTTTTTTTTAACTTCATTTCACTTTAACCCATTGAAGGGATAGTTCATCCAAAAAAAATATGTTTTTCTATCTATCAGTCACCCCATGGAGACTTGAATTCATGGATATTTTTTTTGTTTTTTTTTCGCATTCCTAAATCCTAAGTCAATAATTTGATGACCAGCGGACCGGTAGGCAGCGGTTCCGGTAGGAGACACAAAGAGTCTCCTTTGTGTCTCCTACCCGGGACCCCCAGAAGAGAAGATTTGTGTATTTTTTTTCCAAAATTAGCAGATGTACAAGCTCTCTTGCGCTCTCTCTCTCTCTCTCCCTCCCAGGGGTCTCCCCACCGACCGCCCCATGTGGAGCGATGAGAGTGGCTTCAAAGAGTGTACGAAAAGCAACACACACACTCCCTCCCCTCTGTGGGCCTGGGTAGGCACACACACACACACACACACACACACACACACACACACACACACACACACACACACACACACACACACACACACACACACACACACACACACACACACACACACACACACACACACAGGCGTTCATTTAAGAAAAAAACACAAAAAGTTAGAATATGGAGATAAGAGGTTTCTGCCCGACAACATCGATACACATTGTGATCCGTCATTTGACTGTAGTATGCTCCCGTGTCCTGCAGGTGTCAGAGTGGAGCATAGACTGCAAATTGCCCGGTGGCACAGACAGCGAGGGCTGGCAGTATGCAGCTGACTTCCCCGTGTACGTACTGCAACTCTTCTCTTTTTAGTATAAATAAGTTGTAAACATTCTACTCTATTATAGTTTGTGTAACAATTCTATTTTATTAACCCTTTTAGACCGACATCTGTGACACTTTTAGATTTATTTGGCTAAAATAGCAGATCTACAAGCTCATGAGCTTGTAGATCCGCTATTTCTTTTTAATCTTGAAAATTTGTGCAAATTTTTGAATATTTATATTTTTTCAAACAAACATTTTTAACTCAAATCATTGCTTCTGGGGCAAAAAAAAAATCCTATCAGTATGTTGCTACTATATCAGTGGTGCTCCAACTTTTCCATGTCAAGGACCCCCAAAATGATATGTATTTGGCCGCGGACCCCCATCGCAAAATACGTTGTTCCAGGGACCCCCATGCAGAAGCACAGATTGGAGTACATTTTTTTCGCTTTAAATATTTATATTCAAAGATTTGCACAAAACTTCCACGAAAATTGCAGATCTACAAGCTCATAGCACTCGATATATTTGTATTAAAGATATTGTATTATTTTTGGTTAAAATGTTAAAGCTCTATATATTCTGATCGCTATAGACCAGGGGTCTTCAACCTTTTCAGGCCAGGGACCCCCAAACTGATGGGGAGATGGAGCAGGGACCCCCTACCTCGTAGGGTAGGGGGGGCTACCACATATATTGTATATTTATGTATACAATTGTGTTTTATATTGCCTTCTCCTATACGCACCTGCCCCAGTAGGTGTGAAAAATAAAACATTCTCTACAAAATATGTATAAACATACCATGTTATTGTGTATTGTGCCTCCATTTATCTGTTTGCTATGGATTCATGTTATGTTTAAAGACGATTTGACATTTTGGGGGAAAAAATGTAATTTTTTTTCCATTTTTTTTTCAAACAAAAATATTGTTTAATCAAACAACAATTTTGCGGACCCCCTGCAGTACCTCCGCGGACCCCCTAGGGGTCGCGGACCCCCTGTTGAAGACCTCTGCTATAGACTGTTTGTTCAGTAACAGGGGTCAGACCCCCCAAACACTCTATAGCAGTGATTACTATCAAAATATAGAGCTATTTAGCACTTATTCTAACAAAAATATATCACTTACCTTAAACCTCATGAACCCTATTCTGGGGGTCAAACATTCGGCAAAAAATAGCCCATCTACAAGCTCACGCTACGCGCTGTGAGCTTGTAGATCAGCAATTTTTGGGGCGAAGACATTTTGTGTAGAGGGGAGAAAAGGAGGGGGGCCTAGTATAGACCTCTGGGGGACCCCGGGGCGACAGAGACCCATGTGAGACTTTAATGGGTCTGGTCTGGTGTGTTTTTTTTTTTCCGTAGGACTTTCCACGGCCACAAGACCATGAAGGACTTTGTCAGACGCAGGAGATGGGCTAGGTATGTGCACGTCAATGTACACACACACACACACACACACACACACACACACACACACACACACACACACACACACACACACACACACACACACACACACACACACACACACACACACACACAGGGTTTGAGTTTTTAGACATAAAATTTGCACAAGAGATTATTCAAAAATAGCAGATCTACAAGCTCATAGCGTGGGAGTGCCACGCTATGAGCTTGTAGATCTGCTATTTTTTAATAGCCCCCCAAAAAAATCTAAAATGACACGTGCGACGCGTTCCCGGTTTGAATGGGTTAAAACATGTGACTGACGTCGCCGTTGTTGTACCTCTGTTTACAGGAAGTGCAAGATCACTGTGATTGGTCCGTGGCAGCATGTCCCGCCCATCCGTCTGAGTGACATCTCTGTGATGCCGTGTCTGGCCCAGAGCCGGGCGGAGCACGTCCCCGTCTGGGCGCTCAGCGACAAGGGGGACGTGCTGTGTCGACTGGGGGTCCAACCCCAACACCCTGCGGTGAGGAAACGATGTCATCTCTGTCTGTCAACCACCTGGTCATCTCACTTTATGTCATCTCTGTCTGTCAACCACCTGGTCATCTCACTTTATGTCATCTCTGTCTGTCAACCACCTGGTCATCTCACCTTATGTCATCTCTGTCTGTCAACCACCTGGTCATCTCACTTTATGTCATCTTTGTCTGTCAACCACCTGGTCATCTCACTTTATGTCATCTCTGTATGTCAACCACCTGGTCATCTCACTTTATGTCATCTCTGTCTGTCAACCACCTGGTCATCTCACCTTATGTCATCTCTGTCTGTCAACCACCTGGTCATCTCACTTTATGTCATCTCTGTCTGTCAACCACCTGGTCATCTCACTTTATGTCATCTCTGTCTGTCAACCACCTGGCCATCTCACTTTATGTCATCTCTGTCTGTCAACCACCTGGCCATCTCACTTTATGTCATCTCTGTCTGTCAACCACCTGGCCATCTCACTTTATGTCATCTCTGTCTGTCAACCACCTGGTCATCTCACTTTATGTCATCTCTGTCTGTCAACCACCTGGCCATCTCACTTTATGTCATCTCTGTCTGTCAACCACCTGGTCATCTCACTTTGTCATCTCTGTCTGTCAACCACCTGGTCATCTCACTTTATGTCATCTCTGTATGTCAACCACCTGGTCATCTCACTTTATGTCATCTCTGTATGTCAACCACCTGGTCATCTCACTTTATGTCATCTCTGTCTGTCAACCACCTGGTCATCTCACCTTATGTCATCTCTGTATGTCAACCACCTGGTCATCTCACCTTATGTCATCTCTGTATGTCAACCACCTGGTCATCTCACTTTATGTCATCTCTGTCTGTCAACCACCTGGTCATCTCACCTTATGTCATCTCTGTCTGGTCATCTCACTTTATGTCATCTCTGTTTGTCAACCACCTGGTCATCTCACTTTATGTCATCTCTGTTTGTCAACCACCTGGTCATCTCACTTTATGTCATCTCTGTTTGTCAACCACCTGGCCATCTCACCTTATGCAGAATTTGTTCTCTTTTTTGCCAGACCCAAGGGGTCGGGCTTACATGAGGCTTTGTACCTGTTTCGTCCATACATGGGCATGGTCACTTTGTCCTCCGGCCCCAGCCAAAAAAAGTCTGTCCCCCTTTCGTCCATACATGGGCATAGACACAGGCTGACACGTCATGTGAAGTCCGGTGACGTAGTGCTCTGATCTTATAAAGTACTTATTCTGGGTCTGGCAGAACCAGGTCTCCTGGTCTTGTTTAGTTTACTGTCGTACTGTACTGCTTCGCGGCCCTCACATCTAGGCCCGATCCGAGGTTGGTCCAGACAGCACTGGCCTAGTCACTCTGCACACACGTCATGCAAAGTCCGGCCCCTCTGGCCTCTCCTCTCCTCTCATCCCCTCTCCTCCCTCCCCGCTTTGCTTTGCGGCCCTAACCTCTAGTCCCAACCTCCCAACCTCGGTCATGTGATAAAGAGGTCAGACTTCCTGTATCTGGTTGCTATGGCAACCTGCCAGATCAGGCTGAGGGTCTGATGGCAAATCAGAGAATCAATCAAGCCAAGAGTCTGATCACTGATCGAGGTGGGGTAAGATGCCTAAATCATAGCCATAGCTCTGATCAGCAGTCTGTGGCGGGTCTTGGAGGCAAATGGAGTGATCCTGTGCTTGCGAATCCCGGACGAACTTTCGGAGCTTTTATCAATTATAGTAGTAAGATGTGTATTTTGTTAGTTACAAAATAATACGTAATATCACTTACCCCACCTTTAATGTTGGTGTGTGTGTGTGTGTGTGTGTGTGTGTGTGTGTGTGTGTGTGTGCGTGTGTGTGTGTGTGATGTCACAGGGTACCTCCTGGCTCCACGTGGGCACAGACCAGCCCTTCAAGTCCATCTCCATCGGCGGTGCCAACCAGGTGTGGGCCATCGCCCGGGACGGAGCCGTGTTCTACAGAGGGTCCGTGTCCCCCCAAAACCCTGCAGGTACGCACTGTATCTGTCCCCCCAAAAAACCTGCAGGTTAGTATCTGTCCCCTCAAAACCCTGCAGGTAGGCCTACGTACTGTATCTGTCCCCAAAACCATACAGGTTAGTATCTGTCCCCCCAAAACCATACAGGTTAGTATCTGTCCCCCCAAAACCATACAGGTTAGTATCTGTCCCCCCCAAAACCATACAGGTTAGTATCTGTCCCCCCAAAACCATACAGGTTAGTATCTGTCCCCCCAAAGCCATACAGGTTAGTATCTGTCCCCCCAAAAACCATACAGGTTAGTATCTGTCCCCCCAAAGCCATAAAGGTTAGTATCTGTCCCCCCAAAAACCATACAGGTTAGTATCTGTCCCCCCAAAACCATACAGGTTAGTATCTGTCCCCCCAAAACCATACAGGTTAGTATCTGTCCCCCCAAAACTATACACGTCAGTATCTGTCCCCCCAAAAACCATACAGGTTAGTATCTGTCCCCCCAAAACTATACACGTCAGTATCTGTCCCCCCAAAAACCATACAGGTTAGTATCTGTCCCCCCAAAGCCATACAGGTTAGTATCTGTCCCCCCAAAACCATACAGGTTAGTATCTGTCCCCCCAAAACCATACAGGTTAGTATCTGTCCCCCCAAAGCCATACAGGTTAGTATCTGTCCCCCCAAAACCATACAGGTTAGTATCTGTCCCCCCAAAACCATACAGGTTAGTATCTGTCCCCCCAAAGCCATACAGGTTAGTATCTGTCCCCCCAAAACCATACAAGTTATTATCTGTCCCCCCAAAACCATACAGGTTAGTATCTGTCCCCCCAAAACCATACAGGTTAGTATCTGTCCCCCCAAAACCATACAGGTTAGTATCTGTCCCCCCAAAACTATACACGTCAGTATCTGTCCCCCCAAAAACCATACAATTCAATTCAATTCAATTCAAAGGGCTTTATTGGCATGAGAAAACATACGTTTACATTGCCAAAGCAGAAAGCATAATACAACAATACAGCAATACAATCAAAACAAAAAATATGTACATTTGAAAGTCAGAATCTTCGATAGGTCAATTTCTATGTACCAAGATCACTGGGTGCAGGTATAGTGCCGGAATATACACAATGATTAGTCTTTAGGGTGGTTGTGTTCCGTTTGATATCCTTTTCCTATCACAGCAACTCACAAATCTTGCTGCTGTGTTTGCACATTGTTGTACTTCGCCCAGCAGGTATGGGAGTTTTTTGTCATTGGTCATGTTTTCAAAATCTCCGTGTGTGGTTGTAATCTGTGGGAAGTATGTGTCTCTGATGTCTTGGTACAATGGACAGACGGTTAGGAAGTGTAGCTCGGTTTCCACTTCATTTTGTGTGCAGTGGGTGCATAGTCTGTCTTCTCTCGGGATACAGGTCTGCCTGTGACGACCTTTCTCGATCGCAAGACTGTGCTCACTGAGTCTGTACCTAGTTAAGATTTTTCTTTGTTTTGGGTCAGTCACGGTGCTCAGGTATTCTGCCACTGCGTATTCTCTGTTTAGGGCCAGATAGCATTCTAGTTTACTCTGCTTTTGTGTTGCTTCTTTCCAGTGTGTCAGGTAGTTTTCCTTTTGCTGTTTTATAATTTGGTTTAGTCCAATGGGTTTTCTATCTCGTGGCTCTGTTTGTGTCCGGAGTTCCAGGGCCAGCTGGCTGAGGGGGCATCTCTCTAGGGTTTCGCTGTGTGTGAGTGCCTTGTTATGGAGTGCATCTAGGTCACTTTCTTTTAGGTGGTTGTAGAACTTAAGTGCTCTCTTTTTTATTTTGATAATTAGTGGGTATCGTCCTAATTCTGCCCTGCATGCATTATTTGGTGTTTTTCGCTGGGTACGGAGAATGGATTTGCAGAATTCTGTGTGTAGGGTCTCGGTTTGGTGTTTATCCCATTTTTCAAGGTCATGGTTTGCTAGTGGTCCCCAGATCTCACAACCATAGAGGGAAATTGGTTCTATCACAGAGTCCAGTATTTTAAGCCAGGTTTTAATTGGGATGTCTATTTTGATGTTTCTTTTGATAGCATAGAATGCCCTTCTTGCCTTGTCTCTCAGGTCCTTTACAGCTTGGTTGTAGTTCCCTGTGCTGCTGATGTTTAGGCCAAGGTAGGTATAGTTTTTTGTTTGTTCTAGTGGGATTGTATTTAGGAAAAATTGATGGTTTTGGCGGCTGGATCTTTTTTGAAATATCATGATTTTAGTCTTAGTTAGGTTCACTGTCAGGGCCCATGTCTGGGAGAATTTGTGTAGGAGATCAAGTTGCTGCTGTAGTCCTTCCTTGGTTGGAGACAGCAGCAGCAGGTCATCTGCAAAAAGTAAGCATTTGATTTCTGTGTTTGCCAAGGGGATGCCTGGAGCTGTGGACTGTTCTAACGTTTTTGCTAATTCGTTGATATATATGTTGAAGAGTGTTGGACTCAGGCTGCATCCCTGTCTAACTCCTCGGCTTTGGGGGAAAAAGTCTGTGTGCTTTTCGCCTATTTTAACTGCACATTTGTTGTTAGTGTACATTGATTTTATGATGTCATAGGTTTTCCCCCCAATGCCACTCTCCAACAGTTTGTACATCAGACCCTCATGCCAAATTGAATCGAATGCTTTTTTGAAGTCGACAAAGCAGGAGAATAATTTGCTTTTGTTTTTGTTTAATTGGTTGTCAATTAGGGTGTTTAGAGTGTAAATGTGGTCTGTTGTGCGATATTTTGGTAGAAAGCCAATTTGTGATTTGCTCAGGACATTGCTTTCTGTGAGGAAGTTTAGAATTCTGTGGTTGAGGATCATGCAGAGGATCTTTCCGAGGTTGCTGTTTACACAGATCCCGCGGTAGTTATTTGGGTCATATTTGTCTCCACTTTTGTGGAGTGGCGTTATCAGCCCTTGATTCCATGTGCTGGGAAAGATCCCAGAGCTGAGCACGATATTTAGGAGTTTTAGTATGGCTATTTGGAATTTGAGGTCGGTGAATTTTATCATTTCATTTAGAATACCGTCTGCCCCGCAGGCCTTCTTGGTTTTAAGTGTTTTTATTTTGTCTTGTAGTTCTTTTAGGTTGATTTGGGAATCTAGTGGATTATGGTAGTCTTTTATGGCTGACTCTAGGTTTTGTAGTTTATCTTTTATTTGTTTTTGCTCTTTGTTCTTCTCGATTGGGCCAAAGAGGCTAGAAAAATGGTTCACCCATATATCTCCATTTTGGATGGGTAGTTCGTCCTGTTTTAGCTTATTAAGTCTGTTCCAGTTTTCCCAGAAGCTGTTTGTCTGTATGGAATCCTCGATATCTTGCAGTTGGTTTCTAACATGTTGATCTCTTTTTTCTCTTACTGTTTTCTTGTATTGTTTCAGTGTTTCCCCATATTGGAGACGTGTGTTGTGGTTGTCTGGGTCTCTGTGTTTTTGGTTTGATAGTTTCCTTAATTTTTTCCTGAGATTATTGCAGTCGTTATCGTACCATTTGTCATTCTCAACATTTTTTCTGGCTTTCCTGTTTGATACTTTTAGGTTTGCTAGTGAGGCTGTTAGTTCAAATATATGATTGAGGCCTTCTACTGCCCTGTTTACACTTTCACTGTTTTTTTCAAAGGTTTTTTCTAGGAACTGATCCAGTTGTGATTGGACTTGTTTTTGCCTAATAGCATTTTGGAAAGCTTCTGCGCTGTGTTCATTCCATTTGTAACGTTTTCTTATAGTATGTAGTTTGTTTGGCGTTTGTTCTTTGTGTCTGTGTGTTGATCTGTTTAGATAGGCTGTGGTTCTGTTGTGGTCTGACAGGGGTGTTTGCGGGCTGACTGTGAAAGCTCTGAGCGATGCCAGGTTTATGTCCGTGATAAAGTAATCTACCGTGCTGTTTCCCAGGGATGAGCTGTATGTATATCTACCGAAGGAGTCCCCTCGGAGTCTACCGTTAACGATGTACAGACCCAGTGAGCGACAGAGCTGTAGCAGTTGTGACCCATGTTTGTTTGTTGTTTTGTCGTGATTGTATCTCGGGGGACATGTTGGGGAGCTGACCATACAGGTTAGTATCTGTCCCCCCAAAGCCATACAGGTCAGTATGTCTGTATGCTCTACAAGCCAATGGTGGTGAATGGCAGTCAGATTGATTTGAAATACTTCCCATTGTTATTAGACCGCTCCTTGTTTGTGTTTGTTTAACCCATTTAGACCTGAGGCCGATTCTAAAAACACCTTCTAAATCTTTTCTGAAAAACTTCAAATATCTATTAAAAATTTACAAAAAACGTATGTTGCTATATACTGCACATAGTAACGGGAACCCCAGAAGGGGTTCCCGTCCTGAAAGGTATAGTTACAAAAAGGGGTTCCCGCCCAAAATGGGTTAAGAGGTGAAGTGGTGTGTATGTTTATTAAAGTGGGCCGTTTCTTCAGTCGCTGTTGTTAGTCATGGCTGCCAGTTCCCACCTGATGTCATGTGTGAGTCCAGACTGCTCCAGACCGTACTGGATAACTGCCAGCTTGCATAAGGTCTTCAGACTAGGACTTAAGTCTAAGATATGCAGGCCAATGGGAGATACCCCTCCCACCTTTGCGTTGCTTCCTCCAAGGAGGATGACACGATCTCCCACCATGCAACAGCACAAACTAATACTATACGTTGGACACAGGCCTTTTCCCTTGGGCTCAACTTTCTTCCAGAAGGTCTCTGGATTGAATTTCCACACATCATTGACGTTTTGGTTCCAGTTGGAGCTACCAAAAATGTACAGCTCTCCATTGTAGGCAAAGACTGAAGACCACCGGCGTCCTTCTGGAATAAACTGAGTAGAAGGCGTGCTCAGCCAGCAGTTGGTCTCTGTGTCAAACACTCTGATGTTATTGTCGAGCTGTTCCTGGTCCCCTCTGCCCCCAAATACAAACATCTTTGTCCCCATGATGGTGGTAGAGTGACGGCATGAAGGAGATGGCAGAGTTCCTCTGGCGTTAATTAAAGACCAGACCATCGTGTTGGTGTCCAATGCGTAGATGTCATTAAGGTGCGCTGTCAGCCTGGTGGATCCTCCATAGATGTACATGACCTTCCCAAAGACACAGGCTGAGTGGTGGCACCTCGCCTCTGGAACAGACCCAGAGACCTGGGGCTTGAACCATCTGTGGGTGTCGACATCAAAGGCATAGAGCAGGTTGCAGTATCCCGTTGTATACTTCCTCCTTCCCCAGAAGTAGACGATGTCTTCTATGAGCACAGAGGAACCCCAGCACGTGGAGGGACCCTCAAGGTGATATTCTCCCTCTCCCAGTTGTCACTGGGGGCGACTTCATCCAGCGTAAGGACACTGTGTTGAATACATGAACCTCATGATATATGTCTCTAAAACAGTAGAGCTTCTGTCCGACTGTCACAGCAGTTTCACATGCTCTTGCTTTCAGACGCACGGTCCAGCGAATCATTTCCCACAAAAGCACAACAACCGACTAAAAGTTATCAGTCAAATCCTTGACGAGTGCTATTGTGCACACTACCACTCATATACTGTACATAGGTTCAGCTGCACAAACGTACAGAAAGTTTGGCCAATCGGCAAAGCCGAGGTGTTGGGTTTTCCAATCGAGAAACCCGATAACTGTGGATCTCCCGAATATTATGGAAAATAAATCACTAGGGACAGGCTCTGTGAATTCCTCACACCACACAGCAGATAGTGTGTTCAGCCGTGTTGGCAGCTATTCTCCAGGTGGAGGTTTCAGTCAGGCTACAGGCGTTTACACGTTGATGAATGGGGGTTTATTTATTTTACTATTCATTTTAAAGGACATGGTCGTGATGTCATCGTTGCGATGTTGCGTGATGATGTCATTACGTGTAACCTAGCGTGTCATTATAGGTGGACATTTTCAAAAGGTAAAGTCTTCAAAAATGTTTTTAAAATTTTCTAAAATGAACTAAACAAAACAAAAAGAACTAGAAAGGTGTGCTGCTCGCATTTAGAGTAGGATAACAATGAATGTAGTGCAGTGCTGGAGCTTATGTGCTGCTCTGTTGTCCTCCATGATGTGTTGTGTTGTATTGTAGGTGAATGCTGGTACCACATCCCCTCTCCGGCCAAGCAGACGCTCAGACAGCTCTCTGTGGGAAGGACCTCCGTGTTCGCTGTGGATGAGAACGGTGAGTATTAAAACTCTTGTTCATGTTGGGAGCTAGCCGTACAGTGATTAGGCCTGTCGCAATTATTTGAGATAATCGCGACTCTTTTTGCGATTGTTAATCGTTTCCTTGTTGAACATTTTCACACATTTTCCATTAAAAAAGCAGAAATAGCTGATCTACAAGCTTACATGTATAAAATTATTAAAGATGTCAATAATGTCTTTGTATATTTCAGTTATTTCTCATATCTGCTCTGTGCAATTTTTGATTTTGAAGCGTAAAAAGCTTATTATGTTCCAATGTTAAATGCCAAACACACAATTAAATTGTTAATGGCAATTATTTGAGGGACAATTAATTGTCAACTTAAATGTGTAATTGTGACTCAGCCCTAGCAGTGATTCTCAACCTTTTTAATGTCAAGGACCCCCAGTTTGATATGCATTAGGCCATGGGCACGGACCCCCATTTGATACTTAAACAAATAAATAGTTGGCACTCCAATCTACACTGTAAAATCCTCAGTGTTTATCTAACTCTGATAGTGTGCCCGTAAGGGTCCATTTGCACACTCTCAAAGTTACAGACCTGTAAGGGTCAGAATCAACGTTAGTGTCACATCACAGGTTTACAGGTGTAAAACATTGGGTGAAATTAGCTTGGTTCCCAACTATCATCAATTTAGTTGTTGAGAACCGCTGTGTTAGGGGTTAACTTGAACACTATAGCGTCCCTATTCTGGGGTGAACATTCAACGAAAATAGCAGATCTACAAGCTCACAACACGGCACGTTGTGCGCTTGTAGACCGGCTATTATCGGACTGGCGACTGGGGAAGTATAAATTGTTTAAGCGGTTGAGTGTCTTGCTCAAAGGACACTTCGACACTAATCCAGTGGGGAGCTGGGGATCGAACCGGTCGATCCCCAGCGATTCCCATCCGGCCCGCTGTACCTCCTGAGCCACTGCAGCCTCCGACCGCCCCACTGCACACACAATGTACCTCTGGAGCATTGTGGAGCATGTTTCTGCACAGTCTTTAATGAAGTGCACATACCTCTCCCTCTCTGTCTCCCCCTGTAGGCAACCTGTGGTACAGGCAGGGTCTGACCCCCAGCTACCCCCAGGGTTCAGCGTGGGAGCTGATCTCCAACAACGTCACCAAGGTCTCCGTGGGAGCCCTGGACCAGGTCTGTTGTCTCGTCACCAAAAAAAGCTCACAACACGTCTACATTAGCCTGGGAACCAGACGAATCTGCGAGTGCAAAAAAAAAAGTTGCACTCTGCGATTTGGGTCTGGCACCGCTCCATAGAGAATCCATTTCCTGCTCCAGAAGACGCGGGTGACCAATCAGGGCCCAGTATTCGAATATGGGAGACTGTAATTGGTAGTTGGTTGTATAGGTCTAACCAATTGCGTCGAGGGCCATTGTTTTGATCCCGCCCCTTGGGGAAAAAAAACGTCCTCGTGGAAGCACCAGACTCATATCCACTCAGTGATCTAGTCTGGCTACGCGAGGCTACGTCTAAATAGACAACAAGTTAAAATAGGGTTAATGTATGTTTTGTAATAATAATTCAAATCTACAAAGTAACGAGTAACTAAAGTTTTCAAATAAGAGTAAAAGTACAATATTTTGCAATACAATATTTGCCTCTGAGATGTAGTGGAGTAGAAAATTGTACAGTACTTGAGTAAATGTACTTAGTTACATTCCACCACTGGTTGCAGGTATTCTGATTGGCTCGGTGCCGTCATGTGTTGCAGGTATGGATCATAGCCGACAGCGTCCCGGGTTACCCCTCTGAGACGCCAGGAGCTGTCTGTCACAGGCTGGGGGTGGGGCCTATGCAACCCAAGGGCCAATCCTGGGACTACGGCCTCGGGGTGAGTGTGACATCATCACAGCTCTTTCACATGAAGCAATGGTTCTCAAGTATCAACCTTTTCTGGATCAGGGTCTACACGTGAAAAGCTCAAAAGCATTTGCGGCCCACCCATCTGACCACTTAACTCATGACTGACTTTTTTTTCCAAAGGCCCAGACTGCCAAAGACGACTTTTTCGTTTTCAGTTGTTTTCCACCAGGTGGCGCTGTTCTCGAACACACGAGTGACCATTGTCATCCTCAAGTCACACAGATCCAGGAGATCACGTGATCGAAAGATCTCCACTACCATTATCTCTTTAACTGCCAGAGTAAACAGTGTAATAGTGTCACCCCACTGCCAGCCAAAACGAGCGATTTTACTGTACCTTTGAAAAATCATGGACTATTATGCGTGACCGCCGTCCTCACGTAGATCGCCTCATTACACATACAAACGCGCAAAATTCCGCTCGCGGTAATCCGTCGCATAGCTGTGGCCAGTTGAATGTGGCTTGTTTTTGCCTTAAAGCAAGAGGAACGGAGATATAGCCATTTTCCCACAGGAAATAAACAGGAAGTAAACAAGCCGTTTCCGTTTACAATGACGTCAGATCTGGGTCTGTCGTCATCTGGCAGTGAAAGCATCATTCATAAGGTAGCGAACAGCGCCATCTGGTGGAAAACACGCGCGCCTTGGCAGAATCTGACGAGAAATCTCGTCAGTGGCAGGCAAAGAGTTAACTTCCTGCTTAGCGTATTTGGGGAAACGGCTGTATCTTTTTTTTATTATTTTTTCCCTGCATTTTTGACGAGGCATGCTATATTCAACGGCCTGTAACAAGTGAACGGGGGGTCGTGATGACTTTTTTCCCCTCGCGGAAGCACAGTGAAACCCTCCGTGTTTAGCAACCGTCGGGGGATCGATCATATTGGATTATAAATATTCTGTGACTAGTTGAAAAGTTAAGGAAAACCAAAACGCTGTCAGTGGGCGATTCATTTATGTATTTAATCTGGCAGTGAGTTAAACGGCATAGTATTGGGTGAAACAGATTAGTAGTACCTGCTGATGTAATCACGCATTACTTTTAAGTTTGACACATTCTGACCACAGATATGATCTAAAAGTGTAAAACACCATTTTTGTTGTTTTGGGGGTTTTCAGCTGGTCTTGAAGATCATTTTAATGGGTATATTTTATAAATACAGTATATTATCTGGGAGCTTTGAATTCTGACTGTTCACCCATTATTGACAATGAACCTACTGATTATTACGTATTTGTTTGTTTGTTTCCACAGGGTGGGTGGGAGCACATCAGCGTGAGGGGGAACTCCATAGACCGCCCTCCGTTCCCACTTCCTGTCTCCGCCCCCGCCGCCAGTCCCCGCCCCCCCAGGCCGACCGAGGCACAAGCGAACGGGAACGCCGTGGGTGTTGTGTGACCCCGCCCAGGGGGGGGGGGGGGGGGCGTGGCTTTGGCGTCAGGTGGGGTTGGGGGCGTGGCTTTGACGCCCACGCATGCCCAACCCAACTTCCTCGCAGCCCTCCTCGTGCCTGGCTCCACACTGTCTACACCACTGGTTCTCAACGTGTGGTCCCCGGGGACCCCCAGGCTGTCCTTGGGGGGGGGGGGGGGTCCCAGGCGGTCCCCAGCTAAATGACTGATAGTTATTAGGAACCAAATGGACCCTTATAGGCCTGTAACTCAGAGAGTGTACACATGGATTTTACGGTTTTGATTGAGGTCCAACAGATTTTTTTAAAAATGGTAGCAAATGGGGGTCTATGGACTAATGCATATCGTTGCTGTCGGGCAGAAACCTCTTATCTCCGTATTCTAACTTTTTCAGTTTTTTTCCCCCCGTAAATTAAAGCCCTACTGGATCATACTACAGCGTCACACAAAAGCTGCAAGCAAAGCGACGCGTTTCGAGCTTGTAGATCTGCTACTTTTGCTACTTTTAAATTTGAATCTTGAAAAGTAACAGTTTTGGACATACTATGAGGTTTCCACCCGACAGAGACGATATCAAACCTGGGGGTCCTTGAAATAAAATTTAAAAAGGGTTGAGAATCATTGGTCTATATCTCCTCAGACCAGACCCTCCCCAACCTTCATGTCATTCTGTTTTGGCAGATTCGTGCTCCATAGATGGATGAATGTTACAGTTGTGTTTGTCCCCCCCCCCCCCCCCCCCCCCCATAAAACATGCAGCAATGATTTGATTTGATTTACTTAAAAACAGGGCTAACGGGAACATTGTAGCCTGCAGATGACGTTTGGTGCGATTTGGTAAAAAAAAAAAAAAAGATTGAAGCACATTTGCTCTCATCGGGTGATCCATGAGATGGATTGATTGATTGGTTAATTGATTGATTGATGTTTTTATTGACAAAAATGCATACATACATGACCATATATTATTTGTACATATCTAAAACACAGATCTAGCAAATAGATTTTATAATATCAAGATCATCTTTAGAGGAGGCGGATAATTCATTATATTCATTATACTGAGGTGTCGGCTCACTGAAAATAGTCGATCTACAAGCTCACAGTGCGTTGTGATGCGACACGTTGTGAGTAGAGATGACCAGTTTCTCCTTCCCGATACCGATAACTTGCATATCAGTCGATACCGAGTACCGTCCCGATACCAGTGCGTCATTTAAAAATAATCTAGGACAGTGGTGGGGTCAAAGTAGGGTCCAGGTAGTGTTGATTTCGTCGACTAAAACGAAAAATGTTGGTCGACTACCTTTTTTCACTGACGAAAACTAAATAAAAACTAAGCTATGAGGACTAAGACTAAATATATTGACAATTTCGTCAACAAATAAAAACTAGACTAAAATGTTAGGGAGGGACGAGTGGAGAAGAGATCCAGTAGAACTAAAAGACACGTCATTGTATGCTTGGTTGCGCTCGGGTGTTACGCTCTGAAAATAGCCGATCTATAAGTTCACAACGCGTCGCGCTGCGACGCGTTGTGAACTTGTAGATCGGCTATTTTCAGCATGCAACCAAGTGTAAAATCTGCCATTACGACACCATCAAAGCACCACCAAAATACATTTTAGTCGACTACTGTAAATCAACTGTAGATTTAGTCGACTATTAATCTTATGATATTTAGTCGACTAAAACTAGACTAAAACAAAATGGAATTTTATTCAAAAGACTATGACTAAAACCACATCAAAATTTGCTGTCAAAATCAACACTGGGTCCAGGGACCATCTGGGTTCCTTGAGGGGGTTCCATGTGTACACTCTCAGAGTTATGGCGGTCCTGGCAATTAAATAGTTTGAGAACCACGGATCTATAGGAATAAATCAAAATTCCATTAATAATTGTGCAGCTACAAGTTAGTAATGTAAATAGTACAGTGTATAAGACAGTCGCGCAACATCAAATGAAACATTCAAAATATTACTGTAAATGTGATAAATTATGTAGTATTGGAATGGCATAGATACTCGCTGACACCGATACCAGCATTTTAGGCAGTATCGGCAGCTTTTCCGATACCGATATTGGTATCGAAACAACTGTAGTTGTGAGCTTATAGATCAGCTATTTTCCCCTAATGACGCCCACCGTATGACAGAGGCTAGTTGGACACCAGTCCGGTTTACCTACTGTCATCAGTCATCACATGCTCTCTCTCATTGGCTGATCATTTAGCCCACATGCTCTCTCATTGGCTGATCATTTTGCCCACATCTGTCTCATTGGCTGATCATTTTGCCCACATCTGTCTCATTGGCTGATCATTTTGCCCACATCTGTCTCATTGGCTGATCATTTTGCCCACATCTGTCTCATTGGCTGATCATTTAGCTCACATCTGTCTGATTGGCTGATCAATTAGCTCACATGGTGTTAATTATAGTAGCGTATTTTTATTTTGTTTGTTTTTTTGCTTTATTTGCTTCCGTCTCATTTCATTTGCCTGATTGACCTCCATTTGCATGTGATTTATTTTGAACGTATTTATAGTGTGTTCGTTCATTTATTTGCGTTATGTTTTGTTTCTCCATAATGTTTTGGCCTGTTACGTGTTTTTAAATGAGGCATTTTTCTTTCAGCTTATGTTTTATTACTTTATAATAACTAATTTATGCGTTTCCAGAACGGACTTCCAGCAAAGGGACCGGCGATATTTAGTTTTTTTCCACACCATTTAAAAAAAGGAATACACTACTTTTATATTACAAATGACAGCATTGGAATAACCTGAAAACATTTTTGATTCCCAGGATATTATTATTCAGCAGATAATACCTAATATTCTATTGTTTCCTCCTGCAATATGAAGTGTTTTTTCTCCTCTCAGTATTAATGTGTTGATCTGCAGAGCGTGGAAACTGTACAGCAGTGTTGAATGTTTCCATCATTTGACGTCCTCCTGATGAGGACACTGAACTGTGAAATAAAACTCTGAACCAACGTTTACAGTCTGTTCACTTTCCTTTGCCTTAAGTATTTAGGCATTTAAGCGGACGCTCTTTATCCAGAGCAACTCACAGTCAGTGGTGGAAAAAGTACTCAAAAGTTTTACTTAAGTAAAAGTATAAATACTGCACTGTAGAAATACTTTGTTACAAGTGAAGTCTGGGTAATCAAAATGTACTTAAGTAAAATATTCTCATATAGCCAAAGTTTAAATTGGGCTGAAGTGGTTAATGTATATTTGTAACAATAATAATCTACAAAGTAACTAGTAACTAAAGTTTTCAATTAATTGTAGTGGAGTAAAATAATATTTGCCTCTGAGATGTAGTGGAGTAGAAGTAAAAGTACTGCAAATTGGAAATACTCTGGTAAAGTAAAAATACCTCAACATTGTATTTACACCACTGCTTACAGTGATACGAGGTAATACATCAAATGCATAGAAATAGTCATCTAGGATCATAGATAAACCAAGAACCGATCATCTGTATAATATCTAAAAATAAATAATCTGTGCATTGAAACTATACAATAGGATGCCAGGTCTACAAATGAACCATGCTAGTCTACATAACATGCTACCTAAATAAAATGTTAGCCTTTGCGTAAGCTTGCAAGTTCGTCAAGGCTAGGGCAAGTGCTATGGCCTAAACCCTTAACCCAGTGGCTCTCAACCTTTTTACATCAAGTACCACCTCAGACAATATGTGGCCCTCCAAGTACCACCATTATGACTGATGTTAAAATGCAGTAGCGTACACGTACACCCACCCTATCCCATCCTATTCAGCTATGCACAGTATAATATAATATATCATAATATAATAAGAATAATATATTTTTCACAGTTGTCAGCCAAAGTCATGCTGTACAAAATGGTAACAATAAATCTGGCACTTTAACTCTTACAGAGACACACACACACACACACACACACACACACACACACACACACACACACACACACACACACACACACACACACACACACACACACACACTCTTTTTAATGGTAGCTTTGTAGATTTTGTAGCAGCTACAAATGCCAGGTGTCGCTTTGCATCTTCATATCGCTGGCTTCCATTGAAATTGAATGGCAACTTTGTAACTACCAGTGTTGATGCAAAAGTATGTCCAGGACACACTGACAAACAAATATGCTGTGATTCTCTAATACATGTACGTAGATATTAACGCCTGCGTGAATCGGTGTTGTTCCACAATGGTTTGTGTTATGTGTGACATCGGAATAGAGCTCTGGTCAACTTATATAAGAAGATGCACACATCCAGGAACAGGGATCTAGACATCTATTGGGAGGTATATGAAGAGTGGCTGAGAGAGACATATACAAATACAGCGAGGAGCTCGGAGACACAGAGACAGAGACAGAGAGAGTGAGAGGGAGACAGAGAGAGAATGTTGTGCTGGACGTTGCCCATGAAAAGACGTCCTGTGCGTCCGGAAAGAAGCCTTCTCGAGCCACTTTCTTGTGCTGCTGAACCAGCAGGGGACAAGGTGTATTACTTCGGAGGGTACTATAACAACACATCCTACACCATGGATCAGATTGATGTGAGCGTCTTCAACACAGTGACTTTACGCTGGATGAAGTTTCCCCCAGTGACACCTAGAAGAGGAGGAAGACGTCCTCTTGAGGTTCCCTCCATGCGCTGGGGCCACACAGCTGTGCTGATAGAATCTATCATCTACATCTGGGGGGGTGTAGTGAATTGTAAGAGAACACAGTATGCCGGACATTCCTTGACTACCGTCACAGGGGACTACTGGGACAACGTTCTTTATGCATTTGATGTCGACACCCACAGATGGTTAAAGCCCAAGATTTCTGGGTTTGCTCCTGCAACGAGGGCCGGCCACTCAGCCTGTGTCTTGGCGAAGGTCATGTATGTTTATGGAGGATACAACAAGCCGACTGGATTAACTAATAACATCTACAAGTTGGACACCTGTACAATGGTCTGGTCTTTAATTAACACCAGAGGCACCCGGCCACCTGCTTCAGATTTTCACTCTGCCACCATCATCGGGACAAAGATGTTTGTAGTTGGGGGTTTTGGGGGACAGGGGGAATACTACAACAACATCAATGTGTTTGACACAGAGACCAACTGTTGGATGAACACATCTTCTGCACAGCTTCTTACAGAAGGACGTTGTGGTCATTCAGCTTTTGCGTACAATGGAGAGCTGTACATATTTGGTGGTTTCAGCATGACAGAGGCAGTATGGCAGTACAATGATCTGTGGAAATTAAATTCTAGAACCTTCTCTTGGCAGAAGGTTGAGCCCAAGGGGAAAGGCCAGGATTGGAGTTCTGGTGAGCGCTGTTGCATGGTAGGAGATCGTATCATACTCTTTGGAGGATACAGAGACCATGCACAGCTACAGATCTTAGCCTTAAGTCCTAGTCTTAAGATGATATGCAAGCTAGCAGTTATTCAGTATGGTCTGCAGCAGTCGGGTCTTCCACACAACATCAGGTGGGAACTGGCAGCCATGACAACAGGAACCAAAAGAAAACACCATGAAACGAATGAATGAATGAATACATAATTAAATAAATAAAGCTTACCATAAACAAAATGATCATTGTTTACAATGATCCCTTCATTCATCAAGTCATTAATAACGCTACTGGTGTCACGGGTTCAGAGCACTGTTGACAACTTTCTTTTTTCAGACAGGATCATGGTTCACAATCGTATCATGATTATTGACCATGTAGAGTTTTTAAAACATCTTTTAAGATAATTTTTTAACTTCCACAGATCATTGTACTGCCATACTGCCACTGGCATGCTGAGGACGAAACCACCAAATATGTACAGCTCTCTCCATTGTTACTGAATTGTAAGAGAATACAGTATGCCGGCAATTCCTTGTGAATGATCCAAGCACCACCGAAGAAGAGTACACCCAGAAATCACAGATGGTTAAAGCCCAAATTTCTCTCGATTCTACCTGACCCCCGTGCGTGTAATGAGCTGATCTCCGTGAGGACGGAGGTCACAGAGAATATTCCACGGTTTTTGAAAGGTTCAGTAAAATCGCCGTTTTCGCTGGCAAGGGGACGGATTAATTAATTAATTAATTCCTGGCAGTGAATGAGTTAATAAAGAGCTGGAGAGACATGGAGAATCCTGTTACTGAACAAACACTATAGCGATGAGTACTATCAGAGTATAGAGCTATACACTACTAACACTTATTGCCAGACCCAAGGGGGTCGGGCTTACTTGAGGCTTTGTACCCTTTGTCCTTAGGCATGCCCCCTTTCCTTAAGCTCCAGCCATAAAAGTCTGTCCCCCTTTCGTCATTCTACATATATGGGGATGTCTGAATTGAATTCTTCTTTTCCTCTGCACACACTCTGCAGACACGTCAACCGAAGTCCGGCCATTCAGATGAAGTTTTAGAAATCATTTTTAGAATCAGCCTCAGATCTAAATGCGTAGTAACAATGGCTGTTTGATGGTTGATTTGATTGTGGTTGCTAGCATTAAATTCATTTACAACTTATTGCTGTTGTCCGCTAGATTACTTTTAGGCAGTTTTGTTCCGCATAACTTATTTCATAGGTTTATTACTACATAAACAGCATAGTAAATTACCTACACTTATAAATTACCTACACTTATGAAATACTGAACTCAAAGCTCTTCTGCCATATTCTGTGCACTGACTGACAAAAGCCAGGTCAATGTAATCAGACTGGAATGTTTGCTAGTCTAGCCTATACACAAATCTACAACCAAATACCCCTATACACAAAAAAATTATTTATGCTTTTCAGTTATAAAGTGGTTTGTAGGTGTGTTACATACTAGGACTTCATTCTGGGTCTGGCAGAACCAGGTCTCCTGGTCTTGTTTTAACCAAAGAAAATCACGTATCCTACCTTTAAGTGCTAGTCTAAAGACGTTCTGCAAACTACACGAATGCATTCCCGGTCTTAATGGATTAAAATTACTCCAAACTAGACACAAACATTGTTCAGGCCTGCCTTGAGGACAATCACATCAAGGGGCCACGTTATGGGCCCTCTGGGGCCATAAGGCGGGGGCACTGTTGCTTCAATCTGACCCCAGGAAGAGTAGCTGCTAAAACAGCACGGTAAGCTCATGGGGATCCAATAATCAAATCAAATCTGCATTAAACGTGGCACAAACACTGTTCAGGGGTCCGCCATGACAATAGTCAGTCAGGGCAAAAAGAAAATCGGTAAATATGCACATATCAGAGGTGTTTTGAGGTGATTGATGTCTTTTCACAGTTTTATATGAATGGGGATGGGATTTTGACCCCAAATTAAAATGTACACTGCAAGTGCATCATCAAAAAAAGGGGGGTTAACTCTGCCAGAGTAATAGTGTAATAGTGGTACGCTACTGCCAGCGAAAAAGATCGATTTTATCAACCTTTGTAAAATCATGGAATATTTTCTGTGAATGCTATCCGCACGGTGATCCCCTCACTACACACACAGGGGTCTCGTAGAATGTGGGGGGGGAAAAATATCCGATAGCGGTTGAAAAGTTGAAAATAGCATGTTTTGCCAAAAATACATGGTAAAAAAAAAAGAAGTACACAGGAGCCGAGATAGAGCATTTTTAAAGTTAACCAGGGAGTGAATGGAGCAGTACATCTTTGGATCGCGATATCTCTGGTTCTGTGTGAAAATAAATAAATAAAATAAAGTTTTTTTTTCAAAACTCGTCCAAACTCGTCGTTGGCAGGCTGAGCCATAGCAGGATTTGACGAATTCATTCGTCCATGGCAGTTAATGAATGAGTTTGTGAAATAGCATGACAGCTCCCAAAATTAATTAGACAAAAGGGGTAGATCCTGTATATATGACAAGTGACACAATAAATAAGTGATGAAAATGAAGGAAACAATAATCTTGACGTCATAAGGTCCTTAATCCACTAAAGCCGGGAACACATTTGTATAACCACTTAAACCTAGGGTGACCAGATCCAAACAGGGCCATTGAGGGATAGATCAACCCGTTCCGCGGGACACGTGCACGTGGACGCGCGGGGGTTTTGCGGTTCTGGGCGGATTGGGTTCGTTTTTTCCGGTTTTAGGGTTAGGATTCGGGTTAGGTTAGGGTTATGTTATTTAATTCTTATTTTCGCCTGATTTTACCGATTTATAATCAAAAAAATTAAACACAATTAAAACTTTTTTTTGTGCAAAAAGTGGGGAGTATGAAATCTTAACACATTGAATGCCAAAAACGGTCCGGACCGTTTTTGAGGGTCCAAACGAGAAGTGCCGAAAACGGTCCGGACCGTTTTTGACCCAATTCTATTTTTATACATGTGGGCCACGTGGGGCGCTAAAACGAAACTTTGACATCACCCAAGCAGTTTCTGAGAAGAAGAGGCTGGATGAGGCTCCATGTCAAAAATCCTTCCGGTCGGCGTTTTCAATGTTATCTCCTTGATTAAAAGCTTAATATCTCCATTTCTTTTTAATGTGGTGGAAACGAGCCGTTTTCGATCGGCGATCACGCTGCAATGGAGGGTCGCGTTGGAAATATTATTGTTCCAGGCGTTAGTCGGGACCCTCCGCCGTCTCGCACGCACGCTTTGTTTACATGCATTTCCGCGTCGGGGCTTCTCACAGCACGAAATGTATAACGCAAGTGGATGGAAGAAATGCTGGCACTCAACGTATAATATTTTAATAAACCTCTGGCACCCAATGTGTTAATAGGAGTATGATAATAATAACTATAATAGAACTACTATGCAAATGAAAACTTAACAGAAATGCATTTGAAATTATCTGTATTTACTGGACAATACAACCTACTAAGAGGCTTTGATTTGATTGTGAAGACATTAATTACATCCAATAAGGAGCTCACAATAAAGTATGTAGTTTTCACAGTAGTCAACTACAGTCCCAAGTCTCATGTCTTGAGGTACAACTTAGGCTACTAGTCAACTCTCAAGTCTACATGTAGAGCAGCAAGAGCAGTATCAATTTACCAAAGCAGCATCCTCCTAACAAAGCCAACTACAGCAAATTATTTTCAAATTAGACAGGCACAACATTAAACAAATAGATAAAATAAACAAAATCAGTAATATATCAAAACTGGTCAGGACTGGAGGGAACAACAACTAATAATAAATGAAATTGTAAACAAACTTGTCCACCATAGCAACACAGGCTATGCACTTCCAGAACCAAGGAAAGCACCAGGCTGTGAGTTTTCTCCATCACAGCAACAACTGTGTGTAGGCAGGTCTGGCCCACACAGGCAATGCACATTCAGCACCATAGAAAGCACCTGGCAGTGAGTGAAACACAAGAATAGCAGCACAAATAAAAATAAAAAAATCTAGCACCACACTGGCCCAGAGCCCACAATAAACTATTCTATTTTAAACATATCTTCTTCCTGGGTTTATACTTTTTGCTTGAGCGTGCTGCTTCCAATAAGGCCTTCTGCTTGAGAACATAGCTGTAGAATTCCTTACAACTGTATTCAAAGTTGGTCTCGACTTGGATTTCACTCTTAATAAGCTCTGGTCGGTCCATGCAGCAGTCATGAGGGAAAACACTCTCTCTACTGGAGCATTGGTGATGGGGATGCTGAAGAGAAAGGATGCAACAGCAGTCAGATTTGGTGTTGTTGTGCCTTTAAGCAAGATGGACCACTTCTCCAGAAGAGGAGCTCTTCCTCTCCACAATTTCCTGCTGGCGTGGCAGAGTCACACAGTACTCATCATACAGTTCATCCATGTCCAGTTTCCCTCTGATCTGTAGGACCTCCACCGCATCACTGAGCTGGGAGAATGTGAACCTGCTCTTCAGTGCCAAGCATGCAACATTCTTCTGGTAGTTGTTGTCCCTTTAAGACCTGAAGCCGATTCTACAAATGTCTTCTAAATCCCAACAGTTTTCTGAAAAACGTATGTTTCTATATCAGTGGTGCTCAAACTTTTTCATGTCAAGGAACCCCAAAATTATATGTATTTTGCCGCGGACCCCGATCTCAAAATGTTTTGTTCCAGGGACCCCCATGAAGCAAAGATTTGAGTAAAAAATGTTCGCTTTAAAAGAATATAAATATATTAATTTGCACACATTTTCTCGATTTTTCTAAAATAGCAGATCTACAAGCTCGTAGCGCGGCACTCGGTGCCGCGCTACGAGCTTGTATATCTGCTATTTTTGAATAGCCAAAGTGTAAAATAATGCTTTTTTTAGCTCAAATCAAAAAGTGACACAGATGCGTCCCAGGTCTTAATGGGTTAAGTCATACCACTTTTCCAGGTAGTTGAGTGCAACGTTGTAGAAGTTGGAAAGATCATTTCTGATTGTTGCTGCCTTTTGGTCTGGAAACTCTTGGAGGAGAGCACTGGCCTCCATTCCAAAGAAGGAATCAATTTGGCGTTGTTGGAGCTTTGCCTTGAGAGTGAACATTATATCATATAGCTCACAGACAGTCCCCATCCTGTCCCTCCAACAGCAGAACAACATCATGGAAGATCTTCCTGTAGCTCAAGGGGTTGCCCTTCACCATCCTGATCCTTTTCAATCAGCTGCCACAATGCTTTTGGGCACCGATTCTCTCCCAGTGACAAGAAGTAGCTCTTGATAGCTACCCAGCTGTCATGTAGCCTCTTGACAGCAGGCCACAGACTCAACCCTCTTGTGGCTACAGCATGATACTCCTCTTCCACAAAGGCAAACACTGCTTTCAATGCTTCTGTACGGTGTGCAGATACTGAAAAGTGACTGAATATTTTGTTCACTACTGAGTCAATGTCAATGTTCAGCCTGTCTCCAGCATGCTTTGCACAGTTGTGTACTATGTGGGCGGCAGGGGCGGACTTAAGGATCTGGAGGCCCCAGGCGAACGGTACTATGAGACCCCCTCCACAGATTATTTTTTAACAGAATAGATGTAATTTCCAGTATTCTGGTGCATTTTGGGAGTTTGATACTTTTATCAGACTTTACTAACATGGGATCCATTAAAAAGCTAAAAGTAGGGCTACAGAAATGTATTTTATTTTTTTCATGAGGCCCCCTAACTCTTGAGGCCCCAGGCGGTCGCCTAACCTTGCCTACAGTTAAGTCCGCCACTGTGTGGGCCATGCAGTTTGCCTTGATGATGCCACTGTTGTCTAACTTTAGCTTCTGAAACAGAGAATTATTTTTCCCATAGTTTACACTAGCATTATCGGCAGTATATGCTGAAATCATGTCTAGTTGCAGGCCATTTTCTTCTAACTTGCTTGTAATCTGGCGGTGTATGGTAGCAGATGACTCATCACTATCCTCATAAAAGTCAAGTATTTTGCTTTTCAAACCCAGCTCTGGTGTCCAATATCTCAGAGACAATGGGAAGAGCTTTGTTGTGCCATGATTAGAAGCATCTGAAGCCACTGAAAATAATGGTGTGGGGGCTTTTTTATCATCTGGGAGTTGAACCACTGGTGTTTTTAACTCTCTCAAACAACTCTCCACACTGGCAGGTGCAAGCACATCTGTAACTATGGATGCTGCTTTTGTACGACCACATGCCATTTTCTTTGCAATATCAGAGTCTGGAAACATGACTGATGAGAGCTTATTACCACAGTCTTCTGACCTGTATGACTGGGAGTGTTGCACAGTGTGATAAACACTAGTTATCTCAGCAGCTGTTACCTTATCTGAGTTGGAATCTTTTTTTTTTTTTAGTATGAACGTATCCATAGACTGTGAAGCCTCCTTTTGAGCAACACGTTTTTTGTGAGTGTCACATTGTCTGTGTCTTTTCACGTCGTGTTCACCTCCATGTGCTACTGAAAAACGACTTTGACAAACGTCACAGAAAACTCTTATCAGATTCGCCTTGCACTGGTTTCACCCATGGATAAATAGTTTCCCAGTCCTTGTTGTAACTGCATTTCCTTTTCTTTGCCTTGGTCGTAGTTTCCTCCCTTTCCTCCATGTTTCATTCAGTAATGTATCACATTCCAGTATTAAACGCGTCGCGTCTTTATCGCGTCTTTATCGCTGTGTTCCACGGTTTGTTGTTGTTTTTGGTGGGCGTACCCGTAACATGCACTGGGTGAAAAGGGGGATATACCTGGATGTGTGGGCAGGGCATATCCCCGCCCAACATAAATGATCGGTGGGAGTTTTTGAATGAATTCGGGAGAGGACTGTTCACCTTCAAATGCCTTTAAGATACCTGGATATGCGTCTCTCTTTTCTCTGCTAGGGAATCTTCCCATACACGTGTAAATGAGCTATTTGTTCAAACAATGGGAGGTGTGGGGTTCAGAGTGGGGGGGGGCTCAGAGTGTGAGAGAGAGAGAGAGAGAGAGAGAGAGAGAGAGAGAGAGAGAGAGAGAGAGAGAGAGAGAGACTGACTGACTGACTCCTGGTCAAATATTACTCAACTAGAGTACTATTGTACTAACTAGATCCGCTATTTTCGAAGAATGAATGGCAGAAATTGACACAAATTTAGAATTATTTTATTGATATACAGTGAACCAAAGTTGCATTGTGACATTCAAGGAAAAGCTAATACAAATATTTAAAAAAATTTGTGTGTGTGTTCTTAGGTCTTGCATAGGTGAGCAGTGTTTGTACTAGTTTACAGAAAGGACATACGAATTAAGCATGACACACACACACTACCCAGCTGTCATGTAGCCTCTTGACAGCAGGCCACAGACTCAACCCTCTTGTGGCTACAGCATGATACTCCTCTTCCACAAAGGCAAACACTGCTTTCAATGCTTCTGTACGGTGTGCAGATACTGAAAAGTGACTGAATATTTTGTTCACTACTGAGTCAATGTCAATGTTCAGCCTGTCTCCAGCATGCTTTGCACAGTTGTGTACTATGTGGGCGGCAGGGGCGGACTTAAGGATCTGGAGGCCCCAGGCGAACGGTACTATGAGACCCCCTCCACAGATTATTTTTTAACAGAATAGATGTAATTTCCAGTATTCTGGTGCATTTTGGGAGTTTGATACTTTTATCAGACTTTACTAACATGGGATCCATTAAAAAGCTAAAAGTAGGGCTACAGAAATGTATTTTATTTTTTTCATGAGGCCCCCTAACTCTTGAGGCCCCAGGCAGTCGCCTAACCTTGCCTACAGTTAAGTCCGCCACTGTGTGGGCCATGCAGTTTGCCTTGATGATGCCACTGTTGTCTAACTTTAGCTTCTGAAACAGAGAATTATTTTTCCCATAGTTTACACTAGCATTATCGGCAGTATATGCTGAAATCATGTCTAGTTGCAGGCCATTTTCTTCTAACTTGCTTGTAATCTGGCGGTGTATGGTAGCAGATGACTCATCACTATCCTCATAAAAGTCAAGTATTTTGCTTTTCAAACCCAGCTCTGGTGTCCAATATCTCAGAGACAATGGGAAGAGCTTTGTTGTGCCATGATTAGAAGCATCTGAAGCCACTGAAAATAATGGTGTGGGGGCTTTTTTATCATCTGGGAGTTGAACCACTGGTGTTTTTAACTCTCTCAAACAACTCTCCACACTGGCAGGTGCAAGCACATCTGTAACTATGGATGCTGCTTTTGTACGACCACATGCCATTTTCTTTGCAATATCAGAGTCTGGAAACATGACTGATGAGAGCTTATTACCACAGTCTTCTGACCTGTATGACTGGGAGTGTTGCACAGTGTGATAAACACTAGTTATCTCAGCAGCTGTTACCTTATCTGAGTTGGAATCTTTTTTTTTTTTTAGTATGAACGTATCCATAGACTGTGAAGCCTCCTTTTGAGCAACACGTTTTTTGTGAGTGTCACATTGTCTGTGTCTTTTCACGTCGTGTTCACCTCCATGTGCTACTGAAAAACGACTTTGACAAACGTCACAGAAAACTCTTATCAGATTCGCCTTGCACTGGTTTCACCCATGGATAAATAGTTTCCCAGTCCTTGTTGTAACTGCATTTCCTTTTCTTTGCCTTGGTCGTAGTTTCCTCCCTTTCCTCCATGTTTCATTCAGTAATGTATCACATTCCAGTATTAAACGCGTCGCGTCTTTATCGCGTCTTTATCGCTGTGTTCCACGGTTTGTTGTTGTTTTTGGTGGGCGTACCCGTAACATGCACTGGGTGAAAAGGGGGATATACCTGGATGTGTGGGCAGGGCATATCCCCGCCCAACATAAATGATCGGTGGGAGTTTTTGAATGAATTCGGGAGAGGACTGTTCACCTTCAAATGCCTTTAAGATACCTGGATATGCGTCTCTCTTTTCTCTGCTAGGGAATCTTCCCATACACGTGTAAATGAGCTATTTGTTCAAACAATGGGAGGTGTGGGGTTCAGAGTGGGGGGGGGCTCAGAGTGTGAGAGAGAGAGAGAGAGAGAGAGAGAGAGAGAGAGAGAGAGAGAGAGAGAGAGAGAGAGAGAGAGACTGACTGACTGACTCCTGGTCAAATATTACTCAACTAGAGTACTATTGTACTAACTAGATCCGCTATTTTCGAAGAATGAATGGCAGAAATTGACACAAATTTAGAATTATTTTATTGATATACAGTGAACCAAAGTTGCATTGTGACATTCAAGGAAAAGCTAATACAAATATTTAAAAAAATTTGTGTGTGTGTTCTTAGGTCTTGCATAGGTGAGCAGTGTTTGTACTAGTTTACAGAAAGGACATACGAATTAAGCATGACACACACACACACACACACACACACACACACACACACACACACACACACACACACACACACCCCCCAGAGTGCAGTCTTGGGGCAAATATTGTACAGTACCTTTGCTGCACTACAATTATTTGAAAACTGTAGTTACTAGTTACTTTGCAGATATAAATGATTACATTATAAAACATACATTAACCACTTTAGCCTTATTTTATACCTAGGCTATTTGAAAATAGCCGATCTACAAGCTCACAACGCGTCGCGTTGTGAGCTTGTAGATCGTCTATTTTCAAACATTTTAGTACTGGCACTTTAAGCACATTTTGATACCAATACTTTTGTACTTTTACCAAGTACGTTTAAGGGTCATTAAATGGTTAAAATTATATCACAAACAAGGCTTACATTATGTGTGTTTTCGTGTGTATTTTCGGGGGTAGAGGTTTACATGCAGGCACAACATTTGCATGGAAGGTGTTGATGGGTTCAGTGGCCCTATTGTCTCAGGTCTCTGAGACAATAGGAGCACCGCCTCCATCACCACGTTAACCACTTTAGCCCCATTTTATACGTAGGCTATTTGAAAATAGCCAATCTACAAGCTTGTAGATCTGCTATTTTCAAACAGTTTAATACTTTCACTTTTGGTACTTTAAGTATATTTTGATGCCAATACTTTTTTACTTTTACTCAAGTAACATTTTGAACACAGGCCTTTTACTCGTTTTATTATTTTTAGTATTATTATATTGTGGTATTGCTACTTTTAGTAAAATATCTACTTCTGAGTACTTCTGCCATCACTGCCAAAAATACAGGTTACCACCCGTCATGTGGTTAATAAACTATTTAGTTTGTTTTCTAGTCTAGGCCCAGTAGTGCTCAAAAGAACAAAATGTAATGGACTTTTACTTGTAACAAGTAAGAGTATTTCTACATTACACTATTGACACTTTTACTTAAGTATAAAATGTCAGTACTTTGTTTGTGCTTGTTGTTTAGTGCAAAGCATTAGTACCTCTACATAGTAACATTTGAGTTCCGCACCGTGTGCCTGCCCGGCTGTTTGATTGACAGGATCCCCCCCCCTCCCACACACACACACACACACACACACGGCCCGCCCCCAGTGATGACAGACAGCCACACAGGCAGCCTCCACAGCGAGTGGAGGCTCCACTGCTCCCCGCTGCGCACAGCCAGTTAGTTGATAAAACCAAGATTTTAAACGCACATTTGAAAACTGGAGCCTATCGATCAGAATGCGGGACATTATGGTCACCCTACTTGGACCATTACTTTATACTTTAGCTATTCAAAAATAGCAGATATACAAGCTCATAACGCGGCACTCGCGCTATGAGCTTGTAGATCTGCTATTTTTGAAAAATCTTGAAAACTTTTGCAAATCTACGAAAATATATATTTTTGAAGGGAAAATTTTTGACTCAAATATTTGCACCTGGGGGTCACAGGAACAAAATATTTTCAGATGGGGGTCTGGGGCCAAATTTTGAAAAAAAAACGTTCAGAACCCAAGATATCATCGTTTGAAGATTTGCTGCTCCATTTTTTTACTATGTATTTTTGGCTGGCAAAATGTTTAAAATAGCAAATCTACAAGCTCACAACACGTCACATCGCTTTTGGAAAAAAAACGTTCAGAACCTAAGATATCATTTGAAGATTTGCTGCTCCACTCACTTCTTGTTTAACTTATTACTGAAAAAGACTATCTCGGCTCCTGAGCACTTTTTTTTTTACTATGTATTTTTGGCTGGCACAGTTCGCAATTATTATTTTATTTCATTGGCACTGAATGGGTTAAGAAAAGTACTACTTCTTCCACCATTGACTGTGTAATACTCAAAAGTTAGAAGCACTCACCAGTTCAGGCTCCCTACAGCTCCCATAGAAACCCTTACCCTAACAAATAAGGTACAAACCCCAATTAGAAGTAAATTTGCATTTATTTCCATATTAAACAGTGTAATTATAAACATTTTCATTCAATTACACTAAGCATGATCATCAGTATGAAGTAAAAATATTACAATTCTTTAAAATCTACAAGTTTAAAGGACAGAATGCAATTTTCACACCTGCTGTTTGTCTTAATTTAACCGTTCTTATGCAAATGACCATGATATGTTGCTATTTTTTTCTTCTTTTTTTTAATCAACTCAACTTTAAATTACAAAAAAAACTCATACCTATTCAACTAAAACGACATAAATTTCCCATTTACAGACGAAAAAATTAACATTTATATACATCAGTACAGTTCAACATTAAGTTACACTTTTCAAATGTGCAAGATTAAGCAAAAAAAATAAAAATAAAGATAATAATGTATACTGTCGTTGAATAAAACAAAGATTTCCTTAAATAAAATTCAAGTTTAACTGAAGCACAGGCTGCTGGTTGTTGTCTTTTTTTTAAACCGAGGTGATCCTTTAATTAATTAATCAATAAATCAATTAATCCATTAAGACCTGGAACGCATCTGTGTCACTTTAGATTTCTTTGGCTATTCAAAAATAGCAGATATACAAGCGCAAAGCGCAGCACTCGCTTGTAGATCTGCTATTTTTGAAAAATCTTTAAAACATTTTTTTTTAGATTTTTTTCAAAAAACTGTTCGCCTCAGGTCTTAATGGGTTAATTAATCAATAAATCAATTAACTAACCTTTTCTAAGATACAGTGCGTACTGTATGGATCCACTACAGGTGAAGAACAGCCGATCAACAGTGGTGGACAGCAACCAAATACATTTAGTCGAGTACTGACAGTACAATGTTTTTGTGAGTACCTGTACTTTGCTTTCCTTTGTTTACGATTTTCACTCCACTACATTTCACAGATAAATATTTGATAAAGATTTGCACAAAATGTTTAGGATTTTTCAAAAAATAGCAGATCTACGAGCTTGTAGATCTGCTATTTTTGAATAGCCAAAAGTATAACATAATGGTTCTTAATCTTGAGAGAAATACCAGACATTACACCTTTTGACTCCACTACATTTCTAGGAAGGAAGACACCTCCCCCGGGATCCAAACGTAAAAAAATTACATGGATTTACCACTTAAAACCATATTAAAAAAATAGTGATAATAGCCGGAAAATGTACTTTGTACTTTAAATACTCAAGTCTTATTTTGTTTTTTTGTACTTTGGAATACTTTTAAGTATTTTAGTTTTTATTTAAATCAAGTACTTCAGCACACGTAACTCAAGTACAAATTTGACAAGAGAAACCTTCACTTGATGGTGGTCGAGGTAATATTTGACCAAGAATATATACTTTGAGTATGATATACTTTTTGACCGGAGTACTGGGATGATTTGAGTATTTGGTATCCACCACTGTTGATCACCGACTCCTTGACGGATATAAGCTTAACAGGAGAGCTAATACAAATACATTGTTTGTGTATTATCATACGCCCACCAGTTTGGAAGAACTGTATTTTGATTTCTGTACATAAACAAAAAGACACTGAAAAAAAGTCCATCTGCTGGATCCTGATGTTACCATTTGAGTCGTGTTTTTATACATTAATTAATCATCATAAATGATACACAAATATCCCCCCCCCCCCCCACACACACACACACACACTGTACAATTAAGTTAACGTCGCGGTCGGGTGGAAACCTTGTTTGTCGAAAATGGTTACTTTTCAGAAAATGGAGAGGAAAAAAAAGAAAATCTGTGTTCCAAATGTAGTTATTTTGTAGTCATATAAGCGCTCGTTAATACTTTTCATTGGTTCAAAATTCATGGAACCAATAGATTTTTTGTACATTTCGGGAAGCGATACTTTTCCCACGATACTCTTTTGTACGACAAAGTAGAGCATTTTAATTCACGGAGAAATTTCAAAAAACAGTTGAAATACGGAGCTTCAAGATTTCTGCCCGACAGCAACATTATAACAATGGTACAATTAATCGCCATTGCAGGAAAATCTCCCGGGAGTCAAATTGGTTTGACACAGTAAACCAAAAAAAGAACAAAATAAAGAAAAAGGCAAACAGAGAACTCCGATAGTGAGAGAGAGAGAGAGACGTGATAATAACAGTAGCTGAGCAAAACGTTTTGTTTTATAGAGCAGTGGTTCTCACCCTGTGGGCCGTGAGGATATTGCAAGTGGGCTCCCAAATAATTGGCAAAACACTAAGATTTTAATGATGATAAAAATACGATCACGGTATTTTTTTCTTTAAAACCTTGTTAGGCGAGTTTTCATTGCGATGCCGATAACTAGGAATTTTAAATATAATACGTTAGTTCCACTGATTTAAGCCCAAACAAAATCGATTGTAAATGTGTTCGTGGGCCCACCCATCTACCCCCCGAAATAATCATATTTGAACTGGGGATTTCCAAAATAATCATATTTGAACTGGGCGTCCCCCCCAAAATAATCATATTTGAACTTGGCGCCCCCCCCCAAAATAATCCAATTTGAACTGGGGACCCACCAAAATAATCATATTTGAACTGGGGATCCCCAAAATAATCATATTTGAACTGGGAGTCCCCCCCAAAATAATCATATTTGAACTGGGCGCCCCCCCCCAAAATAATCATATTTGAACTGGGCGCCCCCCCCAAAATAATCATATTTGAACTGGGCGCCCCCCCCCAAATAATCAAATTTGAACTGGGGACCCACCAAAATAATCATATTTGAACTGGGGATCCCCCAAAATAATCATATCTGAACTGGGGATCCCCCAAAATAATCATATCTGAACTGGGGATCCCCCAAAATAATCATATTTGAACTGGGGACCCCCCAAAATAATCATATTTGAACTGAGGACCCCCCAAAATAATCATATCTGAACTGGGGATCCCCCAAAATAATCATATCTGAACTGGGGACCCCCCAAAATTATCATATTTGAACTGGGGACCCCCCTGATAAGCACAGAATTGTAGGAGTTGAGGCATTACATTTAGTTTGACTCGGAAAAATGGCCGATCTACAAGCTATTCAGCGATCAGCGATTCTCAAACATTTTTCTTTCTTATATTATTTGACAATTTGGCCAATGTTTGACCAGTTTTTACAGTATAGTTTATAGATTACTTTTGATGCAGTAATGGTATTTTTTCTTTTCTTTTTGCTTAAATTTTCTCTCGTTTTCACTTCACTGTCATCTGGGGACCCCCCTAAAATCATGTGGGGACCCCCCTGGGAGGTCCCGACCCACAGGTTGAGAACCTCTGGTTTAGAGTGTTCCAGAGTCCCTGCACTTTGCCAAGGATTAAAAAAAATGCCGCCATATTCACCGGTTTATCTGAAAAACTCACAGTTTAAACCAATTAATTCATGAGAGTTCATTCATTGCACATCTGTTTTACAAAAACAGTTCAATTCATTTATACATTCTTAACACCTTTCACCCCCTTTAAAACACAATCTCACTTATTAACAATTTGAGCCCTATATACCAGCCGATCTACAAGCTCACAACACGGTGATTTTTGCCCCCCCCCCCCCCCCCCCCCAACACCCATTACAAATGACGTCACAGGGCTTGTGGTCAAACTGCACTTGTTTTTCACAAGACGTCGCAATTACAATAAAATGATCAATCTATTTTAATTAAAATGTATATATATATTTTTAAATAAGCTATTAGTTTGACTAACTGTTGCAACACTTAGTGTCAACTTCCACATGCGTTGTCAGCTTGTAGATCTGCAATTTTCCCACCATTTTGGAAAATCTGGGGAATTGATTTAGCCTGTAATAATGACGTGCCCCGCCCCCTAGTGGTTGATGATGGAGGTGAGTGGGGGCAGTTTTACAGTAGAACACGCACCTGTGTGATGACGATGATGAGAGACAGAACCGCGTCAATATAGGGTGCGTTCGGGGAAATGCGCACCGGGAGCGCACTCACGTGTTAGTTTGTGTTGGCCAGTGTGCTCAGTGCTATATATATCCGAACGCACCCCTAGATCAGATGCCAATTAACCCATTAACACCGGGAACACATCTGTGCCATTTTAAGATTTCTTAGGCTATTAAAAAATAGCAGATATACAATCTCATAGCGTGGCACCGAGTGCCGCGCTATGAGCTTGTAGATCTGCTATTTTTTGGAATAATAATAATAATGATAATTTTTTTTTTGAAAGCGAACATTTGTATCTCAAATCTTTGCTTCTGGGGATTCTACAAATGTCTACAAAACTGTATCAGTTTCCATATCAGTGGTTCTCAAACTTTTTCATGTCCAAGGAGCACCCAAAATGATATGTTTTATAGCAGATCTACAAGCTCGTAGCCGAGATCTGCTATTTTTTGAATAGCCCAAAGTATAAAATAATGGTTATGGCTAAAAAAAAAATCTAAAATGACACAGATGCGTTCCCGGATTGAATGGATAAAAGCTATGCTTGAGGGGGTGTTTTCCTCTGAATGTCCTCTAGGTTAGGGTGCGTCTCCAATCACCAACAGTAGAGCTTCAACATTCCATCATCTTCTTAAGCTCATTATTCCATCGATGATTACTTTTCCAATTAACCAAATAATAATACGTTTTCTTTGGGGTCAATTTTTGAAAAACATTTCATATATCGAACGAATCAACGCAAAAAACATTCAAATGAAACAGCAAAGAAAATACGAAATCTACACGTTCACAAAACAGCCGCATTCCAGCGCGTTGTGAGTTTGTAGTCCGGCTATTTTCAACTATTCCGGAAAAATCGTTCATTTTTATTAAAATCGCATATTATTTATAACGGCTTTATTAACGGATGAAATCCATTAATTGGACTGTGGCACCCTTAGAGATGTGTCTCGAAACACGACACCACTTCTTAAACTGTTTACATAGAAACATAGTGGATTCGTTTGTTATCTCAATAAAACAGGATGCTTCCTAATTATCCAGTGATGGAATTGTACGATCCCGGCGCTTTCCTTAAAGACACCTTTACCCGTCTGGTTTCAAACGTACAAACTTTATAACCCAAGCTTCTCTCTCCGACGAGGAGATCGTGAATTTTACAACCTTAACGAGGAGGTAAATCAAAGAACACATCAACGATCAACAAAAAAAGAAAGAAAAAAAAGGCAACAACTGTAATAAAATCACGCAATGTCACAAAGGAGGAGCAAAACAAAAAAAGAACGACAACAATGCAGAGAGTTTTAGTGTTACCACCTTGAATCTGAGGAGATGGTTTTTTTTTTTAAGGTCGGCTGAATTCAAAGAGCTTATCGTTCCTATTTGGCTGCGGAGGACACCCCTAACGAGGCTCCGCTGTTTTTAAACTTCTCTCCCCAGTTCCCAGGGTTCTTTAGCTTCTTTTCTCTTTAAATCTGTTTTGGTGATGAGGAGAGGAAGGAGTGCATTGATCAATAACGACAAAAAAAAAAGAAGAAGAAAAGGATTTATAAAGCAGCCTGACACTCGGAATGAGCTTCCATGAACGTTTATAACCACGTGAACCCTATAGCCTCTGAACATCTGGCAGGAAATGTTTCCGCCAAAAAAACGTTCCTTTTTTTTTTGTGAGTAGAGGGAAATACTAGAGGATCTAGTATACAGCCCTGGGGGGACCCCCGGTCGACTAGTCTCTCAGGCCAGACGACAATCCCGACGATCTTTCGAATGCTCTAAAAGCAAGCGGCGCAGAAAGATGATGTCATCGTTTGTCATGTTCGGTCCACGAAAATATTATTTCAAAATACCTCTAAAATATATATACTTTTAATTTTCCATTTCTGCCAAGCAGCAAACTATACGTACATTATGCTTCTTTTTGACTAATTTGATTTACAGTGGAACAACATTTGCAACGACTGCAAACATGAAACAGAAATGTAGTTTGTCTTTCTCTTTTTCAGCGCTGAAAACAAGAAAGAAATATGGTGTGGTGGAAATTGTGTGTGAGCCTGTCTCGAGACTAGCGGTCAACTATATAGTATACAGTAGTGGAAAGTAACTAAGTACATTTACTTAAGTACTGTGCTTTAAGTACAATTTTGAGGTATTTGTACTTTACGTGAGTGTTTCCAAATTTCCAATACTTCTACTTCTACTCCACTACATCTCGGATCCAAATATTGTACTTTTTACTCCACTACATTTATTTGAAAACTTTAGCTACTAGTTACTTTGTAGAGATTGATTATTATTACAAAACATACATTGACCACTTCAGCTCTGCATACATTTCGGCCATTTGAAAATAGCCGATCTACAAGCTCACAATGCGTCGCGATGCGACGCATTGTGAGCTTGCAGATCGGCTATTTTCAAAAGAGCTGTATACATTTGAAAACTTGAAAATGGGACATTCTGCACAATGGGTACTTTTACTTTTGGTACTTCTAAGTACATTTTGATGCCAATACTTTTGTACTTTCACTCAAGTAAATTTTGAATTCCGGACTTTTACTTTCTACATTGCAGTATTGATACTGTTTTACTTAAGTAAAGAAATTGAGTACTTTTTTCCACAACTGTATAGCATATAAGTATGAAGGGGTTTTTAGTGGTTAAAGCGAATCTTAACCCATTAATACCTGGAACGCATCTGTGTCACTTTTAGATTTCTTTAGGCTATTCAAAAATAGCAGATATACAAGCTCATAGCGCGGCACCGAGTGCCGCGCTACGAGCTTGTAGATCTGCTATTTTTGAAAAATCGTGAAAATTATTTTTTTACATTTTTTTCCGAAAAACTTTTAGGATTTAGAAAATGTTTAGAAGCGGCCTCAGGTCTTAATGGGTTAAGAAGCCAGGGTCCGTTTTGAAGTCGTTCCTCCTGTAGAATTGCACTGGGTTGGAAAACCACTCCAGAATGAGGAGTTTTTGAGGAGGAGGAGGAGGCGGAGGAGGGGAGAATCTTCGACCTCACGGCCGCTTGCTTCCGCGAGTGAAAGGAAAACGGCAGTTGTGCCTGAGAGAAGAAGCATCCATAATGACCGTCATATCCCGTCATATTCTGCCTTTTTGTTCACAGCTCTCCCGTCACACCACACCGTCCTGATAAAAAAAAGTGCCAGCGCAGCGCGGGGGGGGAAGGAGGAGGAGGGGGTGTGTGTCCGTTAAACAGAGAACAGTTTCCTCTATTGATTTATTTATTGAATTGAGGGACTTAGTCCTTCTCTCCGTCCTCGCTGCTTCCTGAAGTAGACAACAAGAGAAAGAAACAAGACGGTTAGAACGAATACTGTACACATCCAGTGTTGATTTTGACATCAAATTCCATTTGGTTTTAGTCACATTTTAGTCATCTGAAATGTTTTAGTTTTTATCATAAGATTATAGAGCACCGAAGTCTGACGTCATTTACACATCCTACCTGGTTCGCGGTTTTCCACCCCCGCTCTGAATCCCCATCGACGTGTTTAACCCTTTAAGACCTGAGGCGATTCTTTAAAAAAAATCTAAATCCTAACAGTTTTTGGAAAAAAATCTAAAAAATATTTTTTTCACGATTTTTCAAAAATAGCAGATCTACAAGTTCATAGCGCGGCACTCGGTGCCGCGCTATGAGCTTGTATATCTGCTATTTTTGAATAGCCAAAGACATCTAAAGTGACACAGATGCGTTCCAGGTATTAATGGGTTAATATGGCGTCAAATAAGAACTGTGTTCCAAAAATAAACAAATGATCCCGGCGGATTGACTCTTATGGATATGAAGCATCAACTGACGGTGAGAAAACGATAATGTTACTTCCGCCGAATTAGTCACATTTTCGCCAGAAACAGACTGTATCAAATATAAGTGACTGACTATCGTAAACGACACAGAACCTCCTCCCTGATAATATCGCTGAGACAGATTGTTTATTTTTGGACCACAATTCTTTTAAGAGACGATTCTAAGATGTTATTCTCCATAGAGAAATTACTTTACGAACCAGGGGATGAACGAGTGACGTCAGGACTTCTGTACTCTAATAGTCGACTAAATCTACAGTTGATTTAGTAGACTATATTGTGTGTTGGCGGTGCCTTGATGGCGTCGTAATGGCCGATTTTACACTTGGTTGGCATGCTGAAAATAGCCGAGCTCACTGCGACGCGTTGTGAGCTTGTAGATCTGCTATTTTCAGAGCGCACCCAAACATAAAATGACTTGAGAACAAAGGGATTCTAACCGGTGCGCCTCAGCCTTAAAACGGCCAGTCCGGTGCGTCACAGGGGCAGCAGGGACAACAGATGCAGAAGAGATCAACGCTGGAGCAACGCGGACATTTTAAGCCTTTTGTTATTTAGGTGCAAGTATACAGAGTGACTGACGTTTAAAATGACTTGACTTTTAGCTCGGCTGGATCTCTTCTCCACTAGTCCCTCCCTAACATTTTAGTCGAGTTTTTTTTATTTGTTGTATATTTGTTTGTTTGTATGTTGAAACTGTCAATATATTTAGTCTTAGTTTTAGTCATCATAGTTTAGCTTTTATTTAGTTTTTGACGATGAAAAAAGGTAGTCGACGATAGGGCATTCACAACTAATGATTTTTACTAGTCGACTCATTTGACCAAGTAGTAGTCGACCAGTCGAAATTTACATTAAAAAAAAAAGTACGTTGGGGGGGGGGGCATTGTTTTAATGCCATCCTACTACTATATTACTATTATTATTATCCTCCTGCCCTTATTTTTATGGCGTTTTAAGGGAAGCGCTTCTGGCACAGCAGCACAGCACCACAGCAACGTCTCCAAAGGATCCCCATTGCCCAATAATAGGCTTTTATTGCATACTTTTGACCCCCTTTTGATACAAAATAAAGTCAGGAGGATAATAATAATAGTAAGATGGGCCATTACTATGGCATTAAAACAAATTACAACATTTTACAAATTACAAATTTCAACTATTCGACTAGTACCAACAAAGTCGACTAGTGGTTATACTAGTCGACTAGTTGGTGAAAGCCCTAGTCGACGAACATTTTTCGTCATAGTTTTAGTCGACGAAATCAACACTGTATCGAGAATCGATTTTGAATCGAATCGTGACCAAAAGTATGGAAACCAAAACAAATTCAAACCCAAATATAATAAAGTGACCTTAAGGCTGCGTGCGAAGCGTCTCCTCCACTTACCACCTTGTTCGATGTCAGAGTCAGTGAGGTGAGTCATGGAGAAGGAGGCGAGGTTGGCAGGAGAGATGGAGAAGCGGGAGTAGTTGGAGGAGGCGCTGGACCAGCTGGGCTCCGGGACGCGGCCGCCGCCGCCGGTAGCGGAGGAGGGGGGAGGGGAGAAGAAGCGCGAGGAGGAGGAGGCGGGCGACGACGACGACCCCATGACCCCCTTGGACGCCGGCAGGTCAGCGGCCTTGGACAGGAAGGAGGGGTCGGGCGAGGAGAAGTCGTCGTCCCACTCGAAACCGCCGCCTGTGGGGGAGGGGTTTCAAAGCAATGAGTCCGATGAGAAAAAAAAACACACTACAGACCAGGAGACCTGAACACCCAAAGACGGATTGTTTTTGGTCCGATCCCGATTTTTGGACAAGGAACCTTTTGAAAGGAAAAGTCGTGCTGGACGCCGGGGATTGTGCAGTGGTGGAAAGTAACTAAGTACATTTACTCAAGTACTGTACTTAAGTACAATTTTGAGGTATTTGTACTTTACTTGAGTATTTCCAATTTCCAATACTTTTACTTCTACTCCACTACATCTCAGAGGCAAATATTGTACTTTTACTCCACTACAATTATTTGAAAACTTTAGTTACTAGTTACTTTTCAGATATAAATTATGATATCACAAAACATACATTAACCACTTTAGCCCTATTTTATACCTAGGCTATTTGAAAATAGCAGATCTACAAGCTCACAACGCGTCGCACCGCGACGCGTTGTGAGCTTGTAGATCGGCTATTTTCAAATATTTAGTACTTTTACTTTTGGTACTTTAAGTACATTTTGATGCCAATACTTTTGTACTTTTACTCAAGTAACATTTTGAACACAGGCCTTTTACTTGTAACAGAGTAGTTTTATATTGTGGTATTGCTACTTTTACTTAAGTAAAATATCTGAGTACTTTTTCCACCACTGGGATTGTGCCATGACACTCATGGGTGGAAAACCTCGCACCGGAAGTTGGATGAATTACATTGCAGTGGATGGAGCCGGTGGCTGGACCAGCTCATGAACAAACAGTATTTCTGAACGATTGGGACCCTTTTGTCATATAAATCGGTTCAGGGATATAAAAAATTATCACAGGTTGTTTTTTTTTCTGATCACTTGCTTTTCGATGTGCACAGCACGACATTTTATTGAGGCATCTTAAAACAGCGGCAGGTATCGTTTCTGTCTCGGAGGTATCGCGAGATTTGGCTGCCAGACAGGAAATGAGGGACAGTCTGGCGATACTTTGGCTGTTTCAGAAACATACTTTGTGCTCTTTAGATCAGCGGTTCTCAAACTTAGATACCTCTATAAAATTATACGGTGTACACATCGAAAAGCAACACTGCAGAAAACAATGTGTGATATGTCTTCTTTTATTTTCCTGAGCAGAGTATTTTATAAAGGTCTCAATCGCTCAGAAATAGTGTTTGTTCATAAGCTGTTCAGCCGGCTCTCATATTCCCCAATGTTATTTCCCTGAACTTCCGGAGTGATTCTGCCACCCAGTGCGACGAATCTGTCGGCTGGAATTGCAGGACAGAGAAAATTACGTCGGCGTCTCTTCCTTTTAAAATGAATTCCTTGATTTTGGAGAGTCCTAGACCACCGATTACTGACATCTTGACCGTTTTTGTAAAAAAAAAAGGGCAAAATCTTAGAATTAATTTGAGAAACAGAGACAGTGAACAGGGAGAGAGAGAGAGTCGGGGAGCGATGGCATGCAGCAAAGGTCCGCCCCGGCCCGGGAATCGAACCGGGTGACTCGCTGTCACTCTCATCAGAGCCTATGTGGTACCACTTGGCTATCGGCGCCGCCCCGAGATTAGATTTGATTAAAAGGTTCTATTTGAAAACATTTAACGTATAAATGCAAACAATTAAATACAAATTAGGGCTGTCAAAAGATTAAAGATTTTAATCAGAATTCAGTATTTGTAATTATGCCCCAAACATGCCCATTTCTCTAATGTACGTTGTTGTGGGAACGGAGTGGCTCTGTCACAAACAAACTCACCTGCTTGAAGAACCGTACCTGATATGAGAAGTCGGTTAAAATAGATGACCTTTTTTTTTAATGCATTCATTTCACAAATTAATCAAACCAAGTTAATGCACTAATTTTGACATCCCTGCTAAAAAAATACAAATACATTTAAATTAAGTATAATGTATTAAACTTCAATATATAGCAAAAAAGTTAATATAAAATACATATACGTTGAACTAAATTAAAAGTTTGAAAATCAGGACACAGTGGCGTTTTTGATACATACAGTATGTCATCAAAAATGACAAAAAATTGTCTAATGCAGTGGTTTTCAACCTTTTTTTGCTGTCAAGGACCCCCAAATTGACACACATTAGCCCAGGGACACCCATTTGAAAAGATATGCCAGGGACCCCCGATAAGAGAAGATTTTTAACGGCTCTAGCAGTGATTTTCAACCATTTTAATTTCAAGGACCCCCAGTTTGACATGCATTTAGGCTACAGACCCCCATTTAATGCCATTTCTATCTCTGGGACCCCAATTTATATCACAAAATCTATGTTAATGTAACTCTGAGAGTGTACAAAAGGTACATTTGTACACTCTCAGAGTTACAGACCCATAAGGGTCCATTTGGTTCCTATCCATCATTTAGCTGGGGACCCACTGGAACTCCATCAAGGACCACTGGTGGTCCCCGGACCACTGGTTGAGAACCACTGCTCTAATGGGTTTCTAGTACAGCCACGTTAGGCTGGTGGGGCTGCAGATTAGGGCTTTCATCAACTAGTCGACTAGTATAACCACTAGTCGACTTTGTTGGTACTAGTCGAATAGTTGAAAAACAGAGTATTTTATAAAGGTCTCCATCGCTCAGAAATAGTGTTTGTTCATAAGCTGTCCAGCTGGCTCTCATATTCCCCAATGTTATTTCCCTGAACTTCCGGAGTGATTCTGCCACCCAGTGCGACGAATCTGTCGGCTGGAATTGCATAAGAGAAGATTTTTAACGGCTCTAGCAGTGATTTTCAACCATTTTAATTTCAAGGACCCCCAGTTTGACATGCATTTAGGCTACAGACCCCCATTAAATGCCATTTCTATCTCTGGGACCCCAATTTATATCACAAAATCTATGTTAATGTAACTGAGAGTGTACAAAAGGAACCAAATGTACACTCTCAGAGTTACAGACCCATAAGGGTCCATTTGGTTCCTATCCATCATTTAGCTGAGGACCCCCTGGAACTCCCTCAAGGACCACTGGTGGTCCCCGGACCACTGGTTGAGAACCACTGGTCTAATGTGTCTCTAGCACAGCCACGTTAGGCTGGTGGGGCTGCAGATTAGGGCTTTCACCAACTAGTCGACTAGTCGACTAGTATAACCACTAGTCGACTTTGTTGGTACTAGTTGAATAGTTGAAGAAAAAAAAATGTAATGCCATAGTAATGGCCTGTCTTACTATTATTATTATCCTCCTGACTTTATTTTTTATCAAAAGGGGGTCAAAAGTATGCCCAATAAAAGCCTATTATTGGGCAATGGGGATCCTTGGAGACGCTGCTGTGGTGCTGTGCTGCTGTGCCAGAAGCGTGCTTCCCTTAAAACGCCATAAAAATAAGGGCAGGAGGATAATAATAATAGTAATATAGTAGTAGGATGGCATTAAAACAATACCCGCCCCCAAAAAAAATCTTTTTTGTAATTTTTTTTTAAATTAGTTAGTTGTGAATGCCCTACTGCAGATACATTATGCGCAGAGGTAACTACCTTCTTCGTCGGTGGAGCTCTCAGAGTTGTGGAACCTGCTCAGGTAGGCGGCAGTGGGCACAGGGCTGAACTCTGACACCTGGCTGTTGGAGGCGCTGCTGTGCTCTTCTCCCAGCTCCTTGGTGGGGGTCTCCTGTAAATGGTGATTTTGACAGCACATTTTGATTCAGTTTTAGTCAATAGTCTTTTGAATCACCTGAAATGTTTTACGGTTAGTCTAGTTTTAGTCGACTGAATATCATAGGATTATAGTCGACTAAATCTGCAGTTGATTTAGTCGACTAAAATGTATGTTGGCGGTGCCTTGATGGCGTCGTAATGGCTGATTTTACACTTGGTTGCATGCTGAAAATAGCCGATCTACAAGCTCACAACGCGCCGCGGCGCGTTGTGAGCTTGTAGATCTGCTATTTTCAGAGCGCAACACCCGAGCACAATCGAACATAAAATGACTTGATCTTTTCTCCTCTAGCCCCTCCCTAACATTTTAGTCTAGAATAGTTTTTATTCTTCGTTTTAGTCATCGTAGTTTAGTTTATATTTATATTTTATTTTGGTGAGTGAAAAAGGGTAGTCGACGAACATTTTTCGTCATAGTTTTAGTCGACGAAATCAACACTGCGTGTGATGTGAAAATGTTAGCCCTACATATCAACACAATCAGTGTTTAGTTAATGGTGCTTCAAGTGACATTTGATTTTGTTCAAATAGTGTCTATACTGTAGCAATGATTACTACATTCTGATAGTAATCATCGCTATAGAGTGTTAGTTCATTAACAGGGGTCCCTCCCTGTCTCTCCAGCTATTTAGCAAACAGAAATACATAATACCAATTTTATCCAATCAGGAGAGAGAACTCATACAGGATAGACACAATAGAAATTGTAAGTGATCAAACAAAGAAATGAGGAGATGCTGGAGAGACAGGGAGACCACTGTTACTGAACAAACACTCTATAACAATGATTACTATCAGAATGTAGAGCTATTTAACACATATTAAAGATAATAATAATTAGAATTAGAGAAAAAAAATAATTTAAAACACTGATTGTATCAAAGATTTTCTTCTTGATTGATTGAAGCCTAATAGAAAAAAAAAACTAACCGACAGAATAATCCGTAAGACAATAATCAACAGTTCAAGCTCCAAACAGAGAGCTTAAAACAGTGTTGATTTTGACAACAAATGTTGTTTTAGTCATAGTCTTTTGAATAAAATTCCATTTAGTTTTAATCATATTTCAGTCCTCTGAAATGTTTTAGTTTTTGTCTAGTTTTAGTCGACTAAATATCATAAGATTTTAGTCGACTAAATCTACAGTTGATTTAGTCGACTAAAATGTATGTTGGCGGTGCCTTGATGGCGTCGTAATGGCTGAGTTTACAATTGGTTGCGTGCTGAAAATAGCCGATCTACGTGCGCTTGTAGATCTGCTATTTTCAGAGCACAACACCCGAGTACAACCAAACATAAAATTAGTCCCTCACTAACATTTTAGTCTAGTTTTAATTTGTTGACGAAATTGTCAATATATTTAGTCTTAGTTTTAGTCATCATAGCTTAGTTTTCATTTTATTTTTATCTGGTTTTCGTCAGTGAAAAAAGGTAGTCGACGAACATTTTACATCATAGCTTTAGTCGATGGCTTAAAAAAATACAGTCGTTTGTACCTGGTCAAACAGGTAGACGGTGACATCATCAAAGAAGGACACGGCTCTCCTAGAGTTGTTGTCAGCGGCAGCAGCAGCGTTGCTGTCGTTGCATCCCGCCGCTGGAGGGGACGACGACGACGACAGAGCAGCGGGGGACTCCTCTGTGACGTCCGGCAGGCCGGTGTTGGGTGGGGGGGTCTTCAGCAGGCTCTTCAGGTTCCTGGCGGCCGTGTCGTCGGACACGACGAGGGGCACGGGGTGGACGGTGTCGTCGTCCTCCTCGCTCTCCGAGCTGGAGCTGTGGACGCGGTAGTGACGCATGTCGTCGTCCGAGTCGTCGCTGTTCTCGTCCTCTTCGTCCGCGTCCATGCCGTCCTCCTGTCCGTAGGGCTGTCGTGTGTCGCGTAAGGGGATGGGGGACGATAATCGTTATTAGCGTTTTATCGTGATTAAAGAAAACGCTCATAATGATTGTATCGCTAGAGATTTTTATTTATCATGACATTTTCCACCGTCATACATTATAGGATGAAGTAGCTTTTGTTGAGCTGCAAATTCAGTACTACTTAAACCCTCTATACTTGATGAAAACAGACCTGTAAAGACTGCATTTGGTACACTTATTTCACTCTACACACAAATCGATTCGCCAAAATAGCCGATATACAAGCTCACAACAACGCGTTGTGTTGCAACGCTGTGAGCTTGTAGATCGGCTATTTCTGCCGAAAATTCCCCCCAGAACAGGGATGCTTTGGGTTCAAGTGGTTAAGAAAAGTGGCATTTTAAGTTTTAAGCATGTTTTGATTATCGCGATAATATCGTTAATCGCAATTATTTTTTGCCACAATAAACGTGACGTGTAATTTTCTAAATAGAAATGACATTTCTGTTTGTCTTTTAAGGCTTCGTAATGAAGAATTGCACTCAGATATGACACATAACTTAAGTATACAAAGACCTGAGACCTGAGGCCGATTCTGAAGTTTTCTGAAAAACGTAAAATTTAGATTTGCCATTTTTTCAACAGAGACGTTTAACCGTTTATGTAAATAGTGGTGACATAATGGTAAATGCAGATTTGCCCGAAATGGCCCCTATACCCGCATATCTGTCTAAATACCTCCAAAAAGTTAGTGACACCCATAGTCACGAAACTAGAGGGAGCGTAAACAACAATCTGGTACCACCCACCCATAAAACAAACATGGGCAAATTCTCCTTCTACAGCACGGCCACCACGGTATGGAATAGTCTAACCCCATCCCTCAAAAAATGCAGTTCGCTGGGCTCATTTAAAACAGTCCTAAAAACTAATCTTTCTGGAGGCCATAAGAGGAGGTAGTACCAGTTTCCCGGTAGACAGACGACCCCCCTCCCCTTTTTTGTATATATTCCATTTTTTCATGCTTTTATTTTTATTTTTTTGTACATAGTGGAATTTTTTCTCTGTATTTTTATGTTGATATTTGAACTGTTTGGTTGCTACTATATATGTCTATGAAATTAATACCAAGGACCCCAACGGAAACAAGTCCGCAAGGACTTTTTTGGTCGGACCTTTAACCCATTAAGACCTGGAACTGTGTCATTTTTAGATTTGAGCTAAAAAGCATTATTTTACACTTTGGGCTATTCAAAAATAGCAGATATACAAGCTCATAGCGCGGCACCGAGTGCCGCGCTACGAGCTTGTATATCTGCTATTTTTGAAAAATCGTGAAAATGTGTGCAAATCTTTGAATATATATATTTTTAAGGCGAACATTTTTAACTCAAATCTTTGCTTCTGGGGGTCCCTGGAACAAAATATTTTGATGGGGGTCCGCGGCCAAATACATATCATTTTGGGGGTCCTTGACATGAAAAAGATTGAGCACCACTGACATAGAAACATAGGTTTTTCAGAAAACTGTTGGGATTTAGGAGACATGTAGAATCGCCTTCAGGTCTTAATGGGTTAAGACAAAAGTATTATAAATGTAACTGTGTTGTTTTACATTCTTTTGCCTAATAAAATGTTCAATCAATCAATCAATCAAGACAGGCCTCTACCTGTGCGTCCAGGCCGGAGGAGGCCGCGTCCCGCCTCCCCAGGTAGCGTCCTTCCACGTCGGGCTCCCTGATCTTGGGCCCGTCGCTGCCGTTAGCGTAGGTCCTGGTTAGCTTGGCGTGAAGCGTGTTGCCGCCGCCACTCTCTGCTAACGGCGGCGGTAGCTGTGCTGCTGAGGTAGTAGGAGGTGGAGGAGGAGGAGGAGGAGGTGGAGGAGGAGGAGGTGCTGGAGGTGAGGAGGTCGTTTCCACCACGATGTCCTCTGATGATGATGATGACGGTGCACCAGGCTCTGACTGCTCCGAGTAGGACCTGGAGTTGGAGGTAGGGCTGTGTCACGAAAAAATCATGTTTTTATTGATTACACTAGAGGGCGCTCGCATTTTGAGCTTGTAGATCTGCTGCTTTTGCCATTTTTGAATTTGAATCCTGAAAAGTGAAAATTTTGGACATTATGAGGTTTCCACCCGACAGAGACGATTTGCAAATTAGAGGCTTAACACATTGGCTGCCAATTACTTCAGATTTTTAGCTGTTGACTGCCAGAGATTTTTCATTGAAAAAAAAAGTACTCAGGAGCCGAGATACAGATTTTTTAAGTTTTAAGTTAACCCATTGATACCTGGAACGCATCTGTGTCACTTAAGATGTCTTTGGCTATTCAAAAATAGCAGATATACAAGCTCATAGCGCGGCACCGAGTGCCGCGCTATGAACTTGTAGATCTGCTATTTTTGAAAAATCTTGAAAAAAAATGTTTTCGATTTTTTTTCAAAAAACGTTTTTTTTTAAAGAATCGCCTCAGGTCTTAAAGGGTTAACAAGGAAGTGGATAGGAGTTTAAATCTTTGATAAATCATATCTCCTTGGTCTTTGGGTCAAAAAAAATAAAAAATAACAACAACAATTTTTTTTCGAACGCAGATCTGCGTCTTTGGCAGCCAATGTGTTAATTGTATTTCTTTGTTGGATTTTTTTTGCTGCCTTTGAGAACACAAATAATACAGTACTAGCCAAATAATACATACAATAAAAAATAAGTTGAAGTAAATCTCTTTGGAGATCTTTAAACATTGTGTAGGCTGCAGGCCCTTCGTCTACAAGGCTCTTCAACTATATATACCGTAATTTTCGCACCATAAGCCGCACCTGAATATAAGCCGCAGCAGCTAAATTGAATGATTTGTACATATATAAGCCGCACTGGACTATAGATGGGTTTCCGCGCGACGTCATCACAGAGCAGAGTGCGCAATCTGCGCATGCGCGGGGGAGAACGAACCGGAAGCGCCATTCACTCTCTCGTTATTTTCGGGATTTAGATAGGCATAATGCTGCTATTATAGGCATAATAGGCATAATGCTGCTATTATAGGCATAATAGGCATAATGCTGCTATTATGTACAAACAGATCCAACTTTCGACAAATCATTTTTATTGAGTAAAGAAGATATTACAAACTGCATCATTTAATCTACTTTCATTAAACCTGGTGAAGACCATTTATTTTCTGAATGTATAATGGCCAGAGCTGCTGCGGGTAATAGCGCCCTCTACAGGCTCATCCCGCCACTGCGCGCGCATCATCCTCTCATGTTTACAAACAGGAAACCCATCTATAAGCCGCGGGTGTAAAATCCACAGATTTAGGAGGTCGCCTAGTGGCCGTTAGCTGTAAAAATCCATAGATAAGCCGCACCGTTATATAAGCCGCAGGGTCGAAAAATGGGAAAAAAAGTCGCGGCTTATAGTCCGAAATTTACGGTATATATACTGAGCCTCTACAGTTAATTATTAGTGAGGTTTTAAAATCGTGGTTAACCCATTAAGACCTGGAACGCATATGTGTCACTTAAGATTTCTTTGGCTATTCAAAAATAGCAGATATACAAGCTCATGGCGCGGCACCGAGTGCCGCGCCATGAGCTTGTAGATCTGCTATTTTTGAAAAATCGTGAAAAAATATATAACATTTTTTTTTCAAAAAAAATTTAGGATTTAGAAAAAAAAATTTGAATCGGCCTCAGGTCTTAATGGGTTAATAGTAAATACCAGTTAATAGTTAGTAGTTACCATCCCTACCTGAAGTCAGGGTAGAAGTCCAGTTTGTCTGCTTCTTCGTCACACACGTCCGGCTGCTCCTTCTCGCCGTTGTGGTCGGCGGTCGAAACCAGCCGTGGCAAAACGCTCCCGTCGTGAGGAACGTCCGTCTCCGCTGCGTCGGCCAGAGGTTCGGCCGCCATCCGAGGTTCCCGCTCGGCAGCGCCCGAGGGATCCAGATCTACGTCCAGAGTGCTGGAAGACGACGACGACGACGACGACGACGACGCCACCTGAACCGTTGGACCGCCGCCGGACCCGCCGCCGACCTCGTCGGTCGAGTTGCCCGACCACGAGCCCTCGAAGGAACCCGAGGCGTTTGCGTTCGTCTCGTCGGGCTTCTTCTCGGGTTCGGATTCGTTGTCTGAGAAGTACGCCGAGTCTCTGTAGTTTCCGCCCATGAAGGGTTCCTCGCCCGCCGCCGCCGGAGCCGCCGGCTGGTCTCCACCGTTCTCCTCGTTCTCAGCCTCCGGTACATTCTCTAATTCAGCCTCCGGTACATTCTCTAATTCAGCCTCCGGTACATTCTCCAATTCAGCCTCCGGTACATTCTCCGCTACATTCTCCGCCTCAGAGATTAGGAGCTCGTTCTCTACCTCGGAGATCACGATTTCCGGCGGAGCCAGCGCTGTGGCGACGTTGTCGGCGGGTTCTTTCGGCTCCTCCGCGAAGCTCACGCCGTTCTCTTCCGGGGAACGGTCTCTGACGATGGCGGCAGGTTGAGAGTTCCACTCGGGAGACTCCAGGTTCTCCGTCTCGTAGCCGCTGTCCGCTGTCTTGCCCGGAGGCTGGAGTTTGTGAGGAGCTACTACCGGGGTCGTGGTCGACTCGTCGCCCGCTTGTAACCCCAGCCTGTGGATGTCCAGGGAGTCCACGGAGTCCGGCGTCTCGGCCGAGTCGTCGGCGGTGGGCGCGGTGGTGGAGTTGCTGTCCTCCAGGAGGCTGTCCTGGCTGATCTGGTCCATGGACGGCCCCGAGACCAGCAGAGAAGAAGACCCGACGGGAGGAAGTTCGCCGTCGTCGTCCTCCTCCTCCCCGGAGGTCTCCTCCTCCTCGTGATCGGACAGAGCGGGTTCGAGCCGCAGCGTCGCGTCGTCCTCCGCGTCGTCGATGAAGTCGCTCGGCAGATCGTCGCTCGTCAGGCCTTCGCTGTGGCCGTTGTCGGGAGGCGACGCGGGGACTTTTAAATCGCCCGGATCCTTGATTCCCGCGGGCGGAAGAACGCCGTCCCGCGAGGCTCCGAGGTCGTCTTCAAGGCTGGGGATTTTGGCATCTGTGCACAAAGAGTCTGTCATGGCACTTTCAGAGAGCACAGGGGACGACGGGTGACCGTCGGTCAGGAGGAGAACGGGGACCTCGGTTCTCTCAGAGATCGAGTCGAACGCGGAGTCGATCCCCGTATCGGAGGAGTGCAACGGCGCAAAGTCATCGGCGTAAGAACTGTTCTTATCTGGCAGCTGGTTGCTCGAGACGTCTTCTGTGATGACCGTGATGGAAGGCACCAGTGTTTGGTTTTCTACGAGGGGCTGATAGAAATCCCCCGAACTGGGACTTGGCAAGTCTAACGAGTCTTGTGTCGGGGACGTGCTAATTGCTACGGGTTTTAGATGGGATTCCGGTACGCTGAAGCTGTTCAAGGACTCCAGATTGTCCCAAGAGCTCATTCTGAAGCTTTCCTCGGGCATGTGAGCCATCCCCGGCGAAAGGAAATTCTGTTGTGGACTCGGGCTTTTCCCTGATAAACTAGAGTGCTCTTTCATCAGGCTCTGCTCCGTGAGGAACACAAAGTTCCCCGCTAATTTGTCGCTACTCAGAAGCCCCGTCACGTCTGCGTTCTCCGCCGCCTCCTTCTCCGGATAATCCTGCAGACGAGGCGCACCCGGACGTACCCCTAAAAAAGAATCCCCCAAAATATCATCCGTGTTGACCTCCTGGGCCAAAGGGGCTAAGGAGGAGGAGTTGCCTTTGTGAAAGGGGTTTCCGTTGCGTTCCGGAAGCTCCATAAATCCTCTTCTCCAGGAGGGAGACTCCTCCTCCGGTTTGGACTCGCCCTCGGTGAAGATGTTGGTGTGGTAGGGACTGTCGTTCTCCAGAGAGGACCAGACGTGGCTGTCCGGTAAGTACGAATCCTTCGAGTCGATACTCTGGTGGAAGAAGTCCGCGTCGGTGCTCGACTCGTCCAGACGGACGTCTTGGAGGACGACGAACTCTTGCCTGCCCGACAACGTGTCCACGTCGGGCAACCTTCTGTTACCGTTTGCCCCGGCCGCGCTTTCCCCTTGTTCCTCCAGCTGGATGTAATACTCGCTCCCGCCGCCGGGCTTTTGTGCGTCGAACACGGGCAAGACCCCGGGTATCATCCCCGAAGGCGCGCCACCACCACCGCCGGTTTCTATTCTGGCCGCGCCGGTAGCGGGGTCCGGGAAATGGGCCTGGATGTCCTCGCTGGAAGCCGGGAAGAACATGCTGTGGTAGTTCAACGTGGTGTCCATGCCCGGGCGCCCGCCGCCGCCGCCTCCTCCTCCTCCTCCGCCGTGGTGGCTGCCGTCGTAGTGGTCGTGCTTGGCCGCCTCCCACACGTACTCGAAGCTGAGGCCCCGGCTGGTCTCGGTGACGGTCAGCACCTCGTCGATCTCCTGCCTCAGGGCGTCCTCGGCGAACTGCTCCAGGATGGGGTAGGAGGAGTGGCTGACGGTCTGCCGGGCGGCCGGGTTGGGCTTGAGGGCGTCCCAGCGCTGCTCGAAGTCCTCCTCGATGTCCTTCTGGCCCTGCATGCGCAGGTAGGTGAGCAGGCGGTGGACCTCCTCGGCCGTGGCCCGCTTGTCCGCGGACAGCCAGCAGAACTGCAGCACCTCGTACCTGCATTTAAAACGATGGACGTGCGTTTAAAACAACGTACCTGCATTTAAAACAATTACGTAAGGAAGATGCAAACATTGGGAAAATAGCCGATTTACAAGCTTACAACTCCTCGCTTGTAGTTCGGCTATTTTCACAATATCTATCTGTGGAACCGAGTCAAACTAAACGTAACGCCTAAAATTCCAACCGCTTGTCACTCTAAAGTCGGGGATGCAACTCTATCAGACGTTAATTTGCAGTGCATTCTGGGTAGTGCAGTTCTCTCCTCACCATCGGTCGGAGTAGGGCAGCTCCAGCTGCGGTTTGAAGGGCTTGATCTGCTGCTCTCTGATCACATGGTTGAGCACCTCGCGGTCAGACAGGTGGGTGTACGGCTGGGCTGCGTTCTCAAACAGTTCCCACAGGGTCACACCCAGAGCCCTGCGGAGCAAAACACAGGCAACACCAAATCACAGTCACCATCATCTACTGCAGTGCTTTTCACAACAAAGTGTGGTCCGGAGAACCCCCCCCCCCACACAGGGGTACCTAGAGTGGGTTCCAGGGGGTCCCCAGCAAAATGAGTCGGCATCAAAATCATTTTAGCCACTTTAAACTTGTATTTATTTATTTTTCTGCATTTTTGAAAAATTGTAACAACACAAATCTTGTGTGAGGGGTCCACCGTGGCACAACATATTTTCAGATGGGGGTCCGCCGCGGCCAAATACAAATTAATTTGGGGGTTTGCCTTGCTAAAGAAACCTCTGTATCTCCTTAACTTTGTACAGTGGGCAAAACGAGTCATTCTCGATGCGCGATCGCTCCGATTTGAGCACCGCTGATATAGAAACATACGTGTTTTCAGAATACTGTTGGGATTTAGGAGACATTTGTAGAATCGGCTTCAGGTCTTAATGGGTTAAAGGTGGAAGCCACGCCTCTACTCACCACACGTTGGCAGGCTTGGTCTGCTCCAGGGTGACCACGCCCCCGTGACGCTCCCCCACCAGCTCGGGAGCCAACCAACGCAAGGGGGCGGAGACGTCGTCCTCTGTGATGATGTAATCTTCCTAAAAAGTCAGGTAAAGGAGAGACATTAATCACAGTCAGGTGGATGGATGGCGTTTGCTCTGCTTTTGCAGACTATAGCAGTGGTTCTCAAAGTGGGGGTCCGGGGACCACCACAGGGGTGCCAGGGGGTCCCACCAGCAAAATGTGTTACTATAGCGTCACAATCATTTTAACCACTTTAACCATATTTTATACTTTGGCTATTCAAAAATAGCAGATATACAAGGCTTGTAGATCTGTAATTTTGTGAATATCCGTTTATTTTTTTTGTTATCTAGATTTTGTCATTAATTATTATAATTTAAAAACTTTTTCTAAAGATTTCAACAACAAAAAAAAATCACGCATGTTCATGAGTTGAAAACAAATGCAAACATTTTTCAAAAAGAATGTCATTAATAAAATAAAAATAAACAAATTAGATTATTTTTGTATTAAGAAGTAGTGAAAATAGCAGAGCTGCGAGCTTGTAGATCTGCTATTTTCACTAGTTTGGGTCCCGGGGCAAACATCTGATTTCTCTTTTGGGTCTTGAGCTAAAAAGTCTGGGAACCACTGCATTAGACTGACACTTTAACTCTCTCAGTGCCAATGAAATAAAAAAATTATTGCGAACTGTGCCAGCAATTATTATTTTATTTTTTAAGTAAAAAAAAAGTGCTTAGGAAGCGAGATACAGTTAAACAAGGAGTGGATGGAGCTGCAAATCTTCAGATAATGATATCTTGGGTTCTGAACATTCCCCCCCCAAATATTTTAACTTTTTTAACTCGGGATTTCTCGTTCTGGCACTGAGGGTATTCAGAAAAAACTCGGGATAACTCGGGGCTTGGCACTGAGAGAGTTAACATTGGAACAACATGAAGAAATAAAAAAATGCATATCAAGACACTCAAGTCACAGAAACAAACACACACACACACACACACGCACAAGTTCACCATTTGTCAGATACACACATACAGTATATTCTAACGTGTGCCACAAATAGCAGCCTTTGGTGACCTTATATCTGGTGAGCGGTACATTGGCACAGGCCAGAATACGTGCTCAGCACTATATGAGGAATGCAGCAGACAGACAGACAGCAGTGAGTGCACTTGGCCTTGGGGCGTATTATACAGTATGACGTGTCAAATTACGCGTTGGTAAGGTCTTAATTCTACAGTGAAATATGGCCGGGGGTTCAAAGGTCCAACACCTGTATGTCCCACACTGGATACCATTTGTCTTATTTCTGCTAAGTCATTTGATTTGAAAGGTTGTATTACGTTACGTTCCCCGCCGACTCCAGGACAATATGCTGTACACAGATCCCAAAGACTATAGCGGGTGAAATCTCAAGGGAGAAGAGGCGTCGTTTTAAATGACATCCACCACGGTTCTCATCTCACCTCGTTTTTCTATCTGCCGCAGTCAGAGACTGGAATGACTTGACAAAAAAATTAATAAAAAAAAAACTTAAAACTGAACACTTTTATCCCAAAGTCAGCTTTTAACTCATTTAGACCCGAGGCCGACTTTAAAAAAAGGCCTTCTAGATCCTAATCTAATCATTTTGTATTCAAAGAATTTAACCCATTAAGACCTGGAACGCGTCTGTGTCACTTTTTGATTTGAGCAAAAAAAAAACATTATTTTACACTTTGGCTATTCAAAAATAGCAGATATACAAGCTCATAGCGCGGCACCGAGTGCCGCGCTACGAGCTTGTAGATCTGCTATTTTTGAAAAATTGGGGGGTGTCCCTGGAACAACATATTTTGAGATGGGGGTCGGCGACCAAATACATATCCTTTTAGGGGGTCCTTGACATGAAAAAGTTTGAGAACCACTGATACAGAAACATGCGTTTTTTTTCCAGAATACTTTTGGGATTTAGAAGACATTCGTATAATCGGCCTCAGGTCTTATAATGGGTTAAAATAAATTGCATGTTGCTATAGACATAGCAAACATCTAAGATGACACGGACACTTTCCCCGGATTGAAGCGTATAAGAACGCACAGGCTTTCCAGACATCCTGTTGGAAATCATCATCATTATCGATCTAGATCGGCTATTTTCTGCAGAAGTTTTCCCCAGAATAAGGGTTTAAGTGTTGTTTTAACACATTGAGTGCCAAAAACGGTCCGGACCATTTTTGAGAATCCAAACGAGGTGTGCCAAAAACGGTTATAACCGTTTTTTCCTTCACAGCACCAGGAGATATCATTTTTCGAAGATTTAGACTTTAATCCACTTCAAAAGCCTGTATCTCGGCTCCTGTGTACTTTTTTTTTTACTACGTATTTTTGACTATTTTTGACTATTTTCAACTGGCTGCAACTATGGAACGGATTACCGAATGTTTTACATTTTTTCCCCCCGATTGTACGAGACCTCTATGTGTGTAATGAGGGGATCACCGTGAGGACGGTGATCACAGAAAATATTTTGTGACTACTTGAAAAAGGTTCAAAAATGGTTAAAAATCCAGGCACTGTACCCTGTTTTAAAAAAAACCTGGCACTCAATGTGTTAAGTGGTTAAACAAAATATAAAATAGCACAAAGTCTCTCTATCTTACTTTGTATCTGTAGGGTCCGATGCCATAGTCTCCCACTTTGACTGTCAGGTCTGCTGTCAGGTAGCAGTTCCTCAGGGCCAGGTCACTGTGAGACAGGGATGAAACATCAGCCATTATTAGCGTTTTTTAATGCATTTGATGTATTACCTCGTGGTTTTCCTTGCTTACTGCTGTAAATCGCACTGGATTAAGAACTTCTGCTAAATGCCTAAATCATTGATTCTCAAAGTGGGGTCCGGGGACCCCCAGGGGTCCCTTCAGGGAGTTCCCAGGGGGGTCCCCAGCTAAATGATGGATAGTTAGGAACCAAATGGACCCTTATGGGTCTGTAACTCTGAGAGTGTACAAATGGAACCAAATGGACCCTTATGGGTCTGTAACTCTGAGAGTTTACAAATGGAACCAAATAACTCTGAGAGTGTACAGATGGAACCAAATGGACCCTTACAGGTCCATTTGACAGACAGGGCCACCAATGGACCAGCTCCTATTGAATCTGCTGCCCTCATGTGGCAGTTCATGTGGTACTGCAGCCCTACAGGAGTGTGGTTGTGTGAGGGGGACTTGTGGCCCAGCGGGTCGGTCCAGTGAGAGAAACCTTCACTTTCAGCCAGAGATTGTGACAGGCCTAACTGACTGCTGGTCTGTGCAGTTGCTGCTGTTGGCCAGGAGAGGGCGCTGCCGCAGCAGGGACAATCTTGAGACTTCCCAAGAACGATCAGCAGTGGTGGAAGAAGAACTACTACGATTTCTTACTGAAGTAAAAGTAGCAATACTACGTAAAAGTCCTGTATTCAAAAGTAAAAGTACCGATGCAGAATGTTCCATTTTTAAAAAAATCTAAATTTGTCAAAATCTTTAACCCATTGAGACCTGAAACCGATTCTAAATGTCTCCTAAATCTCAACAGTTTTCTGAAAAACGTATGTTTCTATATCAGTGGTGTTCAATCTTTTTCATGTCAAGGACCCCCAAAATTATATGTATTTGGCCGCGGACCCCCATCAAAATATGTTGTTCCAGGGACCCCCAGAAGCAAAGATTTGAGTTACAAATGTTCGCTTTAAAAATATATATATTCAAAGATTTGCACACATTTTCACGATTTTTCAAAAATAGCAGATCTACAAGCTCGTAGCGCGGCACTCGGTGCCGCGCTATGAGCTTGTATATCTGCTATTTTTGAATAGCCCAAAGTGTAAAATAATGCTTTTTAGCTCAAATCTAAAAATGACACAGTTCCAGGTCTTAATGGGTTAAAATAATACAAATTGCCTATCTACAAGCTCAAAACGCGACACAATGTGAGCTTGTAGACCAGCTATTTTTGAATTTCCTTAATTGGACTTGTAAAAGTGACTTGTAACTAAAGTTTTCAAATAATTGCAGCGTAGTAAAAAAAAAAGTACAATTTGCCTCTGAGACATAGCATAAGCATTAAGTACTTATATAGTATAGAAACGGAACATACGGCACTCAAGCAAAGTAAAAGGACCTCAAAATTGGACTTAAAACTCTCTTAGGAGAGAATCAGAACCCAACAACTTTACCATTGAGCTGATAGAGCCCGGCCTGCTTGCTCAGGGGAGACATTGACTCTTGACCATCAGGTTAAAATTCATGTCAGATCCTGTGAGACATGACCTTTGACACGATCTAAATGTCTCAATAGAAGAGCAGGGACACAAAATACAACCACCCCAATTGTATAAGTTATATAGTATTAACATACTCTACCATACAGATTGTATAAGTTATATTGTACTAACATACTCTACCATACAGATTGTATTGTATTGTACTAACATACTCTACCATACAGATTGTATAAGTTATATAGTATTAACATACTCTACCATACAGATTGCGTAAGTTATATTGTACTAACATACTCTATTCAAAATGTACTTGAGTAAAAGTACAAAAGCGTTGGTATCAAAATGCACTTAAAGTGCCAAAAGTAAAAGTACTCATTAAGCAGAATGTCCCATTCTTGTAGATCTGCTATTTTCAAATGGCCGAAATGTACATAGGGGCTGACGTGGTTAAAGTACCAAAATTAACAGTAAAACTTTTTTTTTAGCTTGTAGATCGGCTATTTTCAAAATTTTTGTACTTTTACTTGTACATGTTATCCATTAACCCATTAACTGCCAGAGGTATTTTCATATTTTTTTAGCCAGTGCCAGAGATATTTCATTGAAAAAATAAAAAGTACTCAGGAGCTGAGATACAGAATTTTTAAGTTTTAAGTTAACAAGGAAGTGGATAGGAGTCTAGATCTTTGAAAAATCATATCTCCTTGGTCTTTGGGTCAAATTGGAAAAAATATATATATATAAAAAAATACAAAAAAATGTGTTCACGTAGATCTACGCGATTGGCACGTGGCGGCTTTAAATAGGTTCGCGTAGATCTACGTGATTGGCAGTGAATCAGTTAAAAGGTTGTTTCATAGTGCCGCTTTTAAGTACAGCACTTGAGTAAAACACTATAATTACTTCCCCAGCAATGGCCGACCAGAGACATATGGTAGCTCATTCAGAGACAGTGCTGCCGGGGGGGGGGGGGGGGGGGGGGGGGTTATACTCGGGTTTCCCCAGTGGCATTCCATATGCACGCGTTCCAAGAGTGCGTGTGTGTGTGTGTGTGTGTGTGTGTCCGACCACCACCAACACCCCCCCCCACACCCCCCCCCCCCACGGACATCGCTGACACTAGTGGTGTCAGGCGCCCCCCTCCCTCCCTCCCCCTAACTGAAACCTACGCAAGATAAATGGAGAGATATTTTAAACGACCATGTTGTACCATAACCTCATATCAGCTCATTGGCAGTTACAGTACGGCAGCAAAACACACGGCCGGCCGGCCGGCGGCGGTGATGATGATGGGTTCCAAAAGGATCTTTTTGGCCCTACAAGGTCAATCTAATTAACACGGCGAAGGCTGTCAAAGTGCATGGGCACTACCCTTTACCACCTCCAGTGGGCGCTGTCACTATCATTACGTCGCTGTCGAGTAGGGGCAAAAAAAAACTCTTATCTCCATATTCTTTTAACGTTTTGTTTGTTTTTTTTGTAAATTAACCCATCTGTGTCATATTAGATTTGAGCTGTAACCATTATTTTATACTTTGGCTATTAAAAAAATGGAACGCATCTGTGTCATTTTTAGATTTCTTTAGGCCATTCAAAAATAGCTCTCAGATAAACAAGCTCAAGAGCTTGTAGATCTGCTATTTTTGTAAAATCGTGAAAATTTGTGCAAATCTTTGAATATATATATATATTTTTTAAAGCGTTAGGATTTAGGATTTAGAAAACATTTTTTTAATCGGCCTCAGGTCTTTTTACAAAATGTACACACATTTTCAAGATTTTTTCAAAAGTAGCAGATCTACAAGCTCGTATAGCACACAACGGCACTCTGTGCCGCACTATGAGCTTGTATATCTGCTATTAAAAGTAATTAAATTGTCACCTTTAAAAATGTGCAAATACCCTGTATACACTTATACTGTCTGTTGGTTTGTTTACTGTTGAGTGAGCAACAAACAATGTTGCACATTAAGCTAATCGTCTGGGGACCCCCTGACCGCCCCCAAAATAATTTGGGAACCACTACAGCCCCTACAGTATGACACCCTGGCCATCGCTCCGAGCGTCCTGAACTCTTCTTCTGGCTCCCACCAAGCCGGTGGAATGACCTCCGACCTCTCAATTCTCAGTCAGGACCGCAGACAACTCTCTCCAATCCCCAACGTCTTAAAACTCACAGGTATTCAGACACTACCTCACCCCCCCCCCCCCCCCCCCCCCGCCACCTAGCGCTCCTCATTCCCCTTCTTTTATAGATGTCTGCTACATGTTCACATGTATTATGTTTAACCCATTAATACCTATGAAGCCGATTCTACATGTCTCCTAAATCTCAACGGTGTTCTGAAAAACATTATGTTTCTATATCAGTGTTGCTCAAACTCTTTCATGTCAAGGACCCCCAAAAATTATATGTATTTGGCCGTGGACCCCCCATCAAAATATTTGGTTCCAGGGACCCCCCCAGAAGCAAAGATTTGAGTTAAAAATGTTCGCTTTAAAAAAATATATATATATATTCAAAGATTTTCACACATTTTCACGATTTTTCAAAAATAGCAGATCTACAAGCTCATAGCGCGGCACCGAGTGCCGCGCTATGAGCTTGTAGATCTGCTATTTTTCAATAGCCGAAGTGTAATATAACGCTTTTTTAGCTCAAATCTAAAAATGACACAGACGCGTTCCATGTCTTAATGGGTTAAATAGACTGTTTGCTTGTCCACAAATTGCTAAGTATGTTATTTACATTTCTAGGTTTGATGTTTACCTGGTATGCTCGTTAACTCTTTGTTTCTTCCCTCGCACTCCTAATTACGTGACCGTTCACCCTGTCGTTTGTTCACTAAGTGCTCACGCCACGCTCCAAGTAAAATAACTCTGGAGAAGAGCTCTCAAGGTCGTGTCATTTAAAGAGATAGTTCACCCCCAAAATGACTTTTCTTTCCTATCGATCACATACACAAAGAGTCCCCTTTGTCTCTCCTACCGGAACCGCTGCCTACCGGTCCCGCTGGTCAAATTATTGGCTTAGGAAAGCAACAAAAACAAAAAAAATATCCATGAATTCAAGTCTCCATGGGGTTGAAAAAAGTATTTTTTTTTGGGGTGAACTATCCCTTTAACAAATGTAAGCAATATTAAAAATAAATGCAAAGCAAAGCCATTACTGAGGATATTATATTATGTTATCATATTAATATTAATCAAAGCTGTGGATGAGCACCGACGCCCGATAAGAAGAATTCACAACTGCACCGTTTTGCTCTATTAAAAGGACATGAAAGCCTAAGGCGCGGCAGGCTGGAAACACGGCAGGCTGCATAAGGCTGACCTTATTGCGAACGCAGCGGAAGGAGGCGCGCCGAAGGCGCACCTCCGCGCAAGTGGAGCTTACTATGAAACCGTGCTCGGCTTGTGTGTGTGTGTCTCTCTGTGTGCAGTCACGCTCTCATTGGCTGCATGCACCCATGTGACTCACGCTCTCATTGCCTGCCTGCCCCTGGGTGACTAAATACACTCCTCTGACATAAATATAGCAGCTACAGTAAAAAAAAACACATCTACAGGCATCTAAACGAGTTCATCTATTGGGATATCTAAGAATTCCATGTCATTTGTGCATATTTCAGGCTAGATGGCAAGTTGAAAACGCCTTCGTTTGAGGACAGTTCCCCCCCAAAAAAAATATCTGCCTACCCCTGGGTGACTAAACACACTCCTCTGACATAAATATAGCAGCTACAGTAAAAAAAAAAACACATCTACAAGCATCTACACGAGTTCATCTATTGGGATATCTAAGAATTCCATGTCATTCCTTTCTATTCTTCTTATTGTTATATTCGAGCTGCGTTCGCTTCCCGCGTTCGCGCGTCTTACTTGTAGTACACAGTCTGTGATGTATAAGCAACACAGCGGCGGCTATAATCAATGTTGACCACTGTCTAATGTTTTGCACATTGACACACACACACACACACACACACACGGCTCTGGACCACCACACCTAAACCTAACACACAAGTTATTAATTTGATTAGCTGCGGCTGTGTTAATTACTACTATCCCACCATGTTTTTTAATCTGCTGTCGTTTTTTAAACCTGAACTGGGAAACAAACTCATACAAAAATCAGCCTAATGGGTTTCATGCTCCAACATTCAGGTCCTCTAGTGCTGGCCTACTCGACGTGCCTGAAATGTCATAAAAAATACGGTGAAGCAGCATTTTGCTTCTATAGGCCGACTGCTCGGAATAAACTCCCAATATACCTAAGACAGGCCCCCTCTTTAGATAGCTTTAAAACACAGCTCAAGACTTACTTCTTCACTCTTGCTTTTAGTTGATCTTTTTCCTATGTCGCTGTGTTGCTGTTTATGTCGTCGCTGTTTGCTTGATTCACTGCCTTTTGTTTTCGCCATTATTTTAATACTATAGAGCACCGAAGTCTGACGTCACTCCCAGTAGAGGGCGCTGTTCCAGGGTTCGTGGCTTTATTTTTTGTGTTGAAATCCCCATTGGAGAATCTGAGATCACATCATATAAGAACTGTGTTCCAAACATAAACACACCACCCTGGCGTTTTTGTCAGGGGGGTGGCTCTGCATCGTTTATGATATTCATTCATATTTGATACAGCCCGTTTCTGGCGAAAAATGGAATTAATTCTGCCTTAAAAGTCTTAAGAACTACTACTTCCGGGTCTGAAATCACTGTCCCCACAGCAGCCGCGTTCATGGGAAATGTAGTCTTTGGGTTGTTTGACTCGTTTCTAGTGTTTATATTGTGTTACTCTTTCGGTAAACGTGTACATTTACACCTTCAGTCGATGCTTCATATCCATATGAGTGAAAACGCCAGGGTGGTGTGTTTATTTTTGGAACACAGTTCTTATATATGAAGCGATCTAAGATTCCCCATTGAGGATATCAATACAAAAAGTAAAGCCATGAACCTGCGGAAAGCGCCCTCTACTGGCAGTGACGTCAGGACTTCGGTGCTCTATTGCTATTATTATTAATTTCCTGCCTTTATTTTTATGCCATTGTTAAACTGCTTTGGTGTTTTTTTATCTGCTTTGTTGTTGATTTGTGTTGCTTTTTCTGTAAAGCACTTTCGCTTTATTTCATTTTTTGTATTTCACCCTGTAAAGCACTTTGAGCTGCATTTGTCATGAAAGGTGCTATATAAATAAAGTTTATTATTACTATTATTATTTAGCTTTTCTCTTCTTCACCATTCTTTTTGTGTGTCCTCCCCCTCAGGTTTGTGCTCTTTGGGATGACCACCATCACTGAGACACAGCGAGAGAGAGAGAGAGAGAGAGAGAGAGAGAGAGCGAGAGGGTGGGGCTATGGGCGGCATCCCACAATGCCCCCACAACGAGGCGGTGGTGGTGGTGGGCCGGGGCGGCTCCGTTCACACCCGCTGTACCATACAAAGCCACCACCGTCCCGTCCCCCCCGTGGCCCGTGCAGGCGGGCAACCACCGAAACCTCAAAAGGGATTTAACCCATTAAGACCTGGAACTGTGTCATTTTTAGATTTGCGCTAAAAATCATTGTTTTACACTTTGGGCTATTCAAAAATAGCAGATATACAAGCTCATAGCGCGGCACCGAGTGCCGCGCTATGAGCTTGCATATCTGCTATTTTTGAAAAATCATGAAAATGTGTGCAAATCTTTGAACATAATATATTTTTAAAGCGAACATTTTTAACTCAAATCTTTGCTTCTGGGGGTCCCTGGAACAAAATATTTTGATGGGGGTCCGCGGCCAGATACATATAATTTTGGGGGTCCTTGACATGAAAAAGATTGAGCAACACTGATATAGAAACATACGTTTTTCAGAAAACTGTTGAGATTTAGGAGACATGTAGAATCGGCTTCAGGTCTCAATGGGTTAAATATGTTTTATGACGGTCATTTACAGTAGTCCCACACGAGAGAGAGAGAGAGAGAGAGAGAGAGAGAGAGTGAGTAGAGCGCGTTTTGCAGCTGTAACGGGGATTAGGGTGGTGGATTGGGGGGGGGGGGGGTTGGGTTGAGGGAGTACCGATATGAGGGGGGGATCCTTTTACACCCAAAGAGCAGAATCATCATATCCCTCCAGCAGCAGGTGACAGCTGACACCGCCGCAATGCATGGGAGCTGTGTAATGTGAACCCTCACGGAGCTTATTCTGAGCAATGCAAAATAGAAACCTCATGAGCTGGGAGCGTCCTATGCCATCCATCCGTTCATCCATCCATCCATCCATCCATCCGTCCGTCCGTCCATGCCCAGGGCTCCCCCCTCCCCCCCCCCCCCCCAACTGCACCGACTGCAGGGCTGGCCCGCCAAGCAGCAAAGACCCTCCCCTCCCCGTGCTCCCCTGTCTGCCTGCCTGCCTGAGGGGTGTGAGAGGGAGATTGAAAAACACGAGCCCTTGTGCTTCGCGCACCTTTTTTGGTGAGCGTTGGTTCTGGGGGCTTCGGACGGGAGCAGTGTTGGATGTTTGACAGAAAATTTAGTTTTAGTCATAGCCCTTTGAATAAAATTCTGTTTTAGTAGACTAAATATCATAAGGGTTTAGTCGACTAAATCTACAGTTGATTTAGTCGACTAAAATGTTTTTTTTTGGCGGTGCCTTGATGGTGTTGTAATGGCTGATTTTACACTTGGTTGTGCTCTGAAAATAGCCGATCTACAAGCTCACAACGCGTCGCAGCGCGAGCTTGGAGATCTGCTATGTTCAGAGCGCAACACCCGAGCGCAACCAACATAACATTACTTGTCTTTTAGTTCTACTGGATCTCTTCTCCACTAGTCCTTCCCTAATATTTTAGTCTAGCTTTTATTTGTTGACAAAATAGTCAATATATTTATATTCATAACGTTCGACGAACATTTTTCGTCATAGTTTTAGTCGACAAAATCAACACTGGACGGGAGGCACAAAAAGAAAACGTGGCCAGTAACAGGACTGAGGCCTTTAAAAAAAGCCTAGTTATCTTAACTACATTATATAACCTTGGTATCCCTATTTTCAGCAGGAAACGTAGCATATATCTACAAGCTCACGACATGTTGTGGTGCGATGCAAAATTGGCTATTTCTGCAGTGCTGTGGAAGTATAAAATAGGTTTATAAATGGTTTGAGTGGTTGACAGGCTTGTGTAGCCCCACAGGGAACTTCAACAAATTAAATTGAGATTTGTCAGTGCGTCGGTGGTTAAATTGGATGCATCATCAAAATAAAACATGTTCTGCCTAAAAAATGTCTGAGACCCACTAAACATTAATGATAATGAATTATACAATCTTAGTGTACGTTTGTGTGCAGAAACAGAATCACAACAACAAAAGGGAATGCAACTGCACTCAATCAGGCATCTTGCTGTCAGATTTAGTTTAAAAAAATAAAAAATAAAAGTGCCTACAAGACAGTATCTTCATGTTGGCTCTTTGACAAATTATCTCTTATTCTTCCTAGCTTGCAGATTAAATGTTTAGTGAACAACTCAAGCAAACAGGCTGCACATAGCGGAGCCGAGCTGCAACCAATCAGTCCAAAGCAATGACAGCCCGTGTTTTTTATTCTCCGGTAGAATGGTACCGGAGAATATCAAACATCCATTTGTTCAGAGCGATTGATTAGATTGAATACTTTACTAACAAGGTTGAAGACGGTGCGGCAGTACTGGTAACAAAACATTACATTTGTGTCAGATGTAATGACATTCCCTCCAGGCGTTCCCAAGGTATCCGTGTCCACGTGGAAAAAGCTATGGTAGAATGGTAGAAACTACCATTAATTAAAGTACTTCTGTTGTGTGTTGCTCTTATAGGCCAGAGGGTTTGCATTCAGAGAGAAAGTGCTGAAAGCTTTGGAAAAGTAGGTAGTCAGTTACTGTAGCTTGATGAATATATCAACCTTGTTAGGGGTGTGCCGATATATCGTCCCGCGATATATCGCGATACGTTTTCATGACGATATGTATCGTTTTGGGAAAAAACAATAATAATAATCAGCCATGCAAACAGCCCCGAGGTGAAAAGGGTGACAACATGTTGTTTTTTTTCGGGTCAGGTGTCACACTATTGCCCTATTTGGATTCAAAACGGCTATTGTAGCTGAAAAGCTACAAGTTTGCATGTCTGAATAATGCAAAAACAGAAATATTTGTTTGCATTTGCTTTTTTTCCTCCCCCATATATTTTCATAATAAAAAAAGTGTGTATCGTATCGTATCGAAATCGTATCGAAGTTGTGAGCCCAATATCGTATCGTATCGTTTCGTGAAATTAGTGTATCGGCACACCCCTAACCTTAGTGTATAATTCTAGAATCCTATGTGGACACCACAGGTTGGCATGGGTTCACCCCAATACTAAAAGCTGGTAATTTGTAATAAAACCCAGGAAGTAAGATTCTGTATCATTTTGGTTAATTATATAACCTACAAGGGTCTATTAGCTTGTAGATCGGCATGTATGGAGGGAAGGTGCAACAGCAAGCCACCATCACACACACACACACACACTTTGAGTGGCAGGTTCACCCATGCATTCACTCAGAGACACATTATGAACTACGTGCGCAGTGGTGGAAAGTAACTAAGTACATTTACTTAAGTACTGTACTTAAGTACAATTTTGAGGTATTTGTACTTTACTTGAGTATTTCCAATTTCCAATACTTTTACTTCTACTCCACTACATCTCAGAGGCAAATATTGTACTTTTACTCCACTACAATTATTTGAAAACTTTAGTTACTAGTTACTTTTCAGATATAAACTATGATATAATGAAACATACATTAACCACTTTAACCCTATTTTATACCTAGGCTATTTGAAAATAGCCGATCTACAAGCTCACAACGCGTCGCGATGCGACGCGTTGTGAGCTTGTAGATCTGCTATTTTCAAATATTTAGTACTTTTACTTTTGGTACTTTAAGTACATTTTGATGCCAATACTTTTGTACTTTTACTCAAGTAAATTTTTAATTCTGGACTTTTACTTGTAACAGAGTACTTTTATATTGCAGTATTGGTACTTTTACTTAAGTAAATAATTTGAGTACTTTTTCCACCACTGCAGCGTCTCATGCACACCCAACAGCAACGCACAACATGTCATCATACTAGGCCTGTCCCCGACTAACCATTTCTATAGTCGAATCTGATTGGCCAAATGTTGCCTGTAGTCGAATCATGCAACATCCAAAAAAAAAATGTGTGCACGATTCGACTGAGAGATTGTCAAAGGAGTGTAAAACTCACTTTCAAAACTTCCCTAAAGAAAAACACCTTCAGGAGGCTGCAATTCAAAAATGGCGCCTGTCAAAGTCCTAACCTAACACCCCCCCCCCCCCCAAACTTTTTCCTTTTTTCCCCTTTTTTTTCTCTCTTGTACATATTTTTCACTCTTCATACCAGTAACCTGTAAGCTGATTGTATGACGTTCTGTATAGTAGTGTATATCTGTCTGTCTCTTATATGTCATCATGATTTGTGTGCATGGGGATCTCATTTTAAACAAGCTCAGTGCTTTATGAGTCTTCCAGTTTAGTAGACCTTGTATTGTGAATTTGTACTTCCATGTACTGTTGTTCTCATGTCTTACTAAATAAAGTACATCAATCAATCAAATCAAATCTGTCTGATTCGACTGCCAATCTCTCAGTTGAATCATGCAAAAAAATTATATATATATATATATGTGTTATGCAATAGCATAGGATCATTCCATTTGGGCTGTGGGGGGTGTGCTTAATGTCTGATTTAACATCTACTTGAAGGTGAAGTGTTGCTACCTGTGCAAGAAGTTGTGCTTGTGAAGGTGAGTGACGCCCGCGGCGATCTCGCACGCCATCCTCTGCAGCTGCAGCAGCTCCGCCGTACGGAACATCCAATCCTGCTGAGTCAGGTAGCTCCTGAGATCGCCCTGCAAATACACACACACACACACACACACACAGACATTTGCATAAGGGCAATTTTATAAATGCATGGAATAAAGCATGATAAAATATCATGACTAAAAAGTTTTAAACGATTGTGTTTTGATATTTTGAAACCGCTGAAAATAGCCGATCTACAAGCTCACAACACGTCGCAGCTTGTAGATCTGCTATTTTCAGAGCGCAACACCCAAGCACAACCAAACATTAACACTTCTACTGGATCTCTTCTCCACTAGCCACTAACATTTTAGTCTAGCTTTTATTTGTTGACGAAATTGTCAATATATTTAGTCTTAAGGCGGTTACACACCGGCGAATGTGCGAATATACGCAAAATTCGGACTTGTTCCGAATAATTAAAAGACGCTTTTTCGCTTTGCTTTTCCGCTTTTTCGCGCCATGTACGCTTGCATTGACTTTATAAGGTTTTTTTAAAAAGCGTATTATTCGCACGAAAAAATCGCCCCGGTGTGTAAGGACCTTTAGTCTAGTTATCGTAGCTTAGTTTTTATTTAGTTTTTATCAGTGAGAAAAGGTAGTCGACGAACATTTTTCGGCATAGTTTTAGTGGACAAAATCAACACTGTTTCTAATGACTGAGAACTTTTATTGTTTTTTTATCCTAACCCCAACGTGTCATGCACCGAAAATGAGCCGATCTACAAGCTCACCGCGCAATGGATTCTGGGCTTGTGACTTGTAAAAGATCGGCTGGTTTTGGGGCTTGCAGCCGAGTATAAATCAGGCATAACTCCCAACGCTACCCTATGACCCCTGAACCCTAACCCTCTAAACGCCTGATCCCAACCCTAACCCTGTAACCCCTGAACCCTAACCTCTAAAAGCAACTCTAACCTCAACCGCAATCTTTGTCCTAATTGGAAGCCTAAAGTCTAAGAGTCTTCTACTACAGTCATAGGCAGTGGTGGAAAAACTACTCAGATATTCTACTTAAGTCCTGTTACTGGAAAGTAACAATACCACAATATAAAAATACTCTTGTTACAAGTAAAAGGCCTGTGTTCAAAATGTTACTTGAGTTAAAAGTACAAAAGTATTGGCATCAAAATACACTTAAAAGTACTAAAAGTACTAAAATGTTTGAAAAAAGCAGATCTACAAGCTCATCGCGACGCGTTGTGAGCTTGCAGCTCGGCTATTTTCAAATAGCCTATGCATAAAATAGGGCTACAGTGGTTAATGTATGTTTTATAATATTGTAATGTATATCTGCAAAGTAGCTAGTAACTAAAGTTTTCACATAATTGTAGTGGAGTAAAAGTAAAATATTTGCCTCTGAGATGTAATGGAGTAGAAGTAAAAGTATTGAAAATACCCCAGTAAAGTAAAAAATACCTCAAAATTGTAAAGTACAGCACTTGAGTAAATGTACTTAGTTACTTTACGCCATTGGTCATAGGTCATTTGGCCCTCACAAGTAGAATAATACAAACACACACACACTACTCTCTAGTGTGTCAGTGACAAGATAATCATCAGCAGTGGGGTCAATGTAAAACAGTGCAGTGTGCAGAGCCCGCCACACGGGGGCGGTAGACACTGGGGTCCAACATCTTTCGTCTCTTCAGCACTTCTTCTTTACATGCTGATGGGGTCCAGACGACCAAATAAGGCTAAGGCTGTTTAGTAGACCTGTATGCTGCTGTGTCACAGTGATTTATAAATACAAGAGTCCAGCTCAGGGCCGGCGCAATAGAACCGTGTCGCACGCACGCACGCACGCGCGCACGCACGCACGCGCGCACGCACGCACGCACACACACACACACACACACACACACACACACACACACACACACACACACACACACACACACACACACACACACACACACACACACACACACACACACACACACACACACACACACACACACACACACACACACACACACACACACACACACACACACACACACACACACACACACACACACACACACACGTCTCATTTGCCGTGGTGTGAAGAAGAACTTGACTAAAGTAAAGGTAGCAATGCCACACTGTAGAAATGCTCTGTTGCAAAGACGTCGTATGAGTGAAAATAAAAAGATTTTGGCATCAAAATATGCTTTAAGTACGTGTAGTACCGTTTTCAAAAGATGACAAAAAAATCTTTTGAAAATAGCAGATCTACAAGCTCACTGCGTCACATTGTGGGCTTACCTTGCAGATCTGCAATTTTTTTCGGAATAGATGAAGCAGGTGCTTAATTGGCTAATTTAGTCATTGTTCTTGTTTTGTAATAACAATTTAAAATCTACAAAGTAACTTGTTGAGTTTTCAAAATATTTGCAGTGGAGTAAAAACGTTTGCCTCTGAGACGTGGAGTAGAAGTAATAAATCATCGACCAACAAGAGTCAAGTCAAAATCGCACTTAAAAGTACAGTAAGTACTTGAGTAAATGTACTTGGCTGCTTTCCATCACTGCTCATTTGGAGGGTGAGATGGGGGGGGGGGGGGGTGGGGGGTGTTGGATGATGGGAGGTGAAATAGGGACACACAGGTTTATCTGTAATTCGGCCCACGGGGCCCCATGCAGGGCCGGCTCAGCCCAGCCAAACCCAGCCTGGCCCCGGGGTTCTGGCCCGGGTCCATGGTGGGGGACGGGGGGGGACGGAACGGTAGTTAGTTTGCGTTTGCAAACAACCACCTCAGCTTGTGTTGAATTTCACACCCCCAGGAGCAGGCTGGGAATCTTCCCCGGGTGCGCTGCTGCTTGCTTGCTTGCTTGCTTGCGGACAACACTGGTTGTTACTGTCCATCAATCACGGGCGGACACATTAAATGATGATGGCAGACGGGGCAATCGGGAGGCTTTGATGTGTTTCACTTTGTGCCCTCCGGGGCGAAACATTTTAGAGCCAATTTACAGCTGCTTAAGGTTATGAGCAGCACTTGGCGGCGCGAGGGGCCATGAGAGAAGAGATTTGTCATTTTAGACAGCATGTTGTTTAATCCGTTAAGTAGCGGGGAAAGCATCTGTGTGTCATTTTAAGATTTCTTTGGGCTGTTTAAAGAAATAGCAGATATACAAGCTCATAGCATGGGACTCATCTGCTATTTTTTGAAAAATCGTGGACATTTGTGCAAATCTTTGAAAATATATACTTTTTTTTTTAAGCAAACATTTTTAACTCCAATATTTGCTTCTGGGGGTCCCTGGAGCTAAATATTTTGAGATGGGCGTCCTTGACATGGGGGGTTCTTGACATGAACCCCCCCCCCCCATCTCAAAATGTTTTGTTCCAAAGAGGGGTCCGGGGACCCCTCTTTGGGTTCCAGGGGGTTTCCAGCAAAATGTGTTAACCCATTTTGGGCGGGAAACCCTATTTGTAACAGACAGGAACCCCTTTTGCGGTTCCTGTTGCTATGTAACAGTATATAGCAACATACATGTTCTGTCATTTTTGAATACATATTTGATGTTTTTCAGAAAACTTAGGTCAGGATTTAGAAGGCGTTTTTTTTAGAATGGGCCTCATGTCTAAATGGGTTAATATAGCATCACAATCATTTTAACTCCTCTTTATCCATATTTTATACGTTGGCTATTATAAAATATATTAAAAATAGCAGATATACAAGCTCATATGTTTAAAAATAGCAGCTTGTACATCTGCTATTTTTTTAAACATTTAGGAAAAATCTTGAAAGTGTTTGAAAATCTTTGAATATATATACATTTAAAAAAAAAAAAGTCTACTCTTCTGGGGGTCCCTGGCACAACACATTTTCAGACGGGGGGTGTCCGCGACCAAATACATGTCATTCTGGGGGGTCCTTGACTAGTGATTTCTACTGATTTAGAAGGCATTAATAGTAGAATCGTGCCTCAGGTCTCAGTGGGTTCCCTCTGCACCCTACTACGTATGTGACTATTTACAGTGTTGTTTATTGACTAAGAGCTCATGTTTATTCTGCTTATTCAGATCTCACACTCGCAAACCAGTGGTCTAAAGTAACTGACTACATTTACTCAAGTACTGTACTTAGTGCCAATGACGTCTTTTGACGTCACTTATTTTATTTTTAGTTTCAAAATAAACATTTTAATTTTTTTTTTTTTTTTTTTTTTTTTTTTTTATCTCAAAGGAACTAGGAGAAAACGATTTTCAAAAAGTTAATGCTCCATCCACTTCAACGTTAAAAAGTAAACGGAGGAAAAAAATCACATTTTTTAATTTTTCCCGCCTGTGGCACGGGGATCAACAATCTTGAAATAAGCCTGGCAGTGAATGAGCTAACTGATTCACTGCCAATCACGTAGATCTACGCGAACCTATTTAAAGCCGCCACGTGCCAATCGCGTAGATCTACGTGAAGTGATTTTTGTTTTTTTTTTGACCCAAAGACCAAGTAGATATGATTGTTCAAAGATCTAGACTCCTATCCACTTCCTTGTTAACTTAAAACTTAAAAATTCTGTATCTCGGCTCCTGAGTACTTTATTTTTTTCAATGAAAAACTCTGGCACTGGCTAAAAAAATATGAAAATACCTCTGGCAGTTAATGGGCTAATGGCACACTGAAAACGGCCGTCAAAAGACGTCATTGGCACTCAATGAGTTAAGTAACATTTTGAGGTACTTTTACTTTCCTGGAGTATTTCCCTATTGTCTATGTTTTTTACTTCTACTCCACTACATCTCGGAGGCAAATATTGTACTTTTACTCCACTACAATTATTTGAAAACTTGAGTTACTAGTTACCTTGCAGATATAAATTATTACATTATGAAACATACATTAACCACTTTAGCCCTATTTTATACCTAGGCTACTTGAAAATAGCCGATCTACAAGCTCACAACGCGTCGCATCGCGACGCCTTGTGAGCTTGTAGATCTGCTATTTTCAAACATTTTTGTACTTTTACTTTTGGTACTTTAAGTACATTTTGATACCAATACTCTTTTACTTTCACTCAAGTAGATTTTTGAATTCCGGACTTTTACTTGTAGCAGAGTACTTCTACATTGCAATATCGATACTTTTACTTAAAGGGGTAGTTCACCCCCAAAATAACTTTTTTTCTATTGATTACTCACCCCATGGAGCCTTGAATTCATGGATATTTTTTTGTTTTTGTCGCATTCCTTCCTTTATTATTTGATTATAATAAATTTAGCCCCATTGATTCCGGTAGGAGACACAAATGCATTTGTGTCTCCTACCGGAACCAATGGGGCTAAATTTATTATAATCAAATTATTGGCTTAGGAATGTGACAAAAACAAAAAAATATCTATGAATTCAAGGCTCCATGGGGTGAGTAATCAATAGAAAAAAAGTTATTTTGGGGGTGAACTACCCCTTTAAGTAAAACATTTGAGTACTTTTTCCACCACTGCTCATAGTCATAAGTGGCTCTGGATAACAGCGTCGGCTGAATGCCTAAATTGTTAAGAGTCATGATGATGTGCATGAGTCTTGTCTGCCACGATAGTGTGAAAACTACCTTAGGTGAGGGTACTTGAATGACTGCCACGTGGATTACTTCCACCATACAGACAAGGACACCTTCATGTGCAGATTTATCCCTTTCCATTGGCTCCTATAAGCTTTCTAATTATTCCCCGAGGAGGGAGAGGGAGGCCCAGGTACACGGCTGGGACGGTGTTGTTCATCAAGGTGCCTGATGCTTCAGAGGAGACCCGACTCCCACGGGACCCCCACGGGACCCCCACGGTGCAGCCAAGAGAGAGGAGACTTCCTCCTTAGAGGCAGTGGTGGAAAAACGTACTCATTTCTTTTTTCACTTAAAGGAGTAGTTCACCCAAAAAATGACTTATTTTCTATCAATTGCACACCCCATGAAGCCTTGAATTCATGGATTTGTTTTTGTTTTTGTGGCATTCCTAAGCTAATAATTTGATTCCCGTCTCCTACCGACTAATGTATCCGGTAGGAGACACAAAGTAGATTATTTGTGTCTCCTACCGGAAATACACACGTTCATCAAATTGTTGGCTTAGGAATGCGACAAAAACTAAAATAAATCCATGAATTCAAGGCTTCATGGGGTGTGCAATTGATATAAAATAAGTCATTTTTTGGGTGAACTCCTCCTTTAAGTAAAAGTATTAACACATTGGCTGCCAAAAAAAAAAAAAAAAAATGGAGATAAGATTTATCGAAGATTTAGACTCCCATCCACTTCCTTGTTAACTTAAAACTTAAAAATTCTGTATCTCGGCTCCTGTGTACTTTTGCTTTTTAATTGAAAAATCTCTGGCAGTCTACTGCAAAAAATCTGAAATAATTCTGGCAGGAAATGAGTTAATAGATACTCTGTTACAAGTAAAAGTCCGGAATTCGAAATGCAATCCGAGTGAAAGTACAAAAGTATTGGTATCAAAATGTACTTAAAAAGTACCAAAAGTAGAAAGTAGTCATTGTGCGGAATGTCCCATTTCACATTCAAAATGTATAAAATGTTTTGAAAATATACATTTCAAACGGCCAAACTGTATATAGGGCTGAAGTGGTTCATGTATGTTTTGTAACAATAATCAAAATCCACAAAGTAACATAGTAACTTTAAGTTTTCAAATTGTAGTGGAGTAAAAAAAATACAATATTTGCCTCTGAGACGTAGTGGAGTAGAAGTAAAATTATAGAAAGATTTTAATACTCAATATTTTACTCTAGTACAGTACTTGAGTACATGTACTTAGTTACTTTCCACCACTGCCTAGAGGAATGCCCTAGTGACAACACACACACACACACACACACACACACACACACACACACACACACACACACACACACACACACACACACACACACACACACACACACACACACACTAACAAGTCACTCTGCAGGGTCATATAATAATATACGACTGACTTTTGGTAAAAGTGCCACCTGACTCAACCTTAGTGAGCCAGTGAAGTGTGTGTGTGTGTGTGTGTGTGTGTGTGTGTGTGTGTGTGTGTGTGTGTGTGTGTGTGTGTGTGTGTGTGTGTGTGTGTGTGTGTGTGTGTGTGTGTGTGTGTGTGGGGAAGCGTCTGGAGAAGCGTCACTACAAGCAGGCTCAGAGCAGTCAGTGAAAGTGCCACGATGGCTCTCGTTTCTAAGCTCGCTCTCCTCTCAAACAGCCCATAAAGCACAGATACGCAACCCATTAAAGCGGGAAAAGAAGCGGGAAACCAGGAAGGCATTTGTGTCTAGCAGATATACAAGCTGATAGCACGCGCTATGAGCTTGTAGATCTGCTATTTTTTGAAAAATCACGAACATTTGTGCAAATCTTTGAATATATACATTTTTTTAAGCGAGCAGTAACTCAAATCTTTGCTTCTGGGGGGTCCCTGGAACAACATATTTTGAGATAATAATTTTTTTAAATCTTTTCCCAAAAAAATATATGATTTAGAAAACGTTTCTAGAATCGGACTCAGGTCTTAACTGATTCACTGCCAATCACGTAGATCTACGCGAACCGATTTAAAGCCGCCACGTGCCAATCGCGTAGATCTACGTGAAGTGAAAAAAATAAAAAAATAAAAAAAAGGATATGATTGTTCAAAGATCTAGACTCCTATCCACTTCCTTGTTAACTTAAAACTTTAAAATTATTTATCTCGGCTCCTGAGTACTTTTTTTTTTTCAATAAAAAATCTCTGGCACTGGCTAAAAAAATATGAAAATACCTCTGGCAGTTAATGGGTTAATGGGCAAACACATTAAAACCGGGAAATCATCCGTGTCCTTTTAGATTTAAGTTATAGATAAGAGCAACATAAATTGTTCAGAAAACTCTCAGGATTTAGAACGGTGGCTCTCAAAAATAGCAGATATACAAGCTCACAGTGCATTGAACGTTGAGTTCAATGCACGTTTGTTTTTTTTTAAACTTGAAAGTGTTTGCATTTTTTTCTTAATAGTTTAGATTTTCTTCTGGAGGGTCCCTGGCACAAAACATTTTCAGATGGGGGTCCGCGAGGGCCAAATACATCATTTTGGGGATGTCCTTGGCACCAAAAAAGTTAGAGAACTACTGACAGTTGCAATCTTTTTGCAGCAGTGTCAAAAAAAATGCAACAGAAAAAATGTGCAGCAAAGACATTAGGGCAAAGACCCTAGCCTTTATTTCTACCGCATCCAGTATGATTACCTTCATAATCATAGTATTATCATCATCTTTTTATTCTTAACTTTCAATTGATATATATACCATCATCTCATTATTGTGTTATTTCGTCACAGTTCTTGCGGATCAGGTCCCACCAAAGCGTAGCCGCTGCTTGTACTTGTTAACCCATTAAGACCTGGAACTTTGTCATTTTTAGATTTGAGCTAAAAAAGCATTATTTTACACTTTGGGCTATTCAAAAATAGCAGATATACAAGCTCATAGCGCGGCACCGAGTGCCGCGCTACGAGCTTGTAGATCTGCTATTTTTGAAAAATCGTGAAAATGTGTGCAAATCTTTGAATATATATATTTTTAAAGCGAATATTTTTAACTCAAATCGTTGCTTCTGGGGGTCCCTGGAACAAAATATTTTGATGGGGGTCCGTGGCCAAAAACATATAATTCTGGGGGTCCTTGACATGAAAAAGATTGAGCACCACTGATATAGAAACATACGTTTTTCAGAAAACTGTTGAGATTTAGGAGACATGTAGAATCGGCTTCAGGTCTCAATGGGTTAAGTAAGCGACAAACGAAACCCTTGAGGCGGTCGCGCAACGCCCTGCGAGCTCTGAGAAAAGCAGCTCCTTCACAGAAGAGCTATATTAAACGTATGGTAAGCGATACGCCGCCCGGCCCGGCCCGGCCGGGGCCCCCATCTTGATTTGTTGAAGACTGCGCAACAGCTGGCCTTTGAGTCTAGGAGGTCCTGGGGAGGGAGGGGAGGGAGGGGAGGGCAGGGGAGAGGGGAGGGGGGGGGGGGGGGGGTCCGCCGTTGTCAACCAAACACACATAATCAGTGAAGAGGCCATAACAATTAACACCAAACAAAACACAACCTCGTTAAAATAGTTGCCATGAATAACATGGCGTCGATGTGTCCTCGGGGCAGAACTTTTTTTTATGTAAGTTAAAGGGATAGTTCACCCAAAAAATTACTTTCTTTCTATCGATTAGTCACCCCATGGAGACTTGAATTCATGGATATTTTTTGTTTTGTTTTTGGTCGCGTTCCTAAGACAATAATTTGATGACCAGCGGATCGGTAGAGAGCGGTTCCCGGTAGGAGACACAAAGGAGACCCTTAGCTGCTGCCGGTCATCAAATAATTGGCTTAGGAATGCGACAAAAACTATATCCATGAATTCAAGTCTCCATGGGGTGACTAATTGATATTTGGGGGTGAACTATCCCTTTAACACATTAAGACCTGAGGCCGATTCTACAAATGTCTTCTAAATCCCAACAGTATTCTGAAAAAAAACGTATGTTTCTATATCAGTGGCGCTCAAACTTTTTCATGTCAAGGATCCCCCAAAATTATATTTATTTGGCCGCTCAAAATATTTTGTTCCAGGGACCCTCAGAAGCAGAAGATTTTAGTTAAAAATGTCGCTTTAAAACAATATACTCAAAAGAGTTTCACACATTTTCATAATTTTTCAAAAATAGCAGATCTACAAGCTCTTAGCGCGGCACCGAGAGTGCCACGCTATGAGCTTGTATATCTGCTATTTTTGAATAGCCAAAGTGTAAAAGAATGCTTTTTTAGCTCAAATCAAAAAGTGACACGGATGCGATCCAGGACTTAATGGGTTAATGCCCTACTTCACAATACAAGAGTGGGTAGCGGTAGCAAAATAGCTAATAATCTACGAGCTCACAACGCATCTCCATGCAACGTGTTGCTATTTTTGAAATGGTTTAAAAGTGACATTTCAAGCGTAATAATAATAATAACTAGAAGGTACTGTTCCTGAAGAAACAGTGTGGGATCGCTAAGAATTTTGATGGTATTGAGTATTGATAGTGTTAGTAGAGTTAAAGGTTTGAAAGGTTTAAAGGTTTTAAAGGTTTTAAAGGTTTTAAAGGTTTTAAAGGTTTTAAAGGTTCTAAAGTTTTGAAAGGTTCTAAAGGTTTGAAAGGTTTAAGAGGTTTGAAAGGTTTGAAAGGTTTAAGAGGTTCTAAAGGTTTGAAAGGTTCTAAAGGTTCTAAAGCTTTGAATGGTTCTAAAGGTTTGAAAGGTTTGAAAGGTTTAAGAGGTTCTAAAGGTTTGAAAGGTTTAAGAGGTTCTAAAGGTTTGAAAGGTTCTAAAGGTTTGAAAGGTTTGAAAGGTTTGAAAGGTTTGAAAGGTTTAAGAGGTTCTAAAGGTTTAAGAGGTTCTAAAGGTTTGAAAGGTTCTAAAGGGTATTTACTTTAAATTATTTTTAGTCACTTTATTTACTTTAAAGTATTTTTTACTAATTTTTACAACTTTTAAGTATTTTTACTATTTTTTTCAACTTTTAAGTATTTTTACTCATGTTGAGTACTTTTAAGTATTTTTACTCAGTATAAGTACTCTTAAGTATTTTTAATCAAGGTACTTACTTTAAAGTATTTTTAGTCACTTTATTTACTTTAAAGTAGCTTTTACTAATTTTTACAACTTTTAAGTATTTTTACTCTTTTTATCAACTTTTAAGTATTTTTACAATTTTTTTCAACTTTTAAGTATTTTTACTCATTTTGAGTACTTTTAAGTATTTTTACTCAATATAAGTACTCTTAAGTATTTTTACTCAAGGTATTTACTTTAAAGTATTTTTAGTCACTTTATTTACTTTAAAGTAGCTTTTACTAATTTTTACAACTTTTAAGTATTTTTACTCTTTTTATCAACTTTTAAGTATTTTTACTATTTAAAAAGTGAAATATCTCTAAAAGTACAAATTATTTCAAAAAATTCTAATGGTAGCCAATATGTCCTAAGTAGGCTGAACGTTATAGAGTTGGAACGGAGTTTCTATCTAAAAGTATGAATTTCTCCATTGAAATGAATGGGAGTTTTTTAGAAGTAAAAAGTGAAATATCTCTAAAAGTACAAATTATTTCAAAAATTCAAATGGTAGCCGACATGTCCTGAGTAGGCCGAACGTTGAAGAGTTGGAACGGAGTTTGTAGCTAAAAGTATGAAGGACTAGTTAGGGGCCAAAAAATGGTGTTGACAATAACAGTAGTGTGATCGCTTTAGCGATCCCACAATAATACAAATAATGTGCAGTATTGGTCACTGTATATTTGCACATACAGTGAAATGTGATCTCTGCATTCAACCCATGCTAAGTATCAGGAGCAGTGGGGGCGCTACGGGGGGGGGGGGGGGGGGGGGGCGGTGGCAGCGCCCCAGGGAGCAGTTGGGGGGTTAAGTGTCTCTCAAGAGATACGTCGTCTTCGACACCCAGACCAGGGGCTGGGACGCAAACCAGGGACCTTATGTTTCCCAGGCGCCCTCTTAATCCACTCAGCTACAAACCCCCACAAGAGCTAAATAATATCTACATTGGATCCATTGGAACACAGGTTTTTTTTTGTTTGGGGGAGGGGGGGGGGGGCATACAAGGTTATAGCTTATAGATCAGCTATTTTCAGCATGCAACCAAGTGCAAAATCAGCCATTACGACGCCATCAAGGCACCACCAAAATACATTTTAGTCGACTTAATCAACTGTAGATTTAGTCGACCATAATTTTATGATATTTAGTCGACTAAAACTAGACCAAAACTAGAACATTTCAGATGACTAAAATATGACTAAAACTAAATGGAATCTTATTCAAAAGACTAAAGGCGGTTACACACCGGCGAATGTGCGAATATACGCAAAATTCGGACTCGTTCCGAATAATTAAAAGACGCTTTTTCGCTTCGCTTTTCCGCTTTTTCGCGCCATGTACGCTTGCATTGACTTTACCTAAGGTTTTTAAAAAAAGCTTATTATTCGCACGAAAAAATCGCCCCGGTGTGTAAGGACCTTAAGACTAAAACTAAATCAAAATGTTCTGTCAAAATCAACACTGCTGACAGCAACGGTACAAAGTAGGGAGTTGGTATTCCAAGTAGAGAGTTGGTAATAACGCTAGAACCCCATTAAACAGTTGTATTGTATTAAAGAAACAAGGGTTAGCTAGGGGTGATGCATAATTGAGCGACAAAATGTCAAACTTCAACATCAATTTGTATCATTTATCTATTCTAGGAAAACCCAATGCGGGGAAGTGAAGTGGTTTGAGACGACCTTTCCAACGCCATCAATCTCACCCGTCTACCATGAATAGTTCACAAGTTATGGACGACAACGTGTCAATCAATAACTCACCTTCTTGACTCGCCGTCATGACCACCAAATTAAGAGCCTTTATTGTTGCCATTATTAACACGGCTTTGGTTGAATGCTTGATTCCGATTGGTCAATCGCCGAATTCAGCGGACTGTTATTTTTCATTATTACACGGCTTGGTTGAAGGCTTGATTCTGATTGGTCAATCACTTGAATTCAGCGGTGTGTTATTTCTGAATAATGACAGATGAGCTCTATAACAGACCTCTGTCTAATCAAAGCACCTGCTGCGCTGCTTGAATTTTATGCTGTATCCCACATGACAACCGTGTAAACAACATACAATGTCATTTACAGCTAAACGTTGCTCTCAAGAATGTTTTTGAAAACATTTGAAGCGAGAAATAAGACGATGCAATAACCGAAAATTGATTCTATTTGATCGACACTTCCTTGTTTTCCGAGGCGACCACTTATGGAATACATTCATTACCTTAAAGGGCAAGACCACTTTGGTAGAGGTTTGGGTTGTGTAGTTACCTTGCCATGATGTAACTCCAAAGGTGGGCAAGAAATACAAAATAATTGCTCCATTGATTAGAAATTGATAATTCAAAATATGGTCCTCATTGACTTACATTGTAAGGTAAAACTGCTCTCAAAGTCACTCTTTCAGCACAAAAACGAACGCAAACAAAGTTGATTCAGACAATATAGAACATCACCATACCCAGTACTGTTTTTTTTTTTAAATAAAAATGTCAACTTCCTGTTGATTTTGCCATTTTTAATAAGTAGAAAACCCGGACTGGATCGGCGGATCCGGATCCAGATCTTCAAATAGCTAAATCAACAGGAAGTTGACATTTTTATTAAAAAAACAAACAGTACTGGGTTTGGTGATGCTCTATATTGTCTGAATCAGCTATGTTTGGGTTCATTTATGTGCTAAAAGAGTGACTTTGAGAGCTGTTTTACCGTACAATGTTAGTCAATGAGGAGCATATTTTGAATTATCAATTTCTAATCAATGGAGCAATTATTTTTGATTTCTTGCCCACCTTTGGAGTTACATCATGGCAAGGTAACTACACAACCCAAACCTCTACCAAAGTGGTCTTACCCTTTAAGCAAAGAAATACTTCATTTTGCCGTTACTTTTGGGTTCAATTTATTAATTTATGTATTAATTAGCCGTGTAATAAGCGGGATAATTGTCGCGTGCGCCGGTAGTTGATTAGAAATAACCCCTATTCAGGATGATTAAAAACCTCAGCTTCACCTCTGTGTTTAATCATCCTGTCGGGTGTTATTTCTCAACAACTACCAGCGCAGCGACAATTATCCCTTACATAATGACCGCTGCTATCAATAAGTTACGGGGGCCGACGGTGACAACACACCTGAATTAAATTACTCAATCGATAAATCAATCAAGCCGCGGTGCTCGGTTGTTGCCGCAATCAACAAGGGAGCCATGTACACAAACACACAATGTCCTTTTACAGCGAAACAGTTAGACTAAAGAACGTTTTTGAAGACATTTGAGGAGAGAAATAATAGGGGCATTGCCGTATAATAACACGGCAACCAGTGGTGGAAAGTAAGTACATGTACTTAAGTACTGTGCTTAAGTACAATTTTGAGTTACTTTTTTACTTTACTAGAGTATTTCCAATTTGCAATACTTTTACTTCTACTCCACTACATCTCAGAGGCAAATATTGTACTTTTACTCCACTACAATTATTTGAAAAATGTAGTTATTACTAGTTACTTTGCAGATATAAATGACTAAATTATAAAAATGACTAAGCCACTTTAGCCCTATTTTATACCTAGGCTATTTGAAAATAGCAGATCTACAAGCTCACAACGTGTCGCGACGCATTGTGAGCTTGTAGATCTGCTATTTTCGGCCCAATCTCAATGGGCTTTTTACACAAAAAGTATACCTGGAAAAGGATGGCTATGGCCGTTTTTAGCCCAAGGAGTGGTTTTGGTGCAAAACAATGGATTCAGAATCATAAAAACACCCTAGTTTGACCCCTCACATGCTACTTAAAACAGAATTAAATCTAGATTTTGTACCCCAACTTTCAGGAGCTGTCAAAAATTCTCCTAGGGAAACTGCATTTCAGTCTTTGTGAGATGTGTTACTAGACACTTTTACAAACACATTGGTGAAGATTTTTTTTGGTAAGGAATTTATTCCAAGATGTTTTTAATATCCCCTGACTATTATAACAGAGTATTGTTTATATTGTGGTATTGCTACCTTTACTTAAAAGGTAAAATATCTGAATACTTTTTCCACCACTGATGAAAACATACGTGAAATTTTCCCTCTGCATTTACCCATATATAACTACTAGGAGGAGGGGGGGGGGAGCAGTTAGGGTTAAGTGTCTTGCTCAGGGACACATTGCTGAGGCCTGGAATCGAACCTGCGACCTTTAGGCTTCCCATGGGGGCTTCTCTAACCATTCATTCAGCTGTGGCCATCCCGTGGGGGGGGGGGGGTGCCATTTTATACTTCGGGCTATTCAAAAATAGCAGATCTACAAGCTCATAGCACGGAACTCTTGTAGATTGCTTTATTGTTGCACTGTTTTATTGGATCTTGTTTAGTCGATACACTTTTGTATTAGCGCGTGCTCATTTCATTTTGCTATTTTCTCTCATCTGTTTAAGAAAGTAGGTAGCTGATATATTGCACTTTTACCTTAGCGCTAGGTATACTCTTGGTTGCTTGTTTTTGCAAGAAATGCACTTAAGACTTCTGGTGATGAGTAGTTTCGTTCCCAACCTATGTTGAATGCACTTATTGTAAGTCGCTTTGGATAAAAGCGTCTGCTAAATGACTGTAATGTAATGTAATGTAGATCTGCTATTTTAGAAAAATCTTGAAATGTCTTCAAATCTTTGAAAATATATATTTTTAAAGCGAACATTTGTAACTCAAATCTTTCCTTCTGGGGGGGGTCGCTGGAACAAAACTTTTTGAGATGGGGGGGGTCCCTTTATATATGATATATATTTAATTTAACAAGAAACTGAACTGACATACATATATCTAATCAGAATGAGCTGTGACTTTGCTTTCTAACCACACGGGGGTCAGGGTGTAAAGTAAACAAAACCTTAGAAAGCCTGTTGTTCATGAGGTCAGCTTTGACATGATGACCCCCGTGCCCACCCTCCCTTTGTCCTCCCCCCTTAAAGGAACAACTGCTCACACACACACTGCTGCTACGGGACCACCAGGGGGTCCGCTCCATTTGGTTATATTTGTGCACCGTCAGAGTTAAATATACACTGACGATATGAGAGTGTAGGCTGGGGTGCCAGAGATAAAATAATAATAATAGTGTGTGTGTGTGTGTGTGTGTGTGTGTGTGTGTGTGTGTGTGTGTGTGTGTGTGTGTGTGTGTATTTTTTAGTTTTTGTCGCATTCCTAAGCCAATAATTTGATGACCAGCGGACCGGTATAGGCAACGGTTCCGGTAGGAGACACAAAGGAGACTCTTTGCGTCTCCTACGTGAACCACTGCCGGTCATCAAATTATTGGCTTATAGGAATGCGACAAAAAAACCAAAAAACCCATGAATTCAAGTCTCCATGGGGTGACTAATCGATAGAAAAAAAGTCATTTCGGGGGTGAACTATCCCTTTAAGAGCGTCTCAAACCCTGCCTGTGTTTAAATCACGTTTTGAAAACTCACTCGTACTCCTTGGCTTTTCCATGATTCAGACCGAAGAGTTGCTGTTTCCTTTAGGCAATGTTTATTGTTCATTGTTTAGTATGTTCTATTCGTTTACCGAGCGTACAGCACTTTGGTTCAACGCTGTCGTTTTAAATGTGCTCTATGAATAAAGTGGACTGGATTGATGCGTATCAAACTGGAGGTCCTTGGGAATTAACCTTTTAAGACCTCAGGCCGCTTCTAAACATTTTTTAAATCCTAACATTTTTTCGGAAAATAAAAAAATATATGTATTTTTTACGATTTTTCAAAAATAGCAGATCTACAAGCTCATAGCGCGGCACTCGGTGCCACGCTATGAGCTTGTATATCTGCTATTTTTGAATAGCCAAAGAAATCTAAAGTGACACAGATGCGTTCCAGGTCTTAATGGTTTAAAAAGGTTTTAGAACGACTGATGTACCTTATCATAATGTCCTTGTCACATTTAATTTCATGTTGGAGCCCGCGCACGCACACGCACACACACACACACACACACACACACACACACACACACACACACACACACACACACACACAGCACTAATCAGCCTACCGCTAGTCAAACAAAATGAGGACAAATATCAGGAAAGAACAACGTTACCCACAGGCTACATGAGCGTGGTCACGAAGGCATCATTTAACCCATTAATACCTGGAACGCATCTGTGTCACTTTAGATGTTTTTGGCTATTCAAAAATAGCAGATATACAAGCTCATAGCGCGGCACCGAGTGCCGCGCTATGAGCTTGTAGATCTGCTATTTTTGAAAAATCGTGAAAAAAGAATCTTTTAGTTTTTTTTCCAAAAACTTTTAGGATTTAGATTTTTTTTAAAGAATCGCCTCAGGTTTTAATGGGTTAATAAATACCAAACGGTGATGATGTCATACGCGGGCGGCCATCGTGGCGCTACGGGGGGGGACGGCGGGCGAGCTTCAGCCACCGTGACAAATCTTAAGGAGGTTGTTGTCACTCACACCGTGGGGGTGTGGAGGAGGCCTGTGCATTCTGCACGGCAAGGAGGAGAGAGCCCCCCCCCCCCCCCCCCCCCCCCCCGCTCCAGTTGTTGCTGGCTGTATATTTTGGGTGTCTAAAAAAAATGCAACGAGTCAGGGTTCCTGTGCCTGGGCACGGGGGGGTGATGCAGGACGGGAAAACAACCATCAATCACCCTGTCTCGGTTCTTGAGCTGGATGTCGCCTATATGTTGGGAGACAGAGAGAGGGTGAATCCCCAAAAAAGCCAATCACCAAGGGCCCGGTGTCACGTTTCGTCGTGTGTGTGTGTGTGTGTGTGTGTGTGTGTGTGTGTGTGTGTGTGTGTGTGTGTGTGGAGAGGTGTTGTGGGACAGCTATAGGATGATTGACGTGGCCTTTTAGCATTTAAAGGCCATGTGGATTGGTTGGTTTCTGCGTGCGGATATAGCGGCAGTACCGGCGTATGCCACTACCCTCCCTCTCCTTACTCCTGTCTTCCTACAGCAGGGATGTCAAACATACGGCCCGCGGGCCGGATCAGGCCCGCTAACTAGTTTAATCCGGCCCGCGAGATGATTTTACAAATTTTTTGGCCAAAAATGTTTTAATAGTTTTTTGGCCAAGTCTACACCTGCAACCACACGTAACTTCCACTTTCCTCTTCTTCTTCCTCGTCTTTGTATTGATATTGTTTGTGTTGGAGCGCCTCAGTGCGGCTGCAGAGTTCATGTGCAACCTCTTCCAGAGAGAGATAGAGACACTAGAAACTCTGCTGGAGACACAAAACAAACTGTGTAGACTTGGCCCTTTGAAATAAAATGTATTTTGGCACAAAAAACAAAAACAAAAAAATCTTAACGGTTATCGATTAATTAATCGGTAAGGCCTAACGGTAAACGGTTAATAAAATGTCTCCATTTGGCCATCCCTATTTGTGAAGTTTACATTTTCAGAATGTGCTTGTACTAACTAAGACTAAGTAAAGTAAACAAAGAAAACTATCTGAAGTTGTTGTTATTGTTATTATTAGTTATTAAGCCATGATTTTACCGGTCCGGTACCGGTCCGGTTCCGGCCCTCTGGCCCTCTGGCCCTCCTCCATGTGGCCCCTGAGCTAAAATGAGTTTGCCATCCCTGTCCTACAGTCATGACAATCACAACTAGTAAAAACAAAACTCTTCACTGCGAATCGTCTCAACCAACTCGACAATTAGTGCAGGAAGATTGGGTTTACGCAATGCCTCAGTGGGATCCATGCTAACCATGGATGGCAAGGACACCAAGCTCCCAGAACCGCGGTAGAAAGTGAAGCTGCCATCGCCCGGTGGTCAAATCTGGGACTTCCGCATTTTAAAGACGCGCTACTGCGCATGCTTCTACCGTTTGAAAACCTAGTGCGCTCTGCTTGGTGCTCAAGTCTTCCGCATTTGGGCACCAAAATGTGGTTTTCTTAATGCGGAAGAAGAGGGTACTTACGGATGCTTCTGGGGGCGGGGCCGTCCCGTTCTCTAGATACGTTATAACTCCATGCACGACGCGCTTAGTGAGGCCATGCTAACCCTGCTAATCGGGGCGGGATGCATGATGCTAAGACCTCCCATCAGGGCGGCATTGGCACGATGCACTCAGTGGGACGTATGCTAGCCCTGCCCCATCAGAGTGAAGATGGCATGACGCTATCTATACCTGCCCATCAGGGCGGCATGATGGCACCCATGTGCTCCTCAGTGGGACCATGCTAACCATGACACGTCTGGGTGTGATACACTCAGTGCTTAATCCATTAAGACCGGGAAAGCATCCGTGCCATTTTAAGATTTCTTTGGCTATTAAAAAAATAGCTATTAAAGTTCATAGCACTGACCTTGTAGATCTGCTATTTTTTGATTTTTTTTTTTGGAAATCTTTTTTTTTTTTTATTGTAACTCAAATCTCTGCTTCTTGGGGGGTCCCTGGAACAAAATATGTTGAGATGGGGTCGGTGGCCAAATACATATAATTTTGGGTGGTCCTTGACATGAAAAAGTTTGAGAACCACTGATTGTAGCAACAGAAGTTTTTAAAAAAAAAGATTTAGAAGACATTTGTAGAATCCCCAGAAGCAAAGATTTGAGTTACAAATGTTTGCACACATTTTCGAATGTGACATTTTTGAATAGCCAAAGAAATAAAAAAAATGACACAGATGCGTTCCCGGTCTTAATGGGTTAACCATGATGCCCGTCAGGGTGGGATGATGACACCATGAGCACAACAATGAGACCATGCTCAGCCCTTCCTATGAGAGTGAGATGGCATGATGCTAGCCCTGCCCCATCAGGGGTTGGATGGCACCATGCGCTCCTCAGTGGGACCATGCTAATGTGATCATGCCCACATCGGGGGTGGCACCATGCGCTCAGTGCTATAACCATGGCCCGCCGGGGTGGGATGGCCTGGGTTGCCAGATCTGCTTATTGTAAAGATTTTATTTGAAAATAGCCGATCTACAAGCTCACATCGCGACGCGTTGTGAGCTTGTAGATCTGCTATTTTCAAATAGCTGATGTATATGTTAAAGTGCTCATGTGGCCCATAGGCGCTTCTTTTGGACTGGTTTCCCTAGACCCGGTTGCTTGTTTCTCTCACAGAATCTGGCAACACTGGGGATGGCATGACGCGCTCCCACCTCAGTGGGACCATTGCTAAGCCATGGCTTGCCCATCAGGGTGGCTCTAAGTGAGAAGGCAAGGTGTTGGCATGTCCTGCGGTTCTTCACGGTTCATCCTCATTGCCAGCCCCAGCATGAAGTGACAACGTTTGTGGAAAAAACTAATGAATCTCCATTAATCTCTCTATAAAACAGTGCATGGAGAACGTCAACGGTCAGTCGGTTACTCCTACTTTTTAAAAGCGGCAATGCTTTAAGTTATTAACTACAAGATTCGATCAATATACCAACAACACTTTCCAAGATGGATGAAAATTAAAGCTGCTCAACAGCTCAACTGTCCTTTACACCATATTGGAGCTGCCAGGCAGAAAACCTATATCTCAATTTTTTATTATGTTTTTCGTAATTCAATTCAACACAATACAATAAAAATACTTCCACCGTGTTCAGGTTCGAACTAATCTCTCAAGAACAGATTCTGCACTGCGTTGGAATCTGTCGGGGAGGTTCGTCATAACAAGTGCGCATGGGCGTGCCTTCAGATCAGGAAGCGGGCCGCGCTTTACCCAATCAAATGTAGTGGGCGGGATTCACGTGTCCGTCGATCTTTCCCCCTCGAAACAAACCGAAACTAATTTAACAATAACGTCCGCGGAGCAGACAAAACCACGGAAAGATATTCACATTTTAACTTACTCTTTCATCATAGAAACAAGTGGGCTTATAACCAAAACGATCCATGTTCTCTGGGAGAAGTGGTGTTAGTGTTCCGTGTAGAAATATTGTTAGTGGGAATGAAAACATAGTCGCACCAACCGGAAGTGACGCGTTGAAGGCATACAAAACACCGGTTTCCTTTGCGCTCTGGCTCTACGTTTTCTTCCGCCCAGAGCCAACAGACATAGAACAAACAGCAGAGGGCGCTGTTTTTCATTTTCAGTTGGCGATGGGTTCCCAGATTGGGTTCGAACATACAGACAAGTGCGTCAATGGTCTAGAGCAGGGGTCTTCAACAGGGGGTCCGGGACCCCTAGGGGGTCCTCAGAGTTACTACAGGGGATCCCGTCCGCCAAATCTTTGTGTGATATGATTTTTTTTTTACCTTAACCACTTGACCCATAGCATCCCTTTTTCTGAGGAGAACTTTAGCTTTAAATAGCAGATCTACAAGCTCACAACGCCTCGCGCTGCGAGGCGTTGTGGGCTTGTAGATCGGCTATTTTTGGCAAAGAGGTGCATAGGTGTAGAGGGAAAAAAGAACAGTAAAAAAAAAAAGAGTTTAATCTGAAACACAATGGTAGGCCTACACAATATAGAGGGGGTCCCTGCTTCATCTCTGTCTCAGCTAGGGGGTCCTTGGGCTGAAAACGTTGAAGACCCCTGGTCTAGAGGAGAACCTGACAGAACTACGACGTATAGGGTTAGTTATGACAGCAAAGATGTCATTTACCGACTCAGATGCCCTACACATAAATCTATAATCTTAACACCTAATCTGCCAGAATTATTTCAGATTTTTTGCTGTAGACTGCCAGAGATTTTTCATTGAAAAAAAAAGTACTCAGGAGCCGAGATACAGAATTTTTAAGTTTTAAGTTAACAAGGAAGTGGATAGGAGTTTAAATCTTCGATAAATATATATATATATATTTTTTTTTAAGAACGCAGATCTGCGTCTTTGGCAGCCAGGCGAGAAATTAATTAGAACGCAGATATGCGTGTTTGGCAGCCAATGTGTTAAGATTGCGTAGCACAGCAGAGCAGGTGGATACCCCGACACTAACAAACATCTGGCTTGCAGCACTTGAGCTTCTTGGGAGCTCTCAGCAGCAGCCTCATACAGTCATTATAATAAGCCACTGTGAGTCGTCTAACCACAGGTGGGCAGTATACAGAGGTGTACAGAAAGATTTAAAGAGTGAAATCTTCACCGGTACTGAGCGCATGCTAAATTTGCGACACAGCGTTTTCCCTTTGAGCAAACAGCTTCCGACGGCGTCTATATATGTCCTGGTCATCAGAGAGGTCATTGCCCTATACTTTGGTGTACAAAGAGATTTACAAGCTCACAACACATCGCAATGCGATACGTTGTCAGCTTGTAGATCAGCTATTTTTGCTACTTTGTCCCATTTCCTGAAGAGCAATGGTTTTGGACATACAAGGCAGCAGTAAATCTGGTGAGAGGAGCCCAGCGCAGACTCCTCCTCATCTTCCTACTGTGCACGGCACACACACACACACACACACACACACACACACAGCTTAGCAGCATTATATCGTCACTGTCGGGTGGAAACCTCATATGTCCAAAACTGTTACTTTTCTAACCTAACCTAGGTTTTCTGAAAAACGAAATTTTTTATTAGACAAACGAAGAAAAAAAATCATGTTTCTAAATAGCAGTGTTAATTACAAAAGTATCAAAAAGTTGCAGATCCAAAAGCTCGAAACGCGGCGCGAAGCGACGTGTTTCAAGCTTTTGGACCTGGGTTAGTCGAACCTAGATTTTTGGACCTAGGTTAGTCAAACCTAGATTTTTGGACCTAGGTTAGTCAAACCTAGATTTTTGGACCTAGGTTAGTCGAAGCTGACGAGGGAACACATTTGTCAGGAATCCTTCTCGTCGTACGTCCAGCAACGAGAGAGATAGCGGACAAGATTAAGGAAGGCAAAAAAAAAAAAAAATGTCTCGGCACCCTGAGTCGGTGACTCCGTGGGGGTCTTTTTTTAGACCGCTTGCATCCGTCAGTGTCGTGAGCAAACCTCACGTGTCACGCCTCTTAACCCATAAAGAGCGGGAAAGCATCTTCATCATTCATTTTAGATTTCTTTGGCATTTAAAAAAATAGCATATCTACAAGCTCATGGCCATGGCGCGCTATGAGGTTGTAGATCTGCTATTTTTTGGGAGAATCGGGAAAATGTGTGCATCGCGATGCGACGCGTTGTGAGCTTGTAGATCGGCTATTTTTTGTAGATCTGCTATTTTCAGACATTTTAATACTTTTACTTTTGGTACTTTAAGTACATTTTGATACCAATACCTTTGTACTTTTACTCATGTACATTTTTAATTCGGGACTTTTACTTGTAACAGAGTGCTTCTACATTGCAATATTGATACTTTTACTTAAGTAGAACATTTGAGTACTTTTTTCCACCGCAGCAGGCAACAGGATGTTGAGTTTGACGGATCTTAAAAAGAGAGAGGAGGCAATGGCATGCGCTCCATAAAAATGCACAAACACAGCAACTGGTGCGGATGACACCGGAGGAGGAGGAGGAGGAGGGGGAGGAGGGGGACCGGACGGGGGTCTGGGTTGGGTGGGGTGTGGTGGTGGGGGGGGGGGGGGGGGTAAACGGAGATGGTTGCTTTACTGGGCGAGGTGGGAATGTGAGAAGTCCTGGAATGAGACCTTACTATGCGAGGGTGTGTGTGTGTGTGTGTGTGCGTGTGCGTGTGTGCGTGTGCGTGTGTGTGTGCGCACGGAGGGGGGGGCGTTAAAGCCTGGTTTATACTTGGGTTTGAGCGCAGACCTACAAGCTCACAACACGTTGCAGGCACGACGCGTTGTGAGCTTGAATGTCCGCTATTTTCGGCTGGTGAGACACCATGGTCCGACCAATGGTGAAATGAAGACTTTTAGGAGGCGAGGCGAGAGGAGAGGAGAGGAGAAAAGAGAGAGGGGAGAAAAGAGAGAGGGGAGAGGAGAGGAGAAAGGGGGCTCCCTGTTCCCGTCAGGAAGGAAGGCGGGGCTCCACACACCCTCAGAATAGATCTAGAAAAAACAGTGACTACATCTTTGGCTGTTGGTTGGTGGGGCGAGGCGATAGGCAGACTCAATGGGTTCAGATGGAACGGACGGACGGACGGACGCTGGGCTAATTTCAGTGGTGTAAAGTAACTAAGTACACGTACTCAAGTACTGTACTTAAGTACAATTTTGAGGTATTTTTACTTTCTAGAGTATTTCCAATTGTCTATACTTTTACTTCTACTCCACTACATCTCAGAGGCAAATAGTGTACTTTTACTCCACTACATTTATTTGAGAACTTAAGTTACTAGTTACTTAGCAGATATAAATTATGACATTATAAAACATACATTAACCACTTTAGCTCTATTTTATACCTAGGCTATTTGAAAATAGCAGATCTACAAGCTCACAACGCGTCGCATCGCGACGCGTTGTGAGCTTGTAGATCTGCTATTTTTTTAAACACTAAAATATACTAAAACATCCTCAAATGTTTAGTACTTTCACTTTTGGTACTTTAAGTACATTTTGATACCAATACTTTTGTACGTTTACTCAAGTAAATTTAGAATTCTGGACTGTTACTTGTAACAGAACGCTTCTACATTGCAGTATTGATACTTTTACTTAAGTAAAAAATTTGAGTACTTTTTCCACCACTGGCTAATTTGGGTGTGAGGGGTGGGAGGAGAGGACAGGACAGGACGGGACGGGGGGGGTGCGGTGGTGGTGGTGTTGTCCCTGCGAGCGGGACACCGTTTAAACAGGGTCTTGCCCTATGAACCTGTTAGCTTAGCGGACCACTTAGCCCATTAAAAAACCCTGGAACGTATCCGTGTCACCACTTTAACCATTGTTTTATACTTTGGGCTATTCAAAAATAGCAGATCTACAAGCTAATAGCGTGCTATGAGCTTGTAGATCTGCTTTTTTTATTATTGTGAAATGTGGGCAAATCAAAACATATATTTATTTTTTAAAGCGAACATTTTTAGCTGAAATCTTTGCTTCTGGGGGGTCCCTGGAACAAAACATTTTGAGACGGGGGTCCCCGGTCAAATACAGATTTTTCTAAATCCTAACAGTATGCTATATCAACTTTTCCATGTCAAGGACCACCCAAAATGATATGTATTTGGCCGCGGACCCCCATCTCAAAATATGTTGTTCCAGAACCCCCAGAGGCACAGATCGGAGTTAAAAATCAGCACTTTAACACACATATACAATCTATATTCAGATTTGCAAAGATTTTCCACGATTAAAACAAAAAATTGCAGATCTACAAGCTCGTGAGCTATGAGCTTGTAGATCTGCAATTTTTTTACTCTCTGGCTGCCAAGAACGAGTTATCAGGAGTTTAAAAAAAATTATATATATATATATATATTCTTTTTTTAATGTTCAGAACCCAAGATATCATGATTTGAAGATTTGCTGCTCCATTCACTTCTTGTTTAACTTATTACTGAAAAAGGCTGTATCTCGGCTCCTGAGCACTTTTATTTTTACCAAAAAAAATTATTAAAAAAAAAATCGCTGGCAGTGGGCAAATGCGGCCAGAAATAAGTCTGGCAGTGAGAGAGTTAATTTCTCAAAATGACACAGATGCGTTCCCGGTCTTAATGGATTAAAATAGCAGGGAGTCCGGTAAGTCCTTGGGCCAGGACATAGTAGCCTGGAAACCAGATGAATACCAGAGCGAGAGAAAAAAAATACCCAGATTGGTCTGTGCGTCTCATTTCGCTCACCCCAGAGTTGTGGGAGACCAATCAGAGCCCACAATTCAAAGTAGGGCATTAACAGAATAGTCGAATATTCGACTATCAAACCGACTATTCGACTATCAAACCACTATTCGATTATTCTATTTAAAAAAAAAATCTACAGCAGACACGCAGCTGTGAGCTCTGGTGTGACGTCAACTCGTATTCCTTGAGTCGAGTCATCAATGCCATAGAGCACCGAAGTCCTGACGTGACTCGTTCATCCCCAGGTTTGCGGAAGTAATTTCTCTATGGAGAATAACATTGGGTCATCTTAGAATCGTCTCATATAAGAATTGTGGTCCAAAAATAAACACCGCGTGTCGGCGTTATTGTCAGGGAGGAGGTTCTGTATCGTTTATGATAGTCAGTCACTTATATTTGATACAGTCTGTTTCTGGCGAAAATGTAACTAATTCGGCGGAAGTAACATTAGCGTTTTCTCACCGTCAGTTGATGCTTCATATCCATAAGAGTCAACCCGCCGGGGTCATTTGTTTATTTTTGGAACACAGTTCTTATTTGACGCGATATTAAATACGTCTATGGGATTCAGAACGGGGGTGGAAAACTGCGAACCAGGTAGACAAACAAAGGATGTGTAAATGACGTCAGACTTCGGCGGTCTATATATAAAAAAAATAATAAAAAAAAACATTTTTTATTATTATATATATACTTATAGGTCGAATAATTTGAATGCTAAAAATCACTATTCGTGAATGCCCTAATTCAAAGTGGATTTTTTTTCTTTGCTGTGACCTTTACTTTGAATGTGTTTGTAGACTACAGTGATCGGTCAGACCGAATGGACACCAGTGTCACTGCAAAGTGAGTAGAGTCGAGCGGAACCGGGGTAACATGCGGTTAAAGGAAAAAGCGACTCAATAAACATCACAGTGTTCCACGTGGTATAACTCACCATCTCACAGTACTCGAAGACCAACAGGAAGGGGATGGCCTCCACACACTGTCCCACACACTGCAGGATGTTAGGGTGCTGCAACACTCTGTGAAGAACAATTCACAATTTAACCCATTAAGACCTGAGGCCATTCTTAAAAATGTTTTCTAAATCCTGCAAACAGTTTTTTGAAAAAAAATTATATATATTTTTTTTTCAAGATTTTTCAAAAATAGCAGATCTACAAGCTCATTGCGCGGCACTCGGTGCCGCGCTATGAGCTTGTATGTCTGCTATTTTTGAATAGCCCAAAGAAATCTAAAGTGACACAGATGCGTTCCAGGTCTTAATGGGGTTAACACACTTAAAGGGGTAGTTCACCCCCAAAATAACTTTTTTTCTATTGATTACTGACCATCTGGAGCCTTGAATTCATAGATATTTTTTTGTTTTTGTCACATTCCTAAGCCAATAATTTGATTATAATAAATTTGTCCCCATTGATTCCGGTAGGAGACACAAATGCATTTGTGTCTCCTACCGGAATCAATGGGGCTAAATTTATTATAATCAAATAATAAAGGAAGGAATGCGACAAAAACAAAAAAATATCCATGAATTCAAGGCTCCATGGGGTGAGTAATCAATAGAAAAAAAGTTATTTGGGGGGTGAACTACCCCTTTAAGCAGACGCTCTTATCATCCAGAATGTCTTAGTAATAGTAATGATGACCACTGACTGCTCACCTGTACGGGTCTCCCTGCTGTAGGAAGTCATTCTGTTCTTTGGCCGTAGCGTTGGCCTTCAGCTCCTTCACCACCACCCTGGAGGCTCCGGGATCCGTGTAGATCTCACTGAGCAGGACCTATACCAAGGAAAAAACACATGAATGAACCGCATGAGATTCATTTAACCTTTAATCTGGGATCAACTCCTTTTTGGTCTCATGATCTACATCATGTGCTCCCAAAAAACTGCAGCAGTAAAGAGACGTTCATGTTCGATCGGTGAATATTTCAAACTCGAACTCTAATAGAAGAAGGGGTTGGGATGGCTTCTTGGCACAACGTGAATTTCCGCAAGGACAAAATAAAGAATCTATCCATCTATCTTAACCCATTGAGAACCTGGAACGCATCTGTGTCACTTTTTGATTTGAGTTTAAAAAAGCATTATTTTACACTTTGGCTATTCAAAAATAGCAGATCTACAAGCTCGTAGCGCGGCACCGAGTGCCGCGCTACGAGCTTGTAGATCTGCTATTTTTGAAAAATCATGAAAATGTGTGCAAACCTTTGAATATATATTGTTTAAAGCGAACATTTTTAACTCTATTCTTTGCTTCATGGGGGTCCCTGGTCCTTGACATTAAAAAGTTTGAGAACCACTAATACAGCAACATACGTTTTGTTTTTTTTAAACAGGATTTAGAGGACATTTAGTAGAATTGTAAACCTCAGGCCTCAATGGGTTAAAACACAGAGAAAGCTCCCGTGCAGCAGTGAGCAGTGTCACCTGTGTGCATCACAGATGTGTGTGTGTGTGTGTGTGTGTGTGTGTGTGTGTAGTAGGTTCCTTGGCAGGAGGGGAGCACACACACACACACAGCTTGAGGACATAACTCTGGGCTCAGAAACAAGACACACTAGACCATGTGCAAAGAGCTCAGCTGTGGGGAAAATGAGCCTGTGAAACTATGGAACTAAGCCTGCTGTGAGGTTTTTTATTTTATTATTTTAACCACATGAATGAATTCTGGGGGGGGGGGGGGGGGGACAGTCAAAGGAAAATTGCCGATCTTCAAGCTCACAACCGAGATTGGCGAAAGATAAACATTTTTCAACATGGTAACGATTATGAAAAAATAATTGCGATTACACGATTATATAATAATTGTGACAGTCCTACTCCCGCTCTGACTCTCTCCATCTGTGTGCCTGTGTCTCTCTCTCTGAGCTCCCTCTCTACCTATCCATCTCTCACTCCTCCTCTCTCCCTCCCTTTCCCCTATTCTCTCTCTCTCTCTCTCTTCACACACCGACAAACAGAAACCGTAGCCTAAAAAGTGGTGACATGCACCGACTTCACGTCACGACGTGAGGCATACGTATATATGGACGTATTTGTCCAGACAGCCTCACAGAAAGACATGTTAAACTTTTTTACACAATAGACCAGGGGTCTTCAACAAGGGGTCCTCAGAGTTACTACAGGGCAGTGGTGTAAAGTAACTAAGTACATTTACTTAAGTACTGTACTTAAGTGCAATTCTGAGGTATTTGTACTTTACTTGAGTATTTCCAATTTCCAATACTTTTACTTCTACTCCACTACATCTCAGAGGAAAATATTGTACTTTTACTCCACTACAATTATTTGAAAACTTGAGTTACTAGTTACTTTGCAGATATACATTATTACATTATGAAACATACATTAACCACTTTATTTGAAAATAGCCGATCTACAAGCTCACAACGCGTCGCGATGCGACGCGTTGTGAGCTTGTGGATCTGCTATTTACAAACATTTTAGTACTTTTACTTTTGGTGCTTTAAGTACATTTTGACGCCAAAACTTCTGTACTTTTACTCAAGTAAATTTTGAATTCTGGACTTTTACTTGTAACAGAGTATTTTTATATTGCAGTATTGGTACTTTTACTTAAGTAAAGAATTTGAGTACTTTTTCCACCACTGCTACAGGGGGGGCCGCCAAATCTTCGTGTGATAGGATTTTTTTTTTTTTTTACATTAAGCACTTCAACCCTTTAAATCCCTGCTCTGAGGGGAACATTTGTCAAAAAATAGCAGATCTACAAGCACACAACGCCTCGCGCTGCGAGGCGTTGTGTGCTTGTAGATCGGCTATTTTCGGCAAAGAGGTTTGGTGTAGAAGGAAAAAAGAGCAGATCAAGTACAGAGCCGACGATCAAGATGACTAAGTATTGAGGGTTTGAAGTGAAATAAATAAAAAACATTCACACAACACTGATGAAATCTATGAAAAGGTTTAATCTGCAACACAATTTTATACAATATGTAGAGGGGGTCCCTGCTTCATCTCTCTCTCAGCTAAGGGGGTCCTTGGCCTGGAAAGGTTGAAGACCCCATGCAATAGACGATATCACACGGTCGTCATGTTCATCTGTCTGTTATTCTCTGTAACGTAATGTCACTTTCTCTCTAGTGCATTTCCACAGAACAACATAATCAGAGCCAAAACAGTTTGGTGTCACGGTGTTTTTGTCTTAATCCTCAGGCTAAATTTAGAGATGCCATTACACGTGTGTGTGTAATGTGCCTGGGTCTGGCTGATGGCCCGTGTGGGGATGAACTCCAGCACAAAGACAACATCTCTTAAATCACTCTTAGAATTGTCTTTATTAATTAAGCGTGACAGCCAGTCATTACTCATTAATATAAAAACTAAAATGATTCCTTTAATTGGGCATACACATTATTTTTTAAATGAACCCCCCCCCCCAAAAAAAAAACAGAATTGAAAGCGCAAGTGGAGCTTACTATGAAACCGTGCTCGGGTTGTCTCTCTGTGTGCACTGCCTGTGTGCAGCTCCTCTGAGATAAGTAAATGTCCAATTTAGACGTACCATACATCAAATGAAAGGTCTTTGAAAACTGAACACACCTGTCAAGGTTGCGTTTAAGCCCGCCCCTTCCCCCGGAAGCCACGCCCCGGAGAAGGCTCCCAAAAACTCCCCATTGAAACCCCATGTTAAATGAAAAGTGCCCGAATCGCTCCGAAACTTTTTCTACCCCCCCTAAGTGGGGGTCTACGAACGAATACTTCGGGCTCGGATTTTGGCTCCGCCCCCCCGGAAGTGGGTGAAACAGGCACTTCAAACACTTTGTTGAATTGTTCAAAAACATTCAACGTTTTTTTTTGGTGAATTTGTATTTTTCTAAGATGCTCCTTTTAACGCAGATTTTTTTTGTATTTTTTAATTGTTTTTTTTTTTTTTTTTTTTTTTTTTGGCGCTCGCTTCCCTCGTTCGCGCGTCTTACTTGTAAATGAAAATACTGGACAGGCTCAGCTGTAGAATACAGTAAACTATACAGTAATGAACAATCCTAATATAAAACCTGTGTGTGTGTGTGTGTGTGTGTGTGTGTGTGTGTGTGTGTGTGTGTGTGTGTGTGTGTGTGTGTGTGTGTGTGTGTGTGTGCGCGCGAGAGTGAGTGTGTGCGAGTGTGTGCGTGTGCGAGTGTGTGCGTGCACAGAGTAAATCCTACCTTGCCGAACCAGCCGTTGCCAATTTCCTGGATGTAACTGAGACTGTGCCGTGCCACCTGGGAGCCTGTGGATCCCTCTGTGTGAAGAAAACCACAACCACACACCGTTATATAAAGAACCACCACAACACATCACACACACACACATCGTTATATAAAGAACCACCACAACACATCACACACACACCGTTACATAAAGAACCACCACAACACATCACACACACACCGTTACATAAAGAACCACCACAACACATCACACACACACCGTTATATAAAGAACCACCACAACACATCACACACACACCGTTATATAAAGAACCACCAAAACACCGCTATACAAACCACCACAACACAACACACACCGCTATACAAACCACCACAACACAACACACACCGTTATACAAAGAACCACCACAACGTCTTTTGAATAAAATCCCGTTTAGTTTTAGTCATATTTTAGTCATCTGAAATGTTTTAGTTTTTGTCTAGTTTTAGTATAAAAATATTATGATAAATAAATATAAGATTATAGTCGACTAAATCTAGTTCATTTAGTCGACTAAAATGTATTTCGGCGGTGCCTTGATGACGTCGTAATGGCTGATTTTACACTTGGTTGCATGCTGAAAATAGTAGATCTACAAGCTCACAACACGTCGCAGCGCAACACCCACGCGCAAACCAAACATAAAATGACATGTCATTTAGTTCTATTGGATCTCTTCTCCACTAGATCCCTCACTAACAGTTTAGTCTAGTTTGTATTTGTTGACGAAATTGTCAGTATATTTAGTCTTAGTTTTAGTCATCGTAGCTTAGGTTTTATTTAGTTTTCGTCAGTGAAAAAAGGTACTCGACGAACATTTTTCGTCATAGTTTTTAGGGCTGTGAATCGTCTGCTATCTCACGATTCGATTCGATTCCGATTCTTGGGGTCAAGATTCCAATTTTTATCGATTTTTTCAAAACAAACGATTCTCGATTCAAAATCATTTTTTTCCGATTCAAACGATTCTCGATTCAAAACGATTCTCGATTCAAAACGATTCTTGATTCAACAGAGTACATTTATGTAGCTTTTATAATTGTAAAGGTTTTATCAACTGATAATAATGTAAACACACAAAGGTAAATCTAAGATCCTCCCAAAAAAAAAAAAAAGAGAATCGATTCTGAATCGTCCAACAGTAGAATCGCGATTCGTATTCGAATCGATTTTTTTCCAACACCCCTAATAGTTTTAGTCGACGACATCAACACTGCAACACAAAAACGTGGGTTGTTCTCAGAGAGGACAAAGACAAACGTTCAGACGCCACATCAGCGCCGTGTCTGTCGGACACGTATTGAACGCAGTGGCCCGGGCCAACAAAAACCAGACAAAACCACTCGATAAGCTAAGCTGCATGGAATCAATTTGTAATTATTGGCCATTTGCATGTCAGGAGAGATTAGCCTGCAAGGTTTTGACTATATTTTTGTCTGCCGTTCTGCCGAGTTATCTGGCTGCTGTCACCTGGGCAAAATTTACTCAAGTTATTGAACAGAATTGTGCACACAGTGGCGTTCTGGGATTTTTTCCGTGACACAGGCCGCGGTAAACACTTTGCAACTTGTGCTCAGTAGTCCTGTGCGTGTTGTAGCACACGGGACCCCATACAACTAACAACTTTTCTGTCCTAACCCGTTAAGACCTGAGGCGATTCTTTAAAAAAAATCTAAATCCTAACAGTTTTTGGAAAAAGATCTAAAACATTTTTTTTCAAGATTTTTCAAAAATAGCAGATCTACAAGCTCCTATGAGCTTGTATATCTGCTGTTTTTTGAATAGCCAAAGAAATCTAAAGTGACACATGTAGGCTTATTATAGTTAAAGGTAGGGTAAATGATTTACTTTTGTTAAAACAAGTGTTAAATAGCTCTATACTGATAGTACTCATTGCTATAGAGTGTTTGTTCAGTAAAAGGAGTCTCCCATGTCTCTTTATTAAACAGAAAATGCATTTTCAGTGCTCTCTCCTGATTGGCTTAAATGTTGTCACCTACCTGAAAATGTAGCATATTCTGTTTACTAAAGAGCTGGAGAAACCCCTGTGTGACCGAACAAACACTCTGTAGCAATGATTACTATCAGAATATATTGTACCTAAAACGTTTTAACCAAAATAAATAAAAATACAAAATATCACTTACCCTACCTTTAACTAAAACTAACAAAATAACAGAAACTAGACAAACATTTTAGTTCATCAAAAGAAAACAAAAAAAAAACAAGGCTTTACAAAAAAAAAACGGTGTTTAAACTAACAAAAATCATAGAGAAATTTTTTCTTGGTTTGTCTTCTATCTAATATGTTTTCTTCAAAAATAGCAAAAATAGCCAATCTTGAGCTTGTAGATTGGCTATTTTCACTATTTTTATGAGCTTTTCGAATCTCGCCCAGTAGCCCCCCGACTATCCCCTAAAACTAAAACTAACTCAAACTAATTAACTCTCGAAACAAATGCCTGAAAACGATATCAATTCTCGATTATTCGGATATGAAGTCTCGCCTAAATATCGGTTTCAAATATATTCTCAGCTAATTGCCCAGCCCTGGTCAACGGCTGTGTTTGAGTTAAGTGTTCTTATAGTCTTATGAAACTTGGTGACAGAGTCAAGACCAAGCTTCCCAGGCATTCATCATCATGATGTAAACCACTACTATGTTATATAATCCCCACATTACGTCTCTAGACCTATAGCATGACACAGAGGGCCTTTGTGCCATTACAACCCGGCCATTTACAGTAGCCTTTTCCTGCATAATATTAGAGGGGTAGCTCTTCAGTGACTCACATGCAGTCAGCAGACTCAGTAGCAGTACAATAACCCATAAGCTGCCCATGTAATGTGCTGTTTAACCCATTAATACCTGGAACGCATCTGTGTCACTTTAGATTTCTTTGGCTATTCAAAAATAGCAGATATACAAGCTCATAGCGCGGCACCGAGTGCCGCGCTATGAGCTTGTAGATCTGCTATTTTTGGAAAAATCGAGATTTTTTTTTTTTTTGCATTAAAAAAAAAAAACTGTTAGGATTTAGAAAACATTTTTAAGAATCGCCTCAGGTCTTAATGGGTTAACCCATTAAAGACCGGGAAAGCATCTGTCATTTTAGATTTTAACCACTTTATCCATTATTTTATACTTTGGCTATTCAAAAATAGCAGATATGCAAGCTCATAGCGCGGCGCCGAGTGCCGCGCTTTGACATGACAATGTTTGTGAACCACTGGTATTTTTTTCCAAAAAACTGTTAGGATTTAGAAGACATTTGTTAAGAATCGGCCACAGGTCTTAATAGGTTAAAGACATAGAAAAGTCATAGCATTCGTGCGTGTGTGTGCGTGTGTGTGTGTGTGTGTGTGTGTGTGTGTGTGTGTGTGTGTGTGTGTGTGTGTGTGTGTGTGTGTGTGTGTGTGTGGTTCAACTGCAAAGATAAGTCCAAACTGCACATAAAACTGCATGACAAATTGTGTAATTTTGAAAAATGATGCAACCCTATATACATACACTTCTGATGCGTGTGCATCAATGGTGAAAAGTAGCTAAGTACATTTACTTAAGTACTGTACTCAAGTAAAATTTTGAGGTATTTGTACTTTAATTGAGTATTTCCAATTTCCAATACTTTTACTTCTACTCCACTACATCTCAGAGGCAAATATTGTACTTTTACTCCACTACAATTATTTAAAAACTTTAGTTACTAGTTACTTTTCAGACCAATTTAGCCCTATTTTATACCTAGGCTATTTGAAAATAGCCGATCTACAAGCTCACAACGCGTCGCGATGCGACGCGTTGTGAGCTTGTAGATCTGCTATTTTCAAATATTTTTGTACTTTTACTTTTGGTACTTTAAGTATATTTTGATGCCAATACTTTTGTACTTTTACTCAAGTACATTTTGAATTCTGGACTTTTACTTGTAACGGAGTATTTCTATATTGCAGTATTGATACTTTTACTTAAGTAAAATATCGGAGTACTTTTTCCACCACTGGTGTGTGTGTGTGTGTGCGTGCATGTGTGTGTATGCATGTGTGTGTGTGTGTGTGTGCGTGTAGGTCTTACCAGCAATGCGAGGGGGTGGGTCGAGGTGTGGGGGTCCGGGCAGGGCTACGGGGGGTACAGCCAGGGTGTAGACCTCGGCCGGGGACTGCATGGACGGGGTGTCCTCTCCCGGGGGGGTGAAGTCGATCTCATCGTCGAAGTGGTCCTCAAACTCCTGAGAAGGAGGAGTTAGTGGGAGTTAGAAGACGCAGTGATGGACAATATAACCAAAGCATATCCATGCTGTCGGGCAGGAACCTCGGATCTCCAATTTTCTACTTTTTAACGTTTATTTGGGGGGAAATGAATTCATACTACATTGTCACACTAAAGTAGAAAAAATTGCGATCTACAAGCTCTACAATGCGCCGCAAGCTTGTAGATCAGCTCTGATTTAACATCTCTGACATTAAAGTGAAAGTGTTTCGGCGTGTCAGTGGGTTTTTATAAATATTGAGTTTTAACTCATTCAGTGCCACATGACGTCAAAGACGTCAAGAGGCCTGACGCACCGCACCGTGTGCCACAGGACGTCAAAGACATCATGAAAAAAATAAAAATAAAAAAATAAAAAACGTTTAAATTTTTTGGGGGGAAAAACATGTTCAGAACCCAAGATATGATGATTTGAAGATTTGCTGCTCCATTCACTTCTTGTTTAACTTTTTACTGAAAAAGGCTGTATCTCGGCTCCTAAGCACTTTTTTTTTTTACAATGAATTTTGCTGTGGCACTCGGAACCAAAATTCCATAAATAAGCATGGCATTGAAAGAGTTAAAGGTAGGGTAAGTGATATTTTTTGGTTAAAACAAAAAGTATTTTGTTAAAAGGTTAAAGCACTATATTCTGATAGTAATCATTGCTATAGAGTGTTTGTTCAGTAACAGATGTCTCCCTGTCTCTCCAGCTCTTTAATAAACAGAAAATACATTTTTCGGTAGGTGTCAAAATCTCAGCCAATCAGGAGAAAGTACCCATTTTTAAGCTTAATTTGTATAGTGTTCCAGTAAAAATTTTGTCTGCTCATTTCTTAGTGTCATCACTTCCAATTTCACTTGTTTAATCTATATCCTGATTGAGTTCTCTGTCCTGGTTGGATAAAATTGGAAATGAAACTAAAAAAAAAAAAAAAAAAACTACAAAATACATTTTCTGTTTTATAAAGAGCTGGAGAGACATGGAGACTCTTTATATGGACAGGACACTCTATAGTAACGAGCTCTATCAGAACATAGAACAGACAAAACAACGATGATCGTGGCGCGATCCCCGCTGATCCAAGCGAGAACGCCTGCGTCACTCACTCCTCGTCTGAAACAGCCTTGACGGTGTTGGACATACAAGATTTCCACCCGACAGTGACGACACGGAATCCAAATGAGTGAGATCGGTGGTAGGCGACAGAGAGCTGCAGATGTTGAATAGCGCCACGGTCACAGCACAGCTGGCCCGCCAGGGTTTTCATCACAGCATTAAAATTACATTAAAAGGGTTCAAGTTAACTCATTCACTGCCACAATTATTGCTGGCCGCGTTTGCCCACTGCCAGATTGAGATTTTTCATCGGAAAAAAAAAGTACTAGAGCCGAGAGTAGAGCCGAGATACAGAATTTTTAAGTTTTAAGTTAACAAGGAAGTGGATGGGAGTCTAGATCTTCGAAAAATCATATCTCCTTGGTCTTTGGGTCAAAAAAAAATAAAATATATATATATATATATATGTTTTTTACGTCAGTGGCAGGATTGGTAAACGGGAATAATTACGTTTATTACGTCAGTGGCAGGGAATGAGTTAAAAGAGCCAAGCAACAGGGACAAAGTTAGATATTTTTCCCTTACACTTTAACCCCTATATACGCTTTCCTGACCGGAGTCCCTCAGGGGCCTTTTTTTCCCTCCCCTCTACACAAAAATCTCTTCACCGAAAATAGACGGTCTACAAGCTCACTACGCAAGCTTGTAGATCTGCTAAGAAAGAAAAACAGGTGCGCTTCCTCTGAATGCCTTTTTTGTTTAGGCAGTGGCTGCTCAGCTATACATACGTACAACTTAAATCAAATACCACCGGAGTGGAAAAGGCGGCACTCCAAAATAAACAATGCAAGACTGGCTTCAGATACAATTTCTCATTTTAATGAGAACGCTTGCTCATCCTCAGAGCAGATTAAAAAGTGACTTTTTAATCTGCTCTGAGGAAGGCTGAGGCCAAAAGGCGTAAGCGTTCTCGATTAAAATGAGAAATTGTATCTGAGCCAGTCTTGCATTGTTTAGGCGGTTACACACCGGCGAATATGCGAATATACGCAAAATTCGGACTCGTTCTGAATAATTAAAAGACGCTTTTTTTCACTCCGCGAAACTGGTGTGGAAGCTTGCATTGACTTTATAAGTTTTTTTTAAAAAAAAACATATTATTCGCATGAAAAAAATCGCCCCGGTGTGTAAGGACCTTAAATCTTGTAGATCTGCTATTTGCGCTGAACGTTTGCCCCAGAATAGGGAAGCTAGGGGTCCTAAAATGTGTTTTTTTTTCCTTTCAATACGTCTCTAAACTGAATTCCTCATATTGTATTGTTCATTAACCCATTGAGACCTGAAGCCGATTCTACATGTCTCCTAAATCTCAACAGTTTTCTGAAAAACGTATGTTTCTATATCAGTGGTTCTCAAACTTTTTCATGTCAAGGACCCCCAAAATGATATGTATTTGGCCGCGGACCCCCATCAAAATATTTTGTTCCAGGGACCCCCCAGAAGCAAAGATTTGAGTTAAAAATGTTCGCTTTAAAAATATATATTTTCAAAGATTTTCACGAATTTTCACGAATTTTCAAAAATAGCAGATCTACAAGCTCGTAGCGCGGCACTCGGTGCCGCGCTATGAGCTTGTATATCTGCTATTTTTGAATAGCCCAAAGTGTAAAATAATGCTTTTTAGCTCAAATCTAAAAATGACACAGTTCCAGGTCTTAATGGGTTAAAACACATGGATTCCTCTGGCGAAGTGGACGTGTCACCCAGCTCTACGTGACAACTGTCTCCGTGTCAGCACTCTCTCTCTCTCTCTCTCCTGTGAAAAGCATCACCATCATCCTGTGTGTTGGGGTGCCACGGGCAGGGCGGGGTGGGGCGCACAGGCTGGCTGGCTGGCTGGCGGTGGGTGGGGAAGGTTGGGTGCTAATAAATGCCCTCCCGTCAAGTGTTCTCACCTTGAAGTTGATCTCTCGCTCCTTGCAGCAGGTGACGCAGTTTGCCAGCAGCACCACCAGGGCTGCCAGTGACGTCAGGGACACCACCAGAGACAAGGACAGGTACGCGTCCCCTCCTCCTCCTCCTCCTCCTCCTCCTCCACTCTCTCCTGAAATGACAAGCGATCGACGATGGCATTGGTCAGTAATATACACTAGTGCTGGGCAGTGTTGATTTTGTAGACTAAAACTATGACGAAAAATGTTCGTCGACTACCTTTTTTCACAGACGAAAACGAAATAAAAACGAAATAAAAACTAAGCAACGATGACTACAACTAGGACTTAACTCTTACCCTGCCAGAGTTTTTTCAAAAAGTCTGTAGCCTCTGCCAGGGTTTTGACCGATTTTGGTACCTTTTCGCATAGCCACAGAATATTTTTCTCCAGTATGATTGATCCCAGATAATTTCTAATCACAGATGAGATTCAGGTGTGGTTTCACAAATGTCAACGAGGTCAATTTGACCTTGTTGTCATGTGTTGTTTGATGTTTGAAAATAGCTCAAAACCAGTAGTTTCAAACCAAAAAACATTGTGAATTGTTTGTCCGTTTCAATTTTAACATTGAAGTGGATGGAGCAGCAAATCTTTGGGAATTGTTATCTCCTTATTCGTTTGGAATATCGAAAAGGTGTCAATCTTAAATAATTAGAGAATCTTTTTAGAAATTTTTTTTTTTTGAAAAAAGTTTTTTCAAAAAAAAAAAAATTCTAAAAAGACGTGACAAAGACGTTTTTAAACGTCTTTGGCAGGCAATAGCTGAAGGCCCAAAGACGTTTATAAACGTCTTTGGCAGTTATAGAGTTAATATATTGGCAATTTCGTCAATAAAAGGTTGACTAAAATGTTCGTGAGGGACTAGTGGTTAGACTAGTAGTAGTAGTAGCAGTAGTCTAACTAGTCGGTTAGACTACTGCAACAGCATCCTCCACGGTATCACAGCCAAAACCCTCAATAAACTTCAATATGTACAGAACTCAGCCGCCCGCCTGCTCACTCACACCCGCTCCAGAGACCACATCACACCAGTCCTCCGTGACCTCCACTGGCTCCCGGTCAAACACAGAATCAACTTCAAAATCCTCATCATCACCCACAATACATCCCAATACATCCCAATACATTTCCGACCTCCTTCACAACCACGTCCCCACCCGTTCCCCTCAGATCCAGCGATGCCAACCTCCTCAAATTCCCCACCAAAAAAAAACAAGCGCACCTGGGGTGATAGGGCATTCTCCGTTGCAGCACCCACCCTCTGGAACCCACTCCCACCTCACATCAAAACCTCCCTCAAAACCCACCTCTTCAGAACTGCTTTTCCCACCTAGCTGATCTCCTACCACCCTAGTCTCAACTTTTGTTTTATACCCTGGCCTTCTGCAGCTTTTTTAACTTTTTATTCTCTGTATTCTCTTGTTAAAGTTGTTTTGTTTTTATTTTGTTCTACTTAGTTTAGCATGTAAAGCGACTTTGAGTACTCAGAAAAGCGCTATATAAATTCCAGGTATTATTATTATTATTATTATTAGTGGAGAAGAGATCCAGTAGAACTAAAAGACAAGTCACTTTATGTTTGGTTGCGCTCTCGGGTGTTGCATGCTGAAAATAGCCGATCTACAAGCTCGCAACGCATCGCGCTGCGACGCGTTGCGAGCTTGTAGATCGGCTATTTTCAGCATGCAACCAAGTGTAAAATCAGCCATTACGACGCCATCAAGGCACCGCCAAAATTCATTTTACTCGACTAAATCAACTGTAGATTTAGTCGACTATAATCTTATATTTAGTCGACGAAACTAGACAAAAAGTAAAACATTTCAGAATGACTAAAATATGAATAAAACTAAATGGAATTTTATTCAAAAGACTATAACTAGTTAAAATTAAGTTAAGTCAAGATTTGCTGTCAAAATCAACACTGGTGCTGAGGCCAGGCAATGCGTTATATTCTAGAGGGACAACAGGAGTAGCGGTATAGTGTCAACAGGAGTAGCAGTAGTGTCCGGTTACAGCTAACAAAAGGATTGTTTGGACAGTGATACAGTGGACTGGTGTACTGTATACCTGTATCACTATCCATCTACCGGAGATTTAACCCATTGAGACCTGGAACGCATCTGTGTCACTTTAGATTTCTTTGGCTATTCAAAAATAGCAGATATACAAGCTCATAGCGCGGCACCGAGTGCCGCGCTATGAACTCGTAGATCTACTATTTTTGAAAAATCGTGAAAAAATATTTTTCAGATTTTTTTTCAAAAAACTGTTTTTTTTTTTCTAAAAACATTTTTAAGAATCGCCTCAGGTCTTAATGGGTTAAAATCCAAACACTGAAGGGAGCATTTTACAGGCTTTGTTACAGACCGCCGTCATTTTCCGATCTAACAGATTACTCTCAAATGAAAAACGTGTTAATTGATTCATGAGAATTATAACCATCAGTATTTGGTTGCAGTCCCTGCCTGTGGTTGAGCGGTATGCTCCGGTGGGCCAGCGGTGCAGAGAGTGCCGACAGCACGGATTCTAACCAGCCGCTCTGTCACCGCACTCTGACATCAACCAACGCGTCAAGCCACTGCTTTCTAATATTCTATGGTCCCGGCTCTGGGTGCCGTGCCACGCACCATAAATAACTGATATATATATATATAAATATATCACACTGCTGCTCTTTCCATGTCTCTTACTGATACTGTAGGTGTGTGAGGGAGAGCGAGAGCAATACAGAGCAAGATGTTGTCTTGGATGTCTTTGGCTATTGTTTTTGAGAGGCTGGCTATTCAAAAATAGCAGATATACAAGCTCGGAGCCGCGCTATGAGCTTGTAGATCTGCTATTTTTGAAAAATCGTGAAAATGTGTGCAAATCGAATTGAGTATAAACTGCCCACAAAAAGTTCGGAAACTTAAACTTCGGTCGATTATTTCTCCCCTTTAATAATACCAATTGGTATTGTGTTTTGTATCATTGTTTATCGTTGATTTAGTCACCTTTACAACGAGGTACAGCTTGTAAGGATCGGGCATTCGTGGAATGAGCAACACAGCTAGACGTGTGGGTAGCGCCCCCCGAAACATGTGCAATACAGAGCAAGAGAGAAACGACAATGAGGGAGAGAGAGAGCCAGCATGGGTGTTTACCCCCCACCGCCATTTATCCGTTCACCCACATCATAACACATCAGGTACAGCCTGTCAGCCTGAGAAGAAGCATCCTCCCCTACTGGTTCTCCTTCTGTTGAATCAGCCTACAGTACACACACACACACACACACACACACACTACACTACACTACACTACACCAGAGAGACAGAGAGACAGCCAGCCCAGGGAGAGCAGGTGCTGCTGAATACATGCGTAGCAGCAGAGACCTACTTCCAGCTGTCTGCTGGACTCGCATCACAGACACAGCGGCAGAGCCCGAGCCGGGGCCCGGGCGGCGGCAGCAGCACAGGAGAGAGAGAGAGAGAGAGAGAGCATCTCTCCTGACAACTGCGCCACACACACACACACACACACACACACACACACACACACACACACACACACAGTGTAAGCCGCTTCCAAAAGGACTTCGCTTTGGGGAACTAGAGCCAGCGTTTTCGCCTCGCATAGCCTTACTACCACAAGCAGAGTAGAATCAAGTTTTTTTTAAATGAGGCAAACCACATCCCTCCATCCATTGATGCTTCTTAACCCATTAACGACCTGGAACGCATCTGTGTCACTTTTTGATTTGAGCTCAAGAAAAAGCATTATTTTACACTTTGGGCTATTCAAAAATAGCAGATCTACAAGCTCGTAGCGCGGCACCGAGTGCCGCGCTACGAGCTTGTAGATCTGCTATTTTTGAAAAAGTATGAAGATCTGCGCAAATCTTTGAATATATATTGTTTTAAAGCGAACATTTTTAACTCAAATCTTTGCTTCTGGGGGTCCCTGGAACCAAATATTTTAGTCAAAACAGAACAACAATCACAGAACTTCACGGGTTCTGGAAAAGTTTCAGGTTAAGACAGGTTTCTGGGTTTACCTTCCAAGAGGAAAAAGAGCCTGTAATACCACATTTAAACCAGAACCACATTTAGCTAGGCAACCTTCCCCTATACATCCATTGCTGCTCCTCAATTAAATATGTTATCGGCTAAAATTTCAATATTGTGCTTCCCTACTGAGGGCCCTCACTGATGGAAAAACTAACCATTTAAACAGGAGCTTCAAACCTGGTCATAAGTGCACACACACACACACACACACACACACACACACACACACACACACACTGGCAGCAATAGTTCTGACCAGGTTTACTTTAAACCTGGTCAGAGGTGCATGCATGCTCATGCTGCAGTGTGATGGCAGCAATAATGACCAGTGAGCGATGAAGAGTCCCAAGAAGAGACACTAGCACACTCTGTCACGCTTCTATAGTCCTCCTCCTATGTGTAGAATATAAACCAGTGGTTCCCAAATGGCGTGCCGTGGTGTGAGACAAGTCCAGGTGTCTCTCTTGGGATTTTGTGACGACCACATTATTATTGTAATATATACTGTGGTGAAAAACTGAAATGTTGTTTTGTTGTTTTTCACTACATCAGTACTTTGTGTCTGTGCACTCATTTTCCCACTCAGTTTCTTTGGCCATTCAGAAATAGCAGATCTACAAGCTCATAGCTTGTAGATCTGCTATTTTTTGAAAAATCGTGAAAAATGTGTGCAAATCTTTGAATATAAATGATATATACATTTTAAAGCGAACATTTTTAACTCCGATCTGGGGGTCCCTGGAACAACATATTTTGAGATGGGGGTCCGTGGCCAAATACATATCATTTGGAGCAGTTGGAACACCACTGATATAGCAACATAAACACACACACAGTTTATTTTTATTTTTTTACGTTTGTAAACGTTTTTGGCAGGCAATAGCTTAATTCTCAAAAACATTTATAAACGTTTTTGCAGGCAATAGCTTAATTCTCAAAAAACGTTTATAAACGTTTTTGGCAGTATAAGAGTTAATGGGTTAAAACATTTTATTTTTTATGTTTTCACAAATGTAGGTCTATTTTCGCTACGAGTGCGGGATTTGTTTTCGCCTTGCCCATTGGTGTGCATCGGGGCATAAAATGTTTGAAAACCACTGGAATGAGCCACAAGGCAAACACGGTTTGCAGCAGAGCACACAGATAATGGATTTAGTCTCTGCCAGATGTATTGTCTCACAGTCACAGATCCATGTTGACGGGCGCTCAGGCAGCACTTTCCTCCCGCTCGCCACCATCTGTCTGTGTGTGTGTGTGTGTGTGTGTGTGTGTGTGTGTGTGTGTGTGTGTGTGTGTGTGTGTGTGTGTGTGTGTGTGTGTGTGTGTGTGTGTGTGTGTGTGTGTAGCCCTGCCTGTAGCCCTGCCAAGTCAGGAGGAAACGCCGCTGTACAGCTAGTACTTCCACATCGTTTAACACGTATCTATCTATCTATGGCAGTGGTTTTCAACCCTTTTTCATATCCAAGGTCCATTATTTATTGGGCATTTGAGCCACGGAACCACCGTTTGATCAGATTTAGACTCTCAGACCCAAAACGTAGAACATTTTGTTACCGTTGGATACGATTTTGTCCACAATTCCACATGCTGTGTTGATGTTGGTACCAATAGGAGAGATAAGAGGCCAATGTTGATGACAACATAACAATTCTTCTACATTCTCTAATTGTGGAAACTTCTTGTAAATTAAGTAATGTTTAACAATAATTTAAAGGATCTACACCATGAATATAAAAAAAATATATCATATTGTTTATGTCCCTCAAACGTTTTTTCAAAAGGTTTGAGAAAAAAAAAGAGAAAAAATCTTTTTTTTTCCAAAGTTGGAACTGAAAAACGGGAGGGATTGTACCGTTAGTGACGTCACTTTCAGGGCCAAATCAGTTTAGCCTGTTTTGAGACCAATTTACATAAAGCCCCAGATATGCTGTGAAAGCCTGAGTGCTGAAACTGGGGTATTTTTGGGGGATAGAAGAGAGGTAGGGGAGACCAAAAACACAAAAAAGAAGGAAAAGTTAAAATTCATGATGTAGTCCCTTTAACTCTTGAGAGTGTAAAATGAAACTCGGGTCCATTTGGTTTCGATTTACACTCTCAAGAGTTAAAGATCTAATAAGGGTCCATTTGGTTACCAACTGTCCATCATTTGGTGGTCCCCGGACCATTGGTTGAGAACCACTGATCTATGGGGTAAAGAAATATATACATATATATACTTCATTTTATGAATCGTGATTTTACGTGACAAGTTTGTTAATTGTTATACAAGAATCGCAGAGTTTAGTCTGCATATCGATACATGAAATTGTTCTTTTTCTTTTTTAGGGATTTGTATATTTTCTATAGAGACCTGGATTACTGCATGTTTTTTTGTGAGGGGTACCTACCCTAGGGAACAAGGGGAGAACATGCAAACTAGGGCTGCACGATTCTTGCTAAAATGAGAATCACGATTTTCCTCCATAAGAATTGAGATCACGATTCTCACACGATTCTCACACAATTCTTTTGTAAATATAAAAATATTAAGCAAAAAAATATTGAAAATCGAAAATCGAAAAACGTGAAAATCGAGATCGCATAGGTGTCTGAATCGAGATCACGATCTTTTTTCGATTAATCGTGCAGCACTAATGCAAACTCCACACAGAAAGGCCCTTTCGCCAACCCCACCTAGGGTATGGCCACTGATGACACACGGAGGAGAGAACACGCCCCCCCGGCGGCGTGAATCGAACCCAGGACCTTCTTCTAGCTGTGAGGCGACAGCGCTATACCGACTGTGCCACCGTGCGTTCCCCCTTCCATCGCTTTGCTTTACCACACTTTTTTGCTTCTGGATTCTGTAGCTAAACACAGCTGTTAGCAAACCGACGTCCACGGTGAAATATTGATGAGGTGGGGGGGATTAAAGATTCAAGGTCGGCGTGTTGGCCCCGCGGATGTCGCTCTAAATGGAGAGAGGTGTACTTACTTACCACTTACGAAGGACGGGGAAAAAAACGAACGAACCAAAGTGGTTCCTCACTTTATGTGTATCTCTGTACCTGCATGCTTTAGGGGGAGATGCTGGGGCTAGGATTGGTAGAGTAGGTCTGTACCTGCATGCTAGGGTGGAGATACTGGTACTAGGATTGGCCAGTGGTGGAAAAAGTACTCAAAATGGTTTACTTAAGAAAAAGTATCAATACTGCAAAGTAGAAGTACTCTGTTACAAGTAAAAGTACGGAATTCAAAATTTACTTGAGTAAAAGTACAAAAGTATTGGTATCAAAATATACTTAAAAGTAAAAGTACTAAAATATTTGAAAATAGCCGATCTACAAGCCTCACAACTGAGCTTGTAGATCTGCTATTTTCAAATAGCCTAGCTATAAAATAGGGCTAAAGTGGTTAATGTATGTTCTATGATATAAGTTTAACAATTTATATCTGCAAAGTAACAAGTAACTAAAGTTTTCAAATAATTGTAGTGGAGTAAAAGCACAATGTTTGCCTTTGAGATGTAGTGGAGTAGAAGTAAAAGTATAGACAAATACTCCAGTAAAGTAAAAGTACCTTAAAATTGTACTTAAGTACAGTACTTAAGTAAATGTACTTAGTTGCTTTCACCACTGGGATTGGGTGTATGTGAAGTGTGAGTCATTTAGCAGACGCTCTCATCCAGAGTGACTTACAAGGCGTGAGATTGGAATAAGCAGAGTAAGCGTGAAGTCTAGTCAATAAACGAGGTAAATAATGACATGAATAAGAGTGCAGAGAGAGAGCAGTGTATTGTAGTGCCTCAAAGAAACTGGGATAACCAGGTAAACAACGAATGAACCATATAGAATAGATAGCATCCGTCTGAAGACTACGAAACAAAAACAAGTGACCAAGATGTATCTCTCTCACACACACACACACACACACACACACACTAGAGTTCTCAACGGGCCTGAAAATCAAGTCCCGGCACTAACAGGGCCGATCAATTACCATACTTTTAGGCCTGAAAACCCCCAAAACCCAGAAAGATTGTCATTGTTTGCTTAATGTCCTCAAAGTCACGCATCCAACAAGCCTTGAACTGAGAGGATTGAACCTTCCGTTCCAGAAATACTGGCCAAAACATCTTGAAAACGGCCACTTTTTTTTCGATGTTTGAGTTTTGGCCATTTTCGCCTTGTTTTTTTTATAGAACGCAGACGAGGAAGGTCGGACGGCGACGAACTAGATATCCGAGTAAAAATTCAGTTTGTGCTGCATCCAACGCATCCACTGCCATTTCTGTCGGCTTTACCGTTCGGCCGCTATACACAAATCCACAGATTTTTTTTACTAACTTTTTTTTTTTTACTTAAAAATTTCACAAATTCCACGATTTTGTAACCCCATTTTTTACACCCAGTGCCAATTGTCCATGTAATCCTGGCCACTACCTTCCCTCTGCCAACCTAGGGAGGGCCAGGGCCGAGCTCATGCCTCCTTCTACTAACTTTTACTAACACTAACTTTACAAAGATGTACAGAAAATCGGGACGAACCTGTGTAGTTTATGGCTGCTCCAACCAAGCAGGTAAAGAGTAACGTCAACAGACGGACAGAACCGCAGCAACAGCTGACTGAGTCTGACACCGCAGCAATGGCGGCGCCCCCTACAGGGCAGCGCTCCGTGGATTGGTGTATAGGGCATCTTTTTTGGGGGGGAAATATATATATATATTATTTTTTTATTATTTTTTCACGGAACCCGGAGGCATGGCCCGACTAATTTCTAATTAGCATACATTTTCGGAATTTGAGAACTAACACACACACACACACACAGGCGAAGGTGGAAGAATCCAGGGATGATGCTTGCTGACCTGAACAGGAGGCAGGGTACTACCGAGCATCCATCAATCAATCAATCAATCAATCACAGCCACTGACTGGACGTAAAATAAACCGTGAGGAGGAGGAGGAGGAGGAGGAGGAGGGTCATTCTGCTGGCGAAACGATGTGCTTTTTCATTGAGAGAGAATTCTAAGCAGTGTTGCCAGATTCTGCGATAGTTGCAGATCCTCAAGCTCACAACGCGTCGCGTGGCGACGCGTTGTGAGCTTGTAGATCGGCTGTTTTCAAATGCAATCTTACGGGGAAATTATAATAAGCAGATGTGGCAACCCTGGTTCTAAAGTACTAAATGCTGACGTGAAAAACAGAACGCACACACACACGAGGATGACGAGGACTTTCATATGACATGACAGGCCAGTGTTCTACTGGCCGCCCACACAGCACACGGTATGCTTAGGTAATCATAAACCACAAATAGCCCCCGCAGTCATATTTTAATCACATGATGTCACCCTAAGCGTCCCCATTCTGGGGTCTGGACCATGTCATAATAAGTCACAAACACCTGGCAAGAACAGACAAAACATTTGGCCGGGCATAGATAAGACGTTTAGCAAACATAGGCGAACATTTGGTGAAAATAGCCCATAGCAGTGGTTCCTTGTGCCAAGGAAAGGACCACCAAATTTAATATGTACAGTATGTGGCCGCGGACCCCCACCTGAAAATGTGTTGTTGTGCCAGGGACCCCTCGAAGCAAAGATTTGTGTTTAAAAATGTTCGCCTTTGAAAAAAAAAGATTTGAATATTTGCGCACATTTTCAAGATTTTTCAAAAATAGCAGATCTACAAGCTCATAGCGCGGCACCGAGTGCCGCGCTATGAGCTTGTATATCTGCTATTTTGGAATACGTGTACTGTCTATCTTTTGATTTGATTTTACCCATTTAGATCCTGTGCTTTTCTCCTTGCTCTTCCTCTATCTCTAATCTATCCCTCCTCCCTTTCCCGAAAACTATGGAGCTTGAACACCAAATTATAATTTAACCCACTTCCTTAACGCCGTAAAAACCTAGGCTGCTATGTGACAATAAAGCCTATTCTGATTAGTGGTTAATGTGTAACTTTGTGGCTGATTTTCTCAAACTATTTCCTCCATCTGGGGTTACAGTCTAACCGACGGGAACACAAACACACCTAGTATATAAAAAAAGAAAGAAAAGATCATATCTAAACCAGCCTGAAGGCGGTCAAAGGTCAACGCCCCGGCAGCTAGATATGCTGTCATCAGTGGTGGACTTACTGAAGTACATTATGAATTAGTGCTGCACAATTAATTGAAAAAAGATCGTGATCTCGATTCAGACACCTATGCAATCTCATTTCTAAATTATGGCGATTTCTTTAGATTTTGTATTTTCTTTTTACACTTTTTTTTTTGTTAACTGTTTTTTTTTATTATTATTTTTTTGCTTCTGAATAATACCAACTTGCAATGTCAATCATACCTAAACGATGTAAAGCAAAAAAATCATATAGATTTAACATTAAATTAATAAATATATTTTGTGGGGGGAAATGTCTACATTTCAACAGAGCGTTGTATTGATATTAAAAATAAAATTTTACTTTGTTTTTTTTTGGAGTGTTTTCATAAAGCACAGTACCTCTACAAATGTCTTCTAAATCAGTTCAAAAAACGTTTTTGTGCTAAAGGACCCCCAAAATGATATGTATTCGGCCACGGACCCCCATCTGAAAATGTTTTGTGTTCAAAGAGAAGATTTGTGTTAAAAAATGTTCAATTATAGCAGATGTACAAGCAACGCTAAGATCAAAAATGACGAAAGATGCTTTCACGGTTTTAATGGGTTAAGTCGAGTGACTGAGGCAACTTTCACTTGTGTTACTTATTAATATTTGACAAGGAGCATCTATACTTTGACTCTAGTACTGGGGGAAGGGGGGGGTTTGAGTACTTTTTGAGTACTTTGTCCACCACTGGCTGACCGGCCGGCCATCGTGCTTCACCTGAGCGACAGGGTTCCAGACAGACAGCGCACGTCCGTCTCCCTCCTTTCCAGCTGGGAACGGAGGGAGCGACAGAGAGACAGACAGAAGGATAGAGAGACACGGGAGGAGAGAGAGAGGGAGGGAGGGAGAAAACAGCAGGAGCCAGGTCTTAGCAGCTCCGCATGGAATCAGTGCCTCTGTGTTAAAGGGCCTTATCTGAGTCACGGGTTCACATTATGACTTGGCAGGCCCCCGCCAAGTCATTACTGGGCGTTTTTTTATTTTTTTAGGGACCAATAAAGGCAGGGGGAGCTGCCAGCTCTCGTTTCCGTTCCCCTGCATATTTCAGTGAGCGTTGTTCTTCTCACACACAGAGAGGAGGAGGGGTTGACCCACTTCTGTTCTACTCTCTGAATCGCCTTCCTTTGCCTGGGCCTGCACAATGCTAGAGACGGATGGATGGATGGATGGATGGCGGTGCGTTGATGGTTGTACACGATGATGGCCAGTCTGTTGTTGAGCTAGGTCCCTAGCTCCCTCCTATGATAGATAAGATACCTTTATTGATCCCACAAGAGAAACGTAGTCGCCAAAAGACTGTTATAGCAGTCATACACAAAGACAAAAAGAACCGATAATAAGAGCACAGCAGGTTATGAAATATAAAGAGACCAGGAGTTCTCAAATTCTGCCCGAACCTGACCCTCCCCGACGCAACGTTTTCAGGCCGGGCCGGGCTGAAAAAAAACAAAAAAAAAATCTATTACCCCCAAAAAATTAATTTCAACTACCCCTAGCGGCCTATCGTTAAGGCAGATGGAAATGGCAGTGGATGTGTTGGATGCAGCTCAAAGTAAACTTTACTCAGGTATTTAGTTTGTCCCCGTCCGACCTTCCTAGCCCGTGTAATTAAAGAAAAACGGGCGACAATGGCCAAAACTCAATCGAAAAAAAATCTGCGAAAGTGGCCGTTTTCAAGATGTTTTGGCCATTATCTCTGGAACGGAAGGTCCAATCTGCTCAGTTCAAAGCTTGTTGGATGCGTGACTTTGAGGACATTAAGCACATAATGACACCGTTTCGGGCCTAAAAGTATGGTAATTGATCGGGCCGGAGGGCTGGGCCTTAATTTTCTCGCCCGTTGAGAACTCTAAAAAGAGACACACCAGGGACAAGAGTCACATTTGTCATTAGTTCCACATGGGGAATAGGAGTCGCAAGAACAAGAGCCAACATTGTCGGTCATTCGACTATACGAACCATGGACCGGGCCTGGCTGGTGGATGGAGCGTTAGCTCACTGCTCATGATGAATTGAGCATTCAGCCACTAGCTGCCACTGACTGGCCTTCTACAGGGATCCAAATAGACGGGCCAGGTGTCCTCCTGTCAGATGCTCTCACCGAGAGCTATATAGCGTGTTAGGACCAGATGTCACCACCGCCTCATCTTTCAAGAGAATACTTCGCCTAGCTGCTGCTGTGTATCTGGAACAATTCAAGCTTAAACCAGCATGAATGGACCTTACTGCATTTCCTTTCATGATTGTTTTGCAACCAACCATTCACTTCTAGAGTACTAGACCTCAGACTTAAATAGTTGAGAAGAAGCACACATTTTCACAAGCCGTCCTAAAGATGTGTCCAAACTAAAGCCATACCAGGCCAGCAGATTCCAGCACAGTTTCCACCTGGATACCATCACACTGTTGAACAAGCGCTGAGCTGGTTGTGGTACTTTTTAACTGCATAATTGTATTGATGTTTTTCATCAAACATGCACATTATCTGTCATTACATCTGACGCTATTTACTTCATTGAACGGAGTAGCCCAGGGGTCTATACTAGGTCCCCTACTCCCCCCCCCCCCCCCCCTTTACACCAAATATCTTTGACAAAAATAGCCCCAAATGAAGGGGGTGGACAGTTTTTCTTCAATCCTGCACCTGCCTGCTCCTGTATGATTTCTGACCATTCCGGCCTGCAGCCATGGTCCCACGGACCCTCCATCAGACACTCTGAGGGGTCTTTTTTTCAGGCCAACAACCCCTTAACTGAGAGAGAGATGAAGCAAGGGAGGGGAAACCCCTCTACATATGCTGTATAAAATTGTGTTGCCTATTAAATCATTTTATTTTACTTCCAACTTTCACAGCTAGCAGTGAGATTGTCTTGTCAATGTCTGTTGATCGTTGAGAGATTTGAGAGTAGCTTTAGAAGTATTCCATAGGTTTTTCTTTTTAAGTGACTACAGTATCTGTGGTCTCCAAGTGATGCTGCAGCTTTGATAGATGTACAAAAGATCCATTAGACAGCACGGTCATCATTGTTAAATGTAAATTCAACGTTTCTGGTTTGTTTGTTTAACGATAATGAATTTAGTTGTATAGCGCTTTTCCAAACAAGGTTTCCTCAAAGTGCTTCACAGAACAAGATCAGCATGATAACCATAAGAGTTGAAACAGCAAATAAAATATATATATATATTTTTTTTTTGTTCACCTGAAGACGGAGTGCCTCAGTATTCTTTCCCTACAGTCTGCCTCACCACAAGCAGAACGTTGGGTTCTTTTTGCTTCTATTCCTATACCTGTTCCACTAAAGAGCACCTGTTTTGAGCCACTGTGATTGAACCCAGGCAGCGCTTCCTTTTCTTTTTAGCACATAAAATCAATGGGTAATAAAACGAAGATAACAGAGTAGAAAAATCTATTAAAAAAGGCAAAACCACTCAGAAAAGGCCTTCACATAAAAGTGTGTTTTCAGAAGTGATTTAACAGAAGACACTGATTTTGCTATAGCCTCAGATGGTCGTGCAGGCAGGGCATCCCAAAGCCTGGGTGGCCGGACTTTTCTTCTTTATATCTTTGCAAATATAATATTGGATTCACGTCAATGTGCAGTTTCAGACATTTTAATATTCGGAGGGAAATCCTATCACACACACAACCCCCTGGCCTAGGCCCTAGGGGGTCCCTGGACTCGCCCCTTTTAACCCATTAAGACCGGGAAACGCATGTGTCATTTTCAGATTTCTTTGGCTATTAAAAAAAATAGCAGATATACAAGCTCATATTTTTTGAAATGTTTAAATTTGTGCAAATCTTTCAATATAATATGTTGTTCCAGGGACCCCCAAAAGCAAAGACTTGAGTTACAAATGTTCGCTTAAAAAATATATATTTCAAAGATTTGCACACATTTTCACGATTTTTCAAAAAATAGCAGATCTACAAGCTCATAGTAGATCTATATTTTTTAAAGCGAACATTAGTAAAAATGTGTTGTTCCCGGCATCCCCAGAAGCAAAGATTTGAGTTAGAAATGTTAGCTTTAAAAATAATATATATATATATATATATATATATATATATTTTTTTTTTTTTTTTTTTCACGATTTTTAAAAAAATGTGCAGATCTACAAAGCTCATAGCGCGGCACAGAGAGCTTGTATATCTGCCGTTTTTGAATAGCCAAAGAAATCTTAAAATGACAGAGATGCGTCATTCCCGGATCTAATGGCTTAAAGACCCATGCTGGGCATTAAATGAACTGGACGTACAGAACGGACATTTTTCCACTCCTAAAGCAAACGATGTGATTCCGTGTCACCAAACACCCAGCAGTCTTAATTTCACGCGGCCGGACCACCGTCACATCGTGTGAGCTTTGACGAGAGTCCAGCGTTTGGCCTAGGATGATGATATAACCCCAATATATCCATGGCTATAACCATGCCCCGGCAAGACGAAATGCCCCCGGAGCAGGCAGCGCTCACATCATACTTAGTGGTTTACTAGGGCTGTCAGGATCATTAAATATTAGTTGACGATTCATTGTCATGTATACCGTAAATAATTGTGATTGACGATTTAATTTGCGTATTTGGCTTTGAACGTGGGAACATGTAAATAAGAATGTACTGTACTGTAAGTAATGACTGATCCATAATAATCTAACCTAGTACTGAGGGTACAGAATGATTCAAATCTAACCAGACTGTACAAGTACAGAATGATTCTATTGACTAGTTCACTGTCAAACGCTGAGATGAAAACGACACTGACGGAACAGAATGCAGCTGAGAAGTCCAGAGCTTCGACTCATTGCAAATGAATGAATAGATCTATTGTAAAAACAAAACGAAGTCATGCAAGGCTTACGTTCCCGTAAATGACATCATGTTAATGACATCATATTGTTGATGATGTCAGACTTGCCTAGGTGCGGAGGGACGGTGGATTCTGTGATTTACTGAATCCACAAAAAAGTTAAGAAATATTCACACAAAATATTCAAGAAGAATTTACTTCCTGACACAAGAGATTCGGGGCAGATTAACCAACGGACAGACACACAGACCCCCTTAAAGACAGCTCGGTATGTTGACAACCCAAGAGTTCAGCATAGGGTTGGTGGTGGCAGTGTGAATAGATCTGAATAATGGCCTAATTGTAATTATGTGAGATAATGGCAATTATTTTTGCATAAGCTTTATAAATCGTCATAAACGGTCCCGTGTTGAAAAATCTTCAAACATCAAATATCTTTAGTAAAATAAAAAGGGTTTTAAAGTTATTAAATATGTCACTCATTTCTTTATTTATTTAAAGGTAGGGTAAGTGATATTTTAAAACAAAAACAAAAAGTATTTTGTTAAAAGGTTAAAGCACTATATTGTGATAGTAATCATTGCTATAGAGTGTTTGTTCAGTAACAGGGGCCTCCCTGTCTCTCCAGCTCTTTAATAAACAGAAAATACATTTTCCGGTAGGTGTCAAAATCTCAGCCAATCAGGAGAAAGTACCCATTTTTAAGCTTCATTTTTATAGTGTTCTAGTTCCAATTTCCCCTGCTCATTTCTTAGTGTCATCACTTTCAATTTCACTTGTTTGATCTGTATCCTGATTGAGTTCTCTATCTTGATTGGATAAAATTGGAAATGAAACTGAAACTGAAACGAAAATGCTTTTTCTGTTTTATAAAGAGCTGGAGAGACATGGAGACTCCTTTTACTGAACAAACACTCTATAGTAATGAGCACTATCAGAATATAGAGATATTTAACACTTATTTTAACCAAAGAAAATCACTTACCCTACCTTTAAGATATATTTGTTATATCTGCTCTGCGCCCTTTTTTTTTACCAAGCCAAAAAGGCAAACAACAGTTCCACTGTTCAATGCCAAAACCACAATTAGAATTGTTCATCGCAAGTTCATCGGCAACCAAAGCAGATAGGTCTGGATGCAGCTCAAAGTGAACTTTCCTCAGGTATCTAGTTTGTCGCCGGCAGACCTTCCTAGCCCGTGTTATCAAAGAAAAACGGGCGACAATGGCCAAAACCCAATCGAAACTCTGCGATCGAAAATCCGCCGAAAGTGGCTGTTTTCAAGATGTTTTGGCCATTATCTCTGGAACGGAAGGTCCAATCTGCTCGGTTCAAAGCTTGATGAATGCGTGACTTGGAGGACATTAACCACATAATGACACAATCTTTTCGGGATCTTCTGGTTTTCGGGCCTAAACGTATGGTAATTCTTCAGGCCGGGCTGAGCCTCTAGGCCGGCCCAGAATAGGGCCCAGTTAGGGCTGTGACCATACATTTTCAGCCGCGTTGACAACTCCAGCCTGAAACCATCAGATCTGATCTGATCACTTTTGCAAATAAACAGTGCGAACAGCCGGTCCTAAAGATCCGGATACGATGAGAAACACATGGGATTTGACTGCGGTCTAAACAGGGCCCTAGAGACCACTCGACAGACACGTCGTAAAAAGAGTCATAGGGGCCCAAATGACATTCCTAGAGTTCAAGCAGAGGGTTGTTGGCAGCCTGGCAGGGTGGACAGCACACACTAGGCCTTGTACCCAGGAATCATTCAGGGACAGAGGACGAGGCACAAGTTCCCCTACAGCCTGCGGTAACAACTAACAGACACTGAATCACTGAGTCCTGTAGTCACAAAACTGTTACACAACCAACTGCCATAGTGTTGCCAGATTTTGGGTAATACTAATAATAAGTGTTTATCACTTGAAATCCCATCGACTATTTGAAAATAGCCGATCTGCAAGCTCACAACGCGTCACACTGTGACGTTGCAGATCTGCTATTTAAAAAAATGTAAATCAATATTTGGAGTATTTTTTTAAACATTTTACACAACCACAAATCTTGTATGGGGGGGGGGGTCCCCTGGTACAAAATATTTTCAGATGGGGGCCAACCATATGTTAATGCTGTAGGTCCTTGACATGAAATCGTTTGGGAACCACTGGTTTAAAACAACCATTAGGAAGCAAGCCCAATAAGCAACTATACTCTTAGAAACAATCTATTAAAAAAAAAGCAGCAAGCCGCAAGCCGCAACTACCAATATTTACAAGCCTCTTTACAAAAAAAAAAAAGCAAGCCCAAAGTCGCTTGTAATAAGCGGACATGGCAACACTGCCAACTGCCCCCATGAGGACAATAAGATACTCAGGGGAGCAATTTGTAATAGAGAGCAATGTGTTGCATTTTGTTCATCTGTATGGCTCTTTGTGCCATTGATGATTTCTAATGTGTCTTTTGACTAATTGTTTCATCGATAACTGGGTCTTTGAAATTAGTAGGGATAAGTTTGACTTAGGCCTGTCCCCGACTAAGGATTTGTTTAGTCGACTCTAATTGGCGACTAATTGCCAATAGTCGACTGGCAGTCGACTAATAAAAAAAAATATATATATATATATATATATTTATTTTTTATTTTTTTTGGGGCCAAAATACATTTTATTTCAAAGGGCTAAGTCTACACAGTTTGTTTTGTCTCCAGCAGAGTTTCTAGTGTCTCTATATCTCTCTGGAAGAGGTTGCACATGAACTCTGCAGCCGCACTGAGGCGCTCCAACACAAACAATACCAATACAAAGACGAGGAATAAGAAGAATAAAGTGGAAGTTACGTGTGGTTGCAGGTGTAGACTTGGCCAAAAAACAATTTAAAACATTTTTGAACCTTAAAAAAAAAACTTTTTTTTTTTTTTTTTTCGACTAGTCGACTAAGAGACACTTAGTCGACTCGGACCCCCCGCGACTAACCAGTCGACTAGTCGACTTAGTCGAGGTCAGGCCTAGTTTGACTATTCGAATATTCGATTTCACCACGTCTTTAATAGTTTAGTTACAATAATGTAAAAGATGTACATGCTACTGTCTTTGTTAAAGGGATACTTCACTCTCGGGCCGGGGACACATTTAAAAAAAATATTAAAAATAAATGAAAAAAGTTATGGAAAATTCATGGCCCCCTCACACATTAGTAGGACACTGCGTGTCGTGAGGGGGCCATGAATTTTCCATAACTTTTTTCATTTATTTTTAATATTTTTTTTAAATGTGTCCCCGGCCCGAGAGTGAAGTATCCCTTTAATTTCTGAAAATCAGTTTATAGGCCAATGCAATGCTGTTATTGTAACCTATGAGTCATTTGATGAAAATCCCCAGAACAATTTCACCCAAACAAATCAAAAAGTCCAAAAAAAGTCCAAAAAAAAATGCAAAAAGAAAAACGAAAAAAAAGTTAAAAAAAATGTTTTTAATAATTTTTTTAATTGAAAAAGGGGCGTGGTCGAATATTCGAATAATCGGTAATAATAGAATTATAGTAATACATTTTCATTTTGGTCACTTTTACACATCCCTAGAAATGAGTAGTAATAATTGTCCTCTTGGTAATGCCAAGAGCAAGCAAGGGCAATGTCACAGCCAGGTCTCTGTCCTTCACTATACTGACATGTGAGCCGTCGGATTCGGATTCTCTTCCTCTTTGCATTTTGTCTTTGTTACCCAGCACTAGTCAAATAGAGTATTTGGATGTGGGTGCACCTCCTGAACTGACAAATAAAGCTCTACCTTACCTACTACCCTCCCTCGTTACACTTTTTTTCCCACCCATCTGTACAACCAGTGCCTGTGTTTTTTATTTGCAATGAACTCTCCCCTATTACATCCGTACCCCAATTATGAACTTTCATAGTCACTTAGTCATAGATCTTTTTTTCTTGCCATCTTGCCATCGGAAAAAAATGGTCTCATTTATCTCTCACACACACTTTTTTTTCTCATCATCCATTAATGTATAATGCAGGGGTCTTCAACAGGGGGTCCGGGACCCCCAGGGGGTCCTCAGAGTTACTACAGGGGGTCCGCCAAATCGTTGTGTGATATGTTTTTTTTTTTACCTTATCCACTTGAACCCTAGCATCCCTTTTCTGAGGAGAACTTTAGCCAAAAAATAGCAGATCTACAAGCTCACAACGCCTCGCGCTGCGAGGCGTTGTGAGCTTGTAGATCGGCTGTTTTTTGGCAAAGAGTTATAGGTGTTGAGGGAAAAAGGAGCAGCAAACGTTTATCTGAAACACAATTTTATACAATATAGAAGGGGTCCCTGCTTCATCTCTCTCTCAGCTAGGGGGTCCCTGCTTCATCTCTCTCTCAGCTAGGGGGTCCTTGGCCTGAAAAGGTTGAAGACCCCTGGTATAATGTATGTATATCATATCGAAGAACTCCATATGTTGCTGATGCTGACCAACGGTTAGACAGAGGACGAGACACTTTGTAAAAGGCAGCAGAACTCCCTGCCTGGGGGGGAACAGACACTGAATCAGAGGGCCGGTCCATCATCTACATTAACCACAGCAAAAACTAGGGCTGTGAATCGTCTGCTATCTCACGATTCCGATTCTTGGGGTCACGATTCCGATTTTTATCGATTTTTTCAAAACAAACGATTCTCGATTCAAAATCGTTTTTTCCCGATTCAAAAGCGATTTTTTTTTTCGATTCAAAACGATTCTCGATTCAAAACGATTCTTGATTCAAAACATAGGATTTCAGGATCTACTTCAATCTGCTGGCATGAGAACAGAGTACATTTATGTTGCTTTTATAATTGTATAGGTTTTATCAACTGATAAAAATGTAAACACACAAAAGTAAATCCAAAATCCTAAAAAAAAAAAATAAGTTTTGTTTTTAGTTTTTTTTTGAAAATTGTTTTTTTTTAAATGAGAATCGATTCGTATTCGAATCGATTTTTTCCGACACCCCTAGCAAAAAACCCCAGTGTCCATCTACGACCAACATCACTGTACCACATCTACTTAGGCCTGATATTACTACTGTAACACAAGTACAAGTACAAACAAACCAAAGCACAGACAGTGATAGATAGACAAGTCCAACGGAAAGATTTGAGAGCCGCCATAAACGCATAAAATAGGGGAACGTATTGCTCAATAACTCACTTCACCGTATTCTGCGTTACATGCTTAACAAACAGCGGCGGTGCATTAATAATTCACTGGCTCCGATAAGACAGGAATGTGTTACGGTTTACATATTAGCAGCCTCCTCTCTCTCTCTCTCTCGCTCTCTCTCTGTGTGTGTGTCTCCATTCATTCCTCATGAGGGTCAGCCTTTGTCAATGAGAGTGCTGCTGTCTTAGGGGCGGCTGTCACAATCATTACATAATCGTAAGATCGCAATTATTTGACATAAATAACAACGAATACAAGAACACTCGCCCCAAAACAAGCTCGCCCCCCGGGTCAAGTCCCGCGACCTCGGAACGGTCGCCACCAGGTTTTCATGAATGTAACCTCAGTAAAACTATGCCTAAACCTAACCTTATTCCTAAACGTAACCTCAGTAAAACTATGCCTAAACCTAACCTTATTCCTAAACGTAACCGCAGTAAAACTATGCCTAAACCTAACCTTATTCCTAAACGTAACCTCAGTAAAACTATGCCTAAACCTAACCTTATTCCTAAACGTAACCTCAGTAAAACTATGTCTCTAAACCTAACCTTATTCCTAAACGTAACCTCAGTAAAACTATGTCTAAACCTAACCTTATTCCTAAACGTAACCTCAGTAAAACTATGTCTCTAAACCTAACCTTATTCCTAACCTTAACCTCAGTAAAACTATGTCTAAACCTAACCTTATTCCTAAACGTAACCTCAGTAAAACGATGTCTCTAAACCTAACCTTATTCCTAACCTTAACCTCAGTAAAACTATGTCTAAACCTAACCTTATTCCTAACCTTAACCTCAGTAAAACTATGCCTAAACCTAACCTTATTCCTAAACGTAACCTCAGTAAAACTATGTCTCTAAACCTAACCTTATTCCTAAACGTAACCTCAGTAAAACTATGACTAAACCTAACCTTATTCCTTACCTTAACCTCAATAAAACTATGCCTAAACCCATTAAGACCTGGAACAAATCTGTGTCACTTTTTGATTTGAGCTAGAAAAGCATTATTTTACACTTTGGCTATTCAAAAATAGCAGATATATAAGCTCATAGCGCGGCACCGTGTGCCGCGCTACGAGCTTGTAGATCTGCTTTTTTTTTTTTAATCGAGAAATTGTGTGTAAATCTTTGAATATATATATATTTTATATAACTCAAATCTTTGCTTCTGGGGGGTCCCTGGAACTAAATATTTTCAGATGGGGGGGTCCGCGGCCGAATACATAAAATGTTGTTGATGAACCACAATTATAGCAACCTAAGTGTTTCAGAAGAATCGGCCTCAGGTCTTAACGGATTGAGCAGACACACAAATAGGCAGCAATGAGTGGTGATAAGGCTTGTGCCTATTGACATTAAAATCATAGATATGTATCTGCATTGTTGTCGGGCAGAAACTCCTTATCTCCATATTTTAAAGGCAGTATGTACGTAACTTTGCCCTGCGTTTACATAACAAAACAACGTATTCATTTTTTTTTACCCATCATGTCCCTCTATACCAGCAGCAGTCATCAGCCACAGGAGTAGTGTGGTGTTTGTTTGTTTGTTTACCTGCAGAAACACATTGCACTCTCTTGCTGTTTTTTGATGTTTATTTTGGTAGAGACGCAGATGGAGATATTAGACGGGGGTATATTTTGGGGGCTAAGTACCAAAACAACAGTGAAAACACCAACATACAACGAGAGAGAGAGTGCCATGTGTTTCTGCTGGTAAAGAACAGGGAAATGATGGGTAAATAAATTAAATGCCCTACTTCGTCAGACTACTACAGTGTCTTAACAAAAGTAGTCAAATAGCCGATGTACAAGCTTCGGAACGCTTCACGATGCAATGCGTTTTGAGCTTGTAGATCTGCTATTTTTGAAAGATCTTGTACATTTGTGCAAATCTTTGAATATAAATATTATTATTTTTTGTCCCCTTTTTTTTCAAAACACAGACAAGCACAGAGAAGTACAAGGTCAGGATTTTAAACCCAAGAAAGCACCATGGCTTGTTTCCAGTCCTTTGTACTCGATTCATCGAAGTGACACGTTTATGAGCTGGTAGATTGGCTATGTTTAGCGTTTTCTTTCCTGACAATTTTCGCCCCTTTTTTTAATGCCATCATGTCCAAAAGAGGGCTTCTAACCACTTAATTTACTTAAACCCTATATACTACTTAAGTTGACAAGAGCCCCCCCCCCCCCCCCAGGGTCTCTATAGTAGGCTCCCACCTGTTTGTTTTCAATCTACAGTAAATAACAACCCCCCCAGAATAGGCCATGCTAGGGTTCAAGCAGTTAACACAATATAGTGGCTGCAGGCAGGCTGTCTGTGTGACATAACAGGGAGAGAGTGGTATGGAGGATATAAAGCGGCGAGAGGACGACCCACAACAACCAATGAATGGCCTCTCTTGTTTTCACCGTAGATTGCACTTTCTTACAGTATAGCCAGTCAGTCTTCATTGACAACGGTCTGCGCTGGGCTGACCCTCATCATGAGTAGGGCTGGCCTGGCACCATTACAAATTGAAGCTGACGATTAATTGTCACACAAACAATTGCGATTAATGTGTGTTTTTGCCATTGAACATTGGAACACACACACACCATTTAAAGGCTATAGGGTCAGGCTCGTTTTACTGAGGTTAAGATTAGGAATAAGGTTAGGTTTAGTCATAGCTGAGTGGTTAGTGAGCCCGCCTAGGGAGCCAGAGGGCCTGGTTGCCCCAGGTACGATTCCAGGCCACGCCAGCATGTGTGTCGATGAAATGAAATTTGTCCCTGAGCAAGACTCTTAACCCCTAATTGCTCACAGGCCCTCATTGGAAACAAGCCCGCAAGGACTTTCATGAACGGTTAAAAGGAATTATCATTTTTTATCATTATCAAAAGATATTTTTGGGGCTTGTCTGCCTTTTCTGACGGGGAGTGACATGCAGCAAAGGCCATCTGGCTCGGGAATCGAACCCGCAACTTGCTGTCAGGCATTCGAGCCTATACTGTATATGCGGTATGTGCCTTAAGTACAAGGCCATCGGCGCCCCGATTACACCTCTATTGACACAAGACATTGACGGCGCCAAGAGCCGTGTACTGTAATTCCATGCAGGTAGGCAAACATTTCATAGTATTGTTATATAAACGTTAGTAGATACCAGGGACAACAACCCCCAATCAAAAGGTTACCACACCCCTCTCTCTCTCTCTCTGTCTCCACCAGACTGAAACAAGCCATTATTATTCAATAAATATTGACATTTTGTCATGCTAAATTCTTGTATAACTAGTCTAGGAGGTCGCAGCCTGGTGTGTGAAACTCAACAGTGATGAATTTTGACATTAGTAGTAGAGAGAACACAATCATGATCATGTGTGTCACTTATTGTGACTTCTTGTTTGTTTGTTTGTTTGTTTGTTCTCTCAAAGTGTGGTACGTGGACCCACAGGCGTCCTTGAGGCAACTAAATAAAATGTGTCAGCGTGTAATTAGTTTCATTGGGATTGGGGTGACACAGGTAATTTGCATTGGCTAGCCCACAGCCTTAGCTGGTTAGCTGGAGCAACATGCTGGTTGATGTGTGTGTTGGTGGCTGTATTGACAGCAGGTGATAGATCGATAGATAGATAGCTTTATTGATCCCACAGGGGGAATCAGTTGCCCAGAGGCAGCAGTACAGCAGTTAAGAATTACAGGTAAAGAATAAGGAAAGAAAGTACCGTCGTATACAGCAATACAAGGCAAGAAAAAGAAAACAAGAAGAAGCGCCATTAATACAGAATAACAGTATACAATAGTAGTGTATACCTATACAACTGTCCTGCACTATATTATGCAGGAAAACTACGAGCTATTTAGTTGGATAGCTTCTTCCACAAGTCATACTCACTGACAGCATCTATACTGGTAATTACCATGTTATGTCTGTCACTGTGTAGTTAATCAGGGGTTGACACTAACGGTTGCCCGTGAATGAAACGTTCGGGCAAGTGGTTTTTCAAAGTGACCGTCACCACTCAGTTATAGATTGGATTTAACATTAATTTGTTCAACAAGCGCACATTTTACCCATCATTTTATAATGGACGATTTAACTTTTCGGGCAAGTGGGCATGACCTTTGGCTTTGGGCAAGTAGAACAAGACCTGTACTTGCCCGGTGGGCAAGTGCCTCAGAGACCTTAGTGTCAACCCCTGGTTAATGTCATTGGGGTGACACAGGTAATTAGCATTGGCTAGCCCACAGCTGGTTAGCTGGTTAGCTGGAGGAACATACATACTGGTTGATGAGCGTGTGTTGTTGATTGAATACATTATCATTAGACAGAAGTGTAAACAGCACGACGTACAGTCAGACATTTGGGTCACAAAAAAAAGGGCCTGGGACATTGTGGTCCTAATATGTATTCAATTCATTTCATCAACATAGCATTCATCACATGTTGGCTGTTTTGACAGCAGGTTGAGGTGAGCAGGTTATAGCAGCGACAGCACATGTATGCAACCATACATGCAACAGTGTTGTAAGCACGTATGGAATGTTATGATTGTGTAACTAACGTTAGTAAATGACCAGTGGTTCTCAAGGGACCCTCAGAGTTCCTTGAGGGGTTTCCAAATGGACCTTTATACAGGTCTGTAACTCTGACAGTGTACAAATGGAACCAAATGGACCCTAACAGGTCTGTAACTCTGACAGTGTACAAATGGAACCAAATGGACCCTTACAGGTCTGTAACTCTGACAGTGTACAAATGGTACCAAATGGACCCTTACGGGTCTGTAACTCTGACAGTGTACAAATGGAACCAAATGGACCCTTACGGGTCTGTAACTCTGACAGTGTACAAATGGAACCAAATGGACCCTAACAGGTCTGTAACTCTGACAGTGTACAAATGGTACCAAATGGACCCTTACGGGTCTGTAACTCTGACAGTGTACAAATGGAACCAAATGGACCCTAACAGGTCTGTAACTCTGACAGTGTACAAATGGTACCAAATGGACCCTTACGGGTCTGTAACTCTGACAGTGTACAAATGGTACCAAATGGACCCTTACAGGTCTGTAACTCTGACAGTGTACAAATGGTACCAAATGGACCCTTACGGGTCTGTAACTCTGACAGTGTACAAATGGAACCAAATGGACCCTAACAGGTCTAACTCTGACAGTGTACAAATGGAACCAAATGGACCCTTACGGGTCTGTAACTCTGACAGTGTACAAATGGTACCAAATGGACCCTTACGGGTCTGTAACTCTGACAGTGTACAAATGGAACCAAATGGACCCTAACAGGTCTGTAACTCTGACAGTGTACAAATGGTACCAAATGGACCCTTACGGGTCTGTAACTCTGACAGTGTACAAATGGAACCAAATGGACCCTTACGGGTCTGTAACTCTGACAGTGTACAAATGGAACCAAATGGACCCTTACGGGTCTGTAACTCTGACAGTGTACAAATGGTACCAAATGGACCCTCACGGGTCTGTAACTCTGACAGTGTACAAATGGAACCAAATGGACCCTTACGGGTCTGTAACTCTGACAGTGTACAAATGGAACCAAATGGACCCTAACAGGTCTGTAACTCTGACAGTGTACAAATGGAACCAAATGGACCCTTACGGGTCTGTAACTCTGACAGTGTACAAATGGAACCAAATGGACCCTAACAGGTCTGTAACTCTGACAGTGTACAAATGGAACCAAATGGACCTGTAAGGGTCCATTTGGTTCCATTTGTACACTGTCAGAGTTATGGGGGTCCTTGAAATTTAGGTTTGAGAACCACTGGCAATGACACACACACACACACCCAGGTCACACAGGTGTGTGTGTGTGTGTGTGTGTGTGTGTGTGTGTGTGTGTGTGTGTGTGTGTGTGTGTGTGTGTGTGACAGTAAGTCTCACCAGGGTCCTGGTAGTGCCTGTGGAGGGGGGCTCCATCACACAGCAGACAGGCCGACAGGAGCAGCAACAGAACAAACCCACCACCACGGTGGTCCCTGTTCTTCCTCATCCTCGTCATCCTCTCCATCCTCCCTCAGTTCCTTCCAGAGCTGCTGCCTCCTCCTCCTCCTCCTCCTCCTCCTCCTCCTCCTCCTCCTCTTCTTACTCTAAGCTAGCAAAACGTCCAACTAAACCAAGAATCCTCGTCCAGAAACGACACTAATCTCACGATAAGCAGTGAAATAAAACGTCTGACTCATTGATAACCAGGTTAATTAATCAACGACAACATTATTCTGTCATAAACAACAACAGAAGCCTCTCTCTCTCTCTGTCTCTTCTGTGTGTCTCTCTGCCTGGTTAGCATTAGCATTAGCCGGCTAGCACGTCATACAGCTAACAGGGATAATAACAGGTATAAGGTACAGCAGGCTAACGATAGCGACAGCGCTATCAGGAGCCGCTGCCTCGTCCATTAAAAGTAGAAAAGGGAGATTTGACCTCTATCGCCTGTCATTGTTCGCCGTTTTAAACGCGCACGAGGCGTTAAAAGTCATGTTATTTCACCAGAAAGGCGCTTGTTGAGGCTCGAGCGCTCTGCCACAGCGCCATGTTGTTGCTGGTTCCTGGTCAGCGTTGCCAGATCCGGTGAGGGAAACGAGTAACCAACCACCAGGTCTATGAAAACAAGCCCAAAGGAAGCGACTTAGGCCACATCATGACATGAGACCTAAACATTCTAACACAAATCTGGTACGGGGGTCCCTGGCATAAAACATTTTCAGATGGAGGTAGTATAGGGACAATTATACATATTAATTTGGGGGTTCCATGACATGAAAATGTTTGACTGGTTCTGTCTGTCATTAAATGTCTCAATGAATTGAATACAAAGGACCCCAATGGAAACAAGACATAGGCTTTCTTGAGTTTTAAATACTATTTTCAGGTGTCTTTTTTGATCAATCAATCAATCAATCAATCAAAGTTTAAACAACATTTAGGAAACCAGGCAAAATAAGAAACTACCAATATTTGCAAGACACTTTACAGAAAAAAAAAACAAGCCCAAAGTCGCTTATAATGCACGGACTTGGCAACGTTGTTCCTGGTGCACATACTTCGTCACAATCATGGGAATAGGGGGTGGGAGGGCTCGTCGCCGAGACGGACGTGTGCCGCAGCCAATCACATCCCACGGATTGCCCTAAGGGCCCGCAGGCGCGGCCAATCGGCGACGTGGATGTCCCTTTACCACTTGTGAAAAACCCAACCAGCTTTGCATGTTTAACCACTTTCATTCTGGCACCACAACATTGTTTAAAATGTTTATATGAATGTTATAAATGTTATTTCTTCCCTAATATTTTCTAATATATTCTTATTTTTTCTATATATGTATAGTTTTCTAATTTCTTTGTAAATTAAAAAAAAATGCAGATCTACAAGCCCAAGACACAACATTATTGGTTAAAAAAAAATCTAAATGTTTATTTTTTTTATTTAAAAATATTTTCAAAATATTTCTAATTATTTTCTAAACATTTTTGTTTGAATAGCCAAACTACCAGCTCACAAAGCCTCATGCCACCATGGCACGTGCACATAGCCTACATTGCCAGCTTGTAGATCCACAATTTTCGAATTGCAGCATAGTGTAAAAAATAGGTCTTTAGGCGGTTAAAAGTATTTTTTAACGTGCAGTCAGTCTGTCGTCAATCATGTGAGGCACGCACGCAATGATGATAAGGAAAGACGACCTGGCCGCACATTAAATGGTTATTTCTGGGTTTAGGGCCGTAAAGCTGTCCAGCTTTTATGACACGACACTCTGTGTAGATACAGCTTTGTTGACGAACGGTGCCAAACACTTCTTTTTCACACGGAATGACCCAACTTAACCTGTAAACAAGTGGTTAACAAACTTTTCAGGCCGCGACCCCCCCAAAATAATCCTATTTGAACTGGGGACCCCCCCAAAATAATCATTTGAACTGAGGACCCCCCAAAATAATCATATTTGAACCGAGGACCCCCCACAATAATCATATTTGAACTGGGGACCCCCCCCCCCCCCCCAAAAAAAAACAAAACCATATTTGAACAGGAAACCCCCCCACCCTGACAAGCGCTTGTAATTTTAGGAGTTGCATTTAGTTTGACTCGGTTACAAAGATAAATATTGTGAAAATAGCCAAACTACAAGCTCACAATGCCTCGTCAGATTGGCCTTTTTCATAATTTTTGCCTCTTTCTCCAATGTTAGATTTTTTTATGGTATAGTTTGTTGGTTACTTTGGTGGTCTTTTTTTTTTTTTTATTATTAAAAAGGTCTTACTGTTGAGTGAGAAAACAATTTTGCACATTAAGCTAATCATCAGGGGAACAGACACATTTATTTGGGGACCCCCCCTGTGGGTCCCGACCCCCAGTTTGGGAACCATTAATTGGCCTAGCCTATACATCGACTACTTGGAAAATGTGAGCTTTGTGAGCCTGTGAGAACCATGGATCAAGATTGTTACAGTAATCAGGAGAACATAAGTGTGGTTATAAATGTCATGTGTTGTCCTATATCACTGCACTGGTTGTGTGTAGCCAAGGGGGGAAAAAAATGATGTGCAGTGCATGCGTGTGTGCGTGTGTGCGTGCGTGCGTGCGTGCGTGCGTGCGTGCGTGCGTGCGTGCGTGCGTGCGTGCGTGCGTGCGTTGGGGGGAGGTGTTCATCTTTGGGATACATTTGTGAAATAAAAATGAAACAAATTAACTGAAAAATGTAAACTGTACAAACCCAAACAAATTCAAAACAAGTCTACTAGCTTGGTACAGTAATTAGGAGAAGATAACTTGCTTTAACCCCTTAAACCCTCTTACTTACTTATCCCCATTACGCCGGCTGGCGCATAATAGGGCAGCACCAAAGTTTCTCCACTTCCATCTATCTTTGGCCATCTTCTCTATGGTCCCCAAGCTCTGATGTTGTTGCTGGAGCTCCTTCTCTATCGTCCTATGCCATGTCATTTTATAGGCCTCCCTTTTTTTCTTTTGCCTTCTGGGGTCCAGTCACAGTGTAATGCGACTCTTGGGATCGCGTTGATGTCCATCCTGAGGACATGGCCAATCCAGGTCCACCTG